>NC_037676.1:130719508-131029892 GCF_003255815.1 Theropithecus gelada
TCCTCCTCCTCCTCTCCTCCTCCTCCCCTCCTCCTCCTCTCCTCCTCCTCTTCTCCTCCTCCTCTCCTCCTCTTCTCCTCCTCCTCTTCTTCTCCTCCTCTTCCTCCTCCTCTCCTCCTCCTCTTCTCCTCCTCCTCCCTTTTTTTTTTTTAATCAGAAAGAGGAGGCTGTTCTTTGTTCACAAGAATGAAGAACAGAGGCAAGAAATGATGTCAAATGATAAAAATGCCACCAAGAGAACATGGTAATTTTTGCAAGCCTGGGCCTGAAATGGGTGACAAATTTTCAGAATGTACTTAAAAAAATTTTCTTTCAGAATAATTCAAGTACTGGGGATGCTAAGGATGAGGGAGAGACATCATCAGAACCAGCCAGGGAGAGCACTAGCTGGCTACAATGTTTCTGTAAGCCCAGGGTGGTCTAACCCTTTCATTCACTTTTTTCAAACACTTTTATTGAGCACCTCTTCTATATCAGACACTGTGGCTGGTAATGGGACAACAGCTGCTTAACAGTCCCCCCCACTTCTTCTTGTTCCTCTTACCCTTTAATCCAGTTTTCTTTCCATATAGAGGTCAAAATGTCTTTTTAAAATACATAAATCGAAAGTCACCTGCCCAAGAAAAACCTTTCAATAGCTTCTCACTGCACTTACAACCATCAAAACTCTACCTGTCTCAGCCATCAAAGCCCTGCCTGGTCTGGCCTTGTGTCTATTCTGTACTTACCTTGTCTCTTTCCAGGCTCCCTGTTTCTTACCATTTTCCATCATATGAGCCTCTTCTTAATTCTTTGCACACATCAAGTTCTTGCCAAAGCAGGACTTTTGCACTTTCTATTCCTACTACCTGAATGTTCTCGGCCCAGTTCACTGTGGGCCTGGATCTTTCTTTTCCTTTAGGTCTCTACTTAAATTCTACCTCCTCCAAGACCCATTTCTGACCACCTATCCATGCTGGTTGGCTTTGACCTATGTCCTTTACTATAGCACTTATTTATTTTCCTTCCTAGGAGTTACCACAATCCATAATATTTAGCTTGTTTATTTGTTTGATTTCTGGTTCATTGATTATTTCTCCTATTAGAATGGAAGCTGTTTTACTTTTTCAATGTGCATATGATGAGGAAGAAGGTCTAGGTGAAACCCTGTCCCTGTTTCTGTCAAGCCACTAAGGAGACAGGTGTTTCAAGGCACAACCCAAACACAGGCAGAAGAGCTTAGGTGGTCAAGGGAGGTTTCACCAGTACAACGATTTTTGATCTGGGCTTTGAATACTGAGTGGTTTGCTGATGGAGAATGTGGGTTACAGCTTTTCCATGTGTTGAATAATGAAGGGAGTGTTTGGTGTGGTGTGCAGTGTGAAGCAGCTGAAGGAGGGAGAGGGATATTGGCAGACAGCTGCAGGCAGATCTCACAGGATTTGGATGATACAAAGCGGAGAGTGTGTTAACCTCCCCTAATACCTTGAATCTAGGGAAAAAGTGTATTCCTCCAGCTGTCAACACTCAGTGAGAGAGTGATGCCTCTGTTGAAAGTCGTCTCCTTGGTATGCTTCTGAAGGAGAAGACTCCACTTAACTACAATTAATTTCTTGCCCTCGATATTGTCCCTAATTATATCCTTCACATGACTTTAAACCCATGCTTAGGTATCTTCGAGCAACTTGGAAGAAAGGGAGAAAAAAGACATGCCTTTTTAATTTTACTCTTCATTAATGACTTTCAAATATGCCTTTCGCAGAAGAATCAAACTGTCATGACTGTTTGATTAAGGGCGGCTTAAAGGGATAGGATGGTGCATATGCTTTTAGCAAGTCAGGATTGAGTCTGCTGCCCCAGAGTGGGCCTGAGTGCCCTGCAAGTGCAAAGTTCTGTGAGAACTGCAGTGTGAATGGGAAGTCGCTGCTGCAGGATTTGCATTTTCTTCACAGAGGACCAGAGGTGGTAGAATAAAGTGGGTCTGTACCAAAATAGTAAACTGGAAGGTCAAAACGGAGTTTCCAGGATTTAATGTGGTATCATTACCTGTTAGCACAGACTGGTGAAATCTTGCTTTTCATGAAAGCCATTAGGCAAACTGGTGTGTTTTTGGAATTGCAAGTAGAGAGGCTGGTTAAGGAGAGTGAGGAAGTGCTGCCCAATGGTTATGAGGGTGAATTTGGATCAGACAGACCTGGGCTTGCTTTTTGATTCTGTTCCACATCTAAGTTGTATAATTTTGGCAAAATTATATCGCCTCTCTGAGCTCCGGTCTCTCTTTTGTAATACTGGAGTAATAATTCTTATCACAGAGAATCGTAAATGTTAAAGAGATAATGCAAATGAGATACTGAAGATTGTGTCTGGAATACAGTACACATCCATATAGATTAGTGAATTATTATTCTTTGTTACTCCTACTATTACTAGAATGATTTCTGTATGTATTTACTAGACTATAAACTGTGCATAGGCAGAATCCATATCTAATTCCTTTTTTATCTCCCCTAGCAGCACAATAACTACCACATAAATATCTCCTGATAAATATTTATGGAATGCTTTTTAATTATTAACACATTATCTTAAGTTATTAATACTTTCTTAGTGATTTTAATTATTATTAAATTATTCGTTCAAGAATCATTTGAATACATTCTTTTTCTTTCTCTTGTACTCATTTTTTTTTAATGGATTTCAGCCCACCTCTGGGAAAGAAGGAAGAGAGGGGGAAGCAATATTTTTATGTGGTTGGGAATAGGGGCTTTGGAACTAGTCAACTGGATTAGAGTCCCCGCTATGCGGCTTTTTAGCCTCAGGTTTTTCATCTCTATAATGGGATGATACTTGCAATAGCTACAATCATATATAGCTCATAGGTTTTCGGTGCTAAGTACTTAACCTATATCATTTCGTCGAGTCTTATAGACACCTTGTGAGGGGTGAACATACCAGGATAAGACTGGGTGAGAACAGCAAAGTGCCTGGTTCGTATAAGAGGCCCAATGTCAATTAGTTTCATCTTCTTCTCCCTTCCTCCATGTGCTAGACACCGAGGTGCAGACAGGTTCTGGACCACATTGCTGATTGGCTGGGCTGAGCTTCCAAATTCATCAGCTGACTCCCAGATCCATGCCATTTCCACCTGGCCCTTGAGTTTCCATCAGAGGCAAGTGGAGAAGACATCTTTACATGTGTATGAACCCCTCCCTTTCTTCTCAGCTAGAAGCCATCTTCATTTAGCTGTCTGGAGGACTTGCAGAATGAGTCAGTCACATGCCTGCTCCCAGGGCCATTTTCCAGGTGACAGAGACAAATGCCATACTTGGTCACGATATAAAGATCCCCCTGGACCAGCAGCCCCTATCAATGCACTCTGCCGTTTTGTCTGTGAAAGAGCCAGCATTTCTGACCAGCAGCTTCTTTGTGGGCAATTGGTTTGAGGTCTCACTGAAGCTACTTTGCCTCTTTTTAAATAGCCAATGTTAGGGCATTGCTGAAAAGCCAGAGCTGAGTCACCTTCAACGCAAGCTTCTTTTGTGTCTGCAGCTTCTTGCCAGAGAGGCTCTCTCTGATTTTCTGATGCAAGAAGCTGCAAGCTTCTTTCTCTGCCACAATGTCATCCTGTTGGCTGGCTCCATCCACAAAGTTCAACAGACCAGTTCAACCTGTAGAGAGAAAGGGAGAGAGAAGATTTAGACTCTAGGCTGAAACCTGAGTCCTCCGGGTAATGGCAAACAACTGGTGTGACTAGGCAGAGTGAGGAAGTCTCATTTGTGATCTGCCTTCCTGCCTTCTCATCTTGCTGCTACTATTCATTTTTGAACTGGATGACTTTACCTCAAGCAAGAGTTTTGACCCCCCTCCCTTAAGCCTTTGTTTCTGCATCTGTAAATTGACGACTATGATTGCTTAACTCACAAGATAGTTGGGGGACTAAATTATCTAACAGAAAAAAGAAACTCTCCCCAGCCCCTGACTGCCACCTCAGACTGTGTTGGGCTCTTGAATGCTTTCATTGGCCACTACATTCTTCCTCCTTAAAACCCGTCATGCAAATTATGTGATTCATTCTGCTTCTTGCTTTATGTCTGTCATCCTTTCTGAAACACCCTTCCATCAGGCTGGAAGCCGTTTTACTTTTTCACCAGTGAATAGGGTAACAGAGAAGGTCTAGGTATAGCCCTGTCCCTGCCACTGTCAATCCACTAAAGAGGCAGATGTTCCAAGGCACAAACCAAATTCAAGGTGATAATTTTAGTGCCAGAGGGAAGCAGGACATTATGGAAGAAGTGCTTAGATGGTCAGGGAAGGCTTTATGAATAAGGTGAAGAACAGGAGATCTAAATGTGTTGGGGCTACGTCAGGCTCACTCACTGCTCTATGTGGGCTATCTAGCTGAGAATCTGGAAGCCATTTAGGGATGCAATAAATATTTGTTGAATGATTAAGCTACAAATTATTTAAACAAACTTCTAACTGATTTCCACCAGTCCCCTGCATACAGCTTTGCGCTTCTCAAAACCATACATCTCAGAGGTGAGAGAGCAATCTTTAGAAAGTAAAAATCCAGCATTTCCTTCCTTTCCTTAAGCCCCGCTATTCTCTTTAGAGTCAAGGAATCACGTAGTTCCCCATTCTCCTGTCACTGGTCTTTCCTCTTTGAATTTCACTTCTTGTCTTCTCGTTGTATTTGGGTACCCACGGGACACCAGGACACTTAGAGAATATTCGATCTTTTATATGAGATTCATTTTCCTGACTGAAATCTCTTCACTCTGGTTATTTTTGGAGAACTGCTAGATGTTTACCTGCTCCATGAAGTTTCCCCAACCAGACAGCCAAGTAGAATTGACTACTCCTTTCCTTGTATCCCCAGCTTTATTAGACCTTTTGTTTCCTAATTGCCAGCCACACATTTGTCTTCCCTCGAAAAGATGGCATGTTCCAGAGGGGCATGGCATGGGTAGGAATGGTAGTCGGATAGGTAGGAGTGGAGGAGGGAGGCAGGAACCATAATGATAAGTATGCACTTGTGAGGGTGAATGAATGCTCTGAGTGAGAAGACTGAAAAGATGGTTGGACAAGTTTGCACCAGAAATGGTGGCATTTTTAATCCAGGGCAAATGCAGGGCACCCTGCATCTGTCAGGTCACCTGCAGCAGCAGCAACTGAGGCCGAGTCCCAAAATAGACTGCACACCAGGTGAGAGTGTGTATGCCAGTGCTCCCCGCGCCGAGTGCTGGCACAAGGCCCAGAGTCAGGCGCATATCCAAATTAGGCTTGAATTCCCTCTGTAAGCAAACAGCAGGACAAGGAACAGAAGTGCTTGCTAATTTTGAGTGGATCAATGCTTTTTGTGCTAGAGATGGCCTAAAGCAGCTCTAGAATTCAGCCATGTCCCCTTGCTGAATCAGTTGGGGACTCAGTGGTAGTGCTGCAGGTATGTGACTGGAGTTTTGCCTCTGACTTTAGAGAACTGTTTATTTATATCCCTTAATATCCATCTGGATTCTGGATAGTTTGAAGTATAAAATAGAAGTGAAGAGCATGGTAGAAATAGCCCAGGCTTTGCATTCAGATGGAGCTGGGTTTTTCCTTCTGAGTAACCATGGCTAAGCCACTTAACTTTCTGAGACTCAGTTTACTCTTGTATGAAATGGGAAGTAATTATGGTACCTGTCTTATAACCCTCTAAGGATTATAGGTGATACTATAATGTATCCCTGTGTTTAGTTCTTAACATAGAGCAAGGGTTCTCAACTAGGGGTGGTTTTGTCCTCTAGGGGACATTTGCCAATTACTAGCATTTTTTATTGTCACAACTAGGACATGTTATGGCATCTAGCAAATAGAGGCCAGGGTTGCTGCTAAATATCCTAAAATGCACAGGACAACTCCTCACAACAAAGAATTACCTGAACCCAAATGTCAACAATGCTGATGTTGAGAAAATCTGCCTTGGAGTAAGTTTGGCCATCTGGAGGCACTAAAAAGGGTGGCTATTAAAATATAATTATAATCTCTTTCCCACTTACAAGTACTGACTATATATTTAGAAAATCTGGAAGAAGCTATGGTGCATTAAGAATGACTATAATTTCTTTGGCACTCCACCCATTAAGAGGTGGGGTCTCTGTTATCTGTCCTTGAACCTAGACAGGCTCTGCAATTGCTTTGAACAACAACAATAACAACAACAATATGACAGAAGTGATGCTACGCTAGCTTATAAAACTAGCAGTTTCCACCTTCTGCCTTTTGGAACACTTTCTTTGGGAATCTCAAGCTAGCATGTCTGAAGTCTGACTTCCTGAGACCCCCATGCTGGAGAATTCAATTGTCAGTGAATTCATTGACAGTCCCAGCTGACTGCAGTCTTCCAGCCACCCCAGCCAAGTCACCAGCCATGTGAATAAACCTGCTGGACTCTCCACAGCAGTCCATCCAACAACTGAATACCACTGGTGAAGTATTGCAGTCAACATCCCACTGAGAAGAATTGCCCAGTTGACTCCTGCCTGCATTGCTGCTCCAAAATATTGGGATATGTAATGAAATGGTTATTATTTTAAGGTATAATGCATTGGGGATAATTTGTTTTGCACCAATACATGACCAAACAGAAGTAACAGATGTCCTCAGGTAATTTACGATGTCTTGATAAGAAAGACCTCATAACTAAAAAAGAGAAAAAATGAAAAACCAAATATTTGTATTTAAAAAATGTTAAGATACATTCACTAAATGGAAGCTAATACAGGGTTCTTGAAGGTTACTGAGTTGGAATCACGGAGACAGAAAATTTTACTCTTTAAAAGACTTTGGGCAAACTTCTTAACCTCTAGAACATTAGTATCTTTAACTGTATCTGTTGATAATAATATCAGCTACATGAAGTTATTCTGAAAGTTCCGTTGAAAATAGATATAGAAAAGTTCCTAATACAAGTATTGGCACAAAATTAGTACTTGTTAAACATTTGTTAAATTTGAATAACTTCAGAAGTTAGTAAGTGAAGGATTAGCAAGAATTTTTGTTATGGGGGAAAACACACGGAGGTGTAAACCTTGAGCTAAATTATAAATTATTTTAATTTCAAACTGTTTCTTGCCTTAAAATAGGCAACACTTTAATTTGCAGTGGTTTGTAAATGAAGATAAGCTACAGTTCTGTCGGGTGAGTGACCTCAGGTGACTATCCTAAGAATACATTTGTGTATGGGCTAGGGGCATTCTGAAATATAATTCTATCTATGGATGTATTGGGCTTCAGTCAGAGAGAGAAATAAAGAGCAGGTAACTGGGTATACAATGGAAGCCAAATTTCAATGATAAACTGTTGATCACTCAGAAAAAAATCCTTTAGTGCTTAAGGAGCAAAACTAGCAAAATGAATTTAGCAGCTCAATGCAAACATTAGAGGGAGTGGGAGTCTTGGTACTGTTTCAGTGCAGTGACTATACTATTTAAACAACCAGGTTGGAAAGGTTCTTGCATATGGGAAGAAATGGTTTCAAATCACTCTCAAAGTCTGAGCAATCCTGTTGTGGGATCTTCTTTGAAAAGAAAATCATGGGAGCAAAAAGTATTTCCTTACAAGAGAAGAAAGAGCACAACATTGTCTGAGCAGCAGTAGTTCTGGAGTGAGCCAATGCAAGAGGCCAGGTCTGCAAGGAGCACTGAAAGCATTGACCTTCCCAGATGCATTAGAGAGGGTCCAAGACAGCATGGAAATTGATGTTGGTGATTCTTGAGCCAAAGACCTAGGGAGAGCACTAAGCAAAAAGAACAAAGCCAGAGGCATCATTTTACCCAACTTTACACTATGCTGTAAGGCTACAGTAAGCAAAACAGCATGGTACTGGTACAAAAACAGACACAAAGACCAATGGAACAGAATAGAGAACCAAAAAATAAAGTCATACACCTATAGCCACCTGATCTTTGACAAAGTCAACAAAAATAAGCAATGGGGAAAGGACCCCCTATTCAATAAATGGTGCTGGGATAACTCGCTAGCCAAATGCAGAAGAATGAAACTGAACCCTTACCTCTCACCATATACAAAAATGAACTCAAGATAGATTAAAGATTTAAATGTAAGACCTCAAACATTAAAAATCCTAGAAAAACACTTAGGAAATACTATTCAGGACATTAGCATTGGGAAAAAATTTATGACTAAATTCTGAAAAACAATTGCGACAGAAACAAAAATTGACAAGTGTGGCCTAATTAAACTGACGAGTTTTGCATAGTAAAATAAACTATCAACATAGTAAACAGACAACTTACAGTATGGGGAAAAATATTCTCAATCTACATATCAGACAAAAGTTTAATATCAGAATCTATAAGGAATTTAAAAAATTCAACAAGCAAAAAACATACAACCCCATTAAAAATGGGCAAAAGGCATGAACAGACATCTCTCAAAGAAACATACAAGTGAGCAACAAACAAATGAAAATATGTTCCACATCGCTAATCATCAAAGAAATGAAAATCAAATCACAATGAGATACTATCTCCCAGTAGTCAGGATGGCTATTATTAAAAAGTCAAAAATCGACTGAGGATGTAGAGAAAAGGGAATGCTTATACATTGTTGGTGGGAATGTAAACTATTTCAGCCACTTGTGGAGAGCAGTTTGGAGATTTCTTATAGAACTTAAAACAGAACTGCCATTTGACCTAGCAGTCCCATTAGTAGGTATATATCCAAAAGAAAATAAATTGTTCTACCAAAACAAAACAAAACAAAAACCACATGCACTGTGTGTTCATCATAGCACTGTTTACAATAGCAAGGACATGGAATCAACTTCGGGGCCCATCAGGGTTGGACTGGATAAAGTAAATGTAGCATATATACACTATGGAATACTATGAAGACATAAAAAAGAATGGAATCATACTTTACAGCAAAATGGATGCAGCTGGTAGCCATCATTTGAAGTGGATTAGCCCAGGAACAGAAAACCAAGTACCACAAGATGTGGTTTGTATATTTGTCCCCTTCAAGTCTCATGTAAAAATCTGATCCTCAGTGTTGGAGGTGTGACATGGTGGGAGGCATTTGAGTCATAGAGCTGGATTCCTCACAAATGAGATATTTCCCTCCCCATGGTAATTAATAAGTTCTTACTAGTGTGGTTGTTTTAAAAGAGGTACACCCCCTCCACCTCTTGCTCCTCCTGCCATGTGATATGCCTAAGCCCCCTTTGCCTTCCACCATGATTGTAAGCTTCCTAAGGCCTCCACCAGAAGCAGATGCTGGTGCCATGCTTCCTAGACAGCAGAACCATGAGAAAAACCATGAGCAGAACCATGAACAAAATCATGGGCAGAACCATGAGCAAAAATAAATGTCTTTTCTTTGCAAATTACCTAGTCTCTGGTATTCCTTTATAGCAACCCAAAACTGCCTAACATAAAGCATGTTCTCACTTCTAAGTAGGAGTTAAACATTAGGTACTCATGAACATAAAGATGGCAATGGCAGACACTGGAGACTACCAAAAGAAGGAGGGAAAGAGGAAGACACAGTTTGAAAAATTAACTATTGGGTACCATGCTCACTCCCTAGGTGATAGGATCATTCATACCCCAAACCTCAGCAACACAGTATATACCCACATAACAAACCTGCAAATGCATCTCCTGAATTTAAAATAAAAGTTGAATTTGTTTTTTTTTTTTTAAATAAAGAAAAAGAAAAGCAGAACACATAGCAACGAAACCATGGCTAGAAAAGTGGTGGGCTTTGCCTCTAGTTGATTACATATCCTGATACGCGCCTTCCTCCATAGAGGTAATTCCATGCCTTCCTCCATAGAGGTAATTCCATGCCTTCCCTGGCTATGTCTACATTTCAAGTTCGGCCATCAACTTCTTCTAGCATGCAGCGTTCATCTTTGTTTTACCACAGAAAAGCTTCCCTTGGATTTTCTTACCATTTCTTTTCTCCTACTTGAATAAGAGCAGGGTACTTTGAAGATAAAAATTGAGGATTTTTAATAAACACACAAATTTATAAGTATCAAATCTTAGAGCTATGATTTAATAACTTTGCCACTTTGGGAAAGTCAATAAAACTTTCTGAACCTTGCTTTATTCATCTGTGAAATGGGGATAATAAGCCTTTTCCACAGGTATGTTGAGGAAACAGACATTAAAATACTCTCCAATATCATTTAGATAGTCTTTGGATGAATGCTTTCTTATCTACTTCCCAGTCTAACCTAGAAAGGTCAGATTTAGAACTCAATATCATGGAAGTCAGAATTATTAATTACACTTGAACTTATACGCTTTTAAAGGTTTATGTCAGGTAATTTTGGGGCTGAGAAATTCCAAGATATTGGGGAACACAGAAAAAGGAGATGAATATGAGCCATAGTGATTTGGAACTGTGTGGTCTTTCTCAATAACTACCAAAGGACCAAAGGAAGACAGAAAATAAGAGTACAGGAAGCTGCTTACCTCTTTTCAGAGTGTTCACAATCATTATCGGATTTGAGCCTTACATTTACCTCGAAGCAGGAACAAGAGAGATTATTATTGGTTCCGTAGTTTACAGGTGAAGGCATTGAGCCAGAGAAAGTCTATGTTTAATACCTGCTTAATATACAAGCTTTGGGGCATGAAAACACTTGCCAGAATGTGGTCCGTCTGTCTTGGTTCTCCTGAATACGTAAGTACACGGCAAAAGGAAGGCGCTAACATCTTCTAAAACGACAAATATGCCCCTGGAAATAAAAATGTTTCCATTTAGTCCTTAAAACGACTCTTCAAAAAGCTACTATCATCTCCACTTTATCGACCAAAAAAACTGAGGCTCGGTGAAGCTAAGGTAATTGTACCACCACTATGAAGCAAGAATGTGGCAAAACTTGAATCCCAACTCAGCTCTTCTGTTCAAAGCCTATGCTCCTTTTTCCCCGTGGGCCTCCTATATGTCCAGTATTTCACGCCAACAGAGTGCTACTGTATATCTAAAACAACTTTCCGTTTTGTTTTTTTTTTTCTCTAATAAAAAGGCTCAGGCCGGGCGCAGTGGTTCACACCTGTCATCCCAGTACTTTGGGCGGCCAAGGCGGGTGGATCACGAGGTCAGGATTAGATCGAGACCATCCTGGATAACACGGTGAAACCCCGTCTCTACTAAAAATACAAAACAATTACCCGGGGGTGGTGACGGGCTACTGTAGCCCCAGCTACTCGGGAGGCTGAGGCAGGAGAATGGTGTGAACCCGGGAGGCAGAGCTTGCAGTGAGCCGAGACTGTACCACTGCACTCCAGCCTGGGCGACAGAGCGAGACTCCATCTCAAAAAAACAAAAACAAAAACAAAAAACAAAACAAAACAAAAAAAAGAAAAGAAAAAATGACAAGGCTCCTCAGCAGAAAGATATTTCAGTGGCAAATGGTAAATCTCACACCCGCTGGCATTTCTCTTTGCTGGGTTAATTTAGTTCTTGAGGGGGGCCGGGGAAAGAAGGTTACTATCAGCGATTTTACCACAAGAGTGGAACTGACACCCTTAGCCAGCTGTGACCCAGCGATCCATTATTCATGGAGCATGCTGGCTCCATTCCTCACCTGCCCGTCACCGCCTTGCATTTCTATCCATCCTTTAGGAATGTTTTCATCCATCCTTTAGGAATGTTTTCAGACCGTTACCACACAGAGGAAGCCCGTCAGTCTTGTTATGCCGAACAGGCATCCCTTGTCTCACTCTAGTTAGACTCAGAAGGAAGTAAATCTTGTCAATTTCAATGTCATATAAAAGATCTTTTCGTTGTGGGTGTCATTAACTGAAGACGTTTCTCACTGTAACCCAAAACTGAAGTATTCTATGTGTGATTTTAAGCAACTTGGAAGCAAGTAACAGTTAAAAAAGAAGCCCTAGCAAGGGAACCAGTGGTTCTAAATTTCAATTGTTGCGGCTGAGGTGATGTTTGATTATGGCACCCATGTGAGGACAGTAGGGAGAAGAACTCAGTAAAGAAGAACAGACTAAATCATATTGAATATAGTGTTGTTTCTTTTTTGCCTAAAGCCATGGAGATTGACAAAATCTCTTTCAGCAGTGAAAAAGACTTCATTTTGTAGGTTGAAGCAAAAAATATAACATTTACTGAGTATAATTTTTGTAAGGTTCTAATTTGGGACGTTCCACAGGTCCTATCTTCCTTAATCTGCCAACAATTCTCTGCTAAAGAAGAGATTACTGTAAACTAGATAAGTGAAATAATTTGATTAAGATTCTACAACTAGTAAATGGGAGAGTTTTGAATCTATACCAAAACTTGCAACTCTAATAAGTCCAGTTGTCTTTTTACTACACGTATGGTGTTCGTGGACACTCCCAGAAACTTAGCAGTAAATGTGACACAGAAAAGTATTAGCAGAGTTTGTTGGACCAAAGAGGGAGGGCAATAACACGCTGGGCATTCATAGGAGTTCAAGTCAATGCTATTAGTAATTAAAAATAGCAAGAGCTGGGATAATAAAAACAAAGACAGTTGAGTTCAAGGCAGATGACCTTTGAGCTGAATAATTGAGTGCTGGCTGACTGCAGAGGGGCAGCCTGAGAGCTCTTCGTAGTAAGCTCTCATAGAAGAAAGTGGTCCTAGATTTGTATAGACATATGAGCTGAGACTAGTGTGGATGGAGAAGGCAGAGGACAGAACCAGGCAACAACAGGAGGAGGATCCACAGCAGCAATGAAAAGAGAAGCTACCTCAATAAATGCTGGCTGAAAATTTCAGTAATGCCAAGTGAGGAGGGAGTGAGAGAGCTAATACTATATTTGGACTTCATTTACTTATGTAATAACTGGTTATTTAGCACTAAATTTATGGTAGACTGTGAAGCTACCAAACAACCCAAAAGGTTTTGCCTTTACTGCATACAAAATTCAGTTGTATAACTGAGCTCATGTAAATAGTTTGGTTTCATTTTTTATATAACATTATATAACTACATATACATATATGCTTATACATATATAGAGATATGTGTAAACATTATAGAATTATCTCTCTCTCTCTCTGTCTCTGTGTGTGTGTGTGGGGGGTGGTGGTTTATGTGGTGGTGGGGATGGTAGGGATGGTGGTGTTATGATTTTTTTCAACCAATCCTTCTGTTAGGTTTTTTAAACCCTAAGTAAGAGAATCCAAGATACTATTAAAAAGTGGAATCTCTGTCAGGCAGATTCAACAATCACTTTAATTCACCTTTTTGATGACTAGAGTGGATCAGTAGTCATCTGTCTCTAAGGACAGTTCTTATTCGAATATGGAAGCCCTTACACGGTGATTTGAGATAGCTGTCATTTGAGATAGCAGTCATCAACCCATCAGAGGCTGTTTGGTTCAGTTGGTTAAACATTAATGTGGAAGCCAGATTGAAGGTTTCAGGATCTGGGTGGGTCTGTAGCTCTATCACTTGTTTGATAAGAACAGCAGGGTTCAGGGTAAAGGAATGGAGATGGATACCAACAATAATTTGTTTTGGTCTTGATAGACAGCAAAGCAATGTGACATAGAAAGTTTCAAAGTTCTGGAGTCAGATTATTTTGGTTTCAAGCATGGTTCAGCTGCCTACTCGTTTAGCATCTTTAATAAATTAATTAATCTTTCTGAGCCTAGTATTCTAATTAATGGCAGGTGAAAAATATTATCTTGTAACATCATGGTGGACAGTAAAGTAGCTTACATATGTGTGAAACACATAAAACAGTATCTCACCCATAAGAGGCAGTTAATAATTTGAATTTATGTACATGTTTCTTTATCCATCCTCTATCTATCTACCAACCTATCTCTCACTCTATCTCACAGCTAAGTGTAGTTAGTCAAGTTTAACCTACTGTGTTTTTCAGATGATCTCAAATCAAAGAACAAGTCTCTAGTTGACACATTAATACTATGATTATTGATTCATAAAGTTTGACAATGATAGGTGCAAGTAGATGATTATTAGACAAAATTATACACATTTTTGAGGATTTATTTACTATTTTAAAATTAAACATAGAATTTCCCTAGCATGTATTATTAAAAACATATTTTTAACTTAACACAAACAATTAAAGCATTTATAAGAATTGTATGCACTTTCTAGATTCATTACTTTTTTAAGAATCTGTAGGCCGAACATGGTGGCTCATGCCTGTAATCCCAGCACTTCGGGAGGCTGAGGCAGGTGGATTGCTTGAGGTCAGAAGTTCAAGACCAGCCTGGCTAACATGGTGAAACCCCATCTCTACTAAAAATACAAAAATTAACCAGGCGTGGTGGCAGGTACCTATATTCCTAGCTACTTGGGATGCTGAGGCAGGAGAATTGCTTGAAGCCGGGAGGCGGAGGTTGCAGTGAACCGAGACTGTGCCATTGCATTCCAGCCTGAGCCTGGGCAACAGAGTGACACTCCATCTCAACAAAAAAAAAAAAAAAAGAAAAAAAGAATCTGGTTGTAATTTCCAAAATTTTGTTAACATGTAGTTAACACATAGATAACTGCTTATTGATCTCTCAAGAGTTTGATTATTAGATTCATTAAATGATGTCTGAAAAAAGAATAATATTGTTAATTGTGATTATGATAAAATTTACCAAAAGTATATAAAATGGTTGTCTGTGGTGGCTCACACCTTAATCCCAGCACTTTGGGAGGCAGATGCAGGAGGATCCTTGAGGCCAGGGCTTTGAGACCAGCCTGGGCAACATAGTGAGACCCGGTCTCTACAAACAAACAAACAAAAAATAGCCATGTGCAGTGGTGAAAACAAAGTGGTAAATGCTCATAGTCCTACCTAATTGTGCAGCTAAGTTGGCAGGATCATTTGAGGTCAGCAGTTTGAGCCTGCAGTGAGTTGGGATCATGTCACTACACTCCACTATTGTCAGCCTGTGTGACAGTAGGATATTCTGTCTCTAAAAAAATAAAAATAAAAAATTTAAAAGTATGTAGAATGAATTAAATTATTAGTAAAAACTATGGAGGACAGTTGGAATGCCATGTGTAGCTGGTTGTAACTGTTTGTTATTGACCAGCCTTATTTCCATACTCTGTTGTACTCATGATCTATAGCCCATGATAAAGCTATCACACATTCACATGATCACATATTCCTCTCTGGTTATATCTTTCAATTTTTGCATGTCTGTGCATTCAGCTTATCTAGCAGCATGTTGACTAATCTATGTTGTTTATTTGTTTGTTCTTTCCATTTTTTTGTTCAATTTCTATTGGGAGTTCAACATATTCTAGATATTTCATTAGGTTCTATGGACACAATGTAAACTGAGACATAATAATCATTTTAAAGAAGTTAGTGATCCAATATACATGGATGAGGAGGCTTTATAAACACGCAGACAATTATAATATGGTATTTCATAGGCAAGAATAATGTGCCGTAGGTTTTCTTGGAGGGTCAGTTAACCCAGACCTGAAGTCTGAGAAAGCTTCCTGGAGGACATGACACTTAAGCCAAAATATTTGAGATAAAATAGGTTCATTGCCAGATGAAATTGAGTATTAACATTTTAGAATACAAAACCAATGTACAAAAACCACTAGCATTCCTATACACCCACCACAGTCAAGCTGAGAGCCATATCAGGAATGTAACCCCATTCACAATTGCCACGAAAAGAATAAAACACCTAGAAATGCAGCTAACTAGGAAGGTTAAAGATCTCTATAATGAGAACTACAAATCACTGCTCAGAGAAATCAGAGATGACACAAACAAATGGAAAAACATTTCATTCTCATGGATAAAAGTAATCAATATTCTTAAAATAGCCATACTGCCCAAAGGAATTTTTAGATTCACTGCTATTCCTATCAAACTACCAATGACATTCTTCACAGAACTAGAACAAAAACGATTTTAAAATTCATATGGAACCAAAAAGAAACCCAAATAGCCTAAGCAATCCTAAGCAAAAAGAACAAAGCTGAAGGCATCACACTACCTGACTTCAAACTATACTACAGGGTGACAGTAACCAAAACAGCATGGTACTGGTACAAAAACAGACACATACATTAATGGAACAGTATAGAGAGCCCAGAAATAAAACTGCACACCTACACCATCTGATATTCAACAAAGCTGACAAAAACTAGCAATGGGAAAAGGACTTCCTATTCAATAAACAGTTCTTGGATAACTGGCTAGCCATATGCAAAACATTGAAACTGGACCCCTTCATTTCACCACATACAAAAATCAACTCAAGAAATTAAAGACTTAAATGTAAAACCCAAAAGTATAAAAACCCTAGAAGACTACCTAGGCAATATCACTGTGGACATAGGCATGGGCAAAGATTTCATGAGAAAGACTTAAAAAGCAATTGCAACCAAACCAAAAATTGACAAATGAGACCTAATTAAATGAAAGAGCTTCTTCACAGCAAAAGAAACTATCAACAGAGAAAACAGACAACCTATATAATGGGAGAAAATGTTTACAAACTATGCATCTGACAAAAAATTACCAAAGCACCTATAAATAACTTAAACAAATTTATAAGAAAAAAACAAACAACACCATTAAAAAGGGGACGAAGGACACTTTTCAAAAGAAGACATACATGCGGCCAACAAACAAATAAAAAAACACTCAACATCATTGATCATTAGAGACATGCAAATCAAAACCATAATGAGATATCATTTTACACCAGTCAGAATGGCTATTACTAAGAAGTCAAAAAATAACAGGTGCTGGAGATATTGTGAAGAAAAAGAAACACGTATACACTGTTGGTGACAGTGTAAATTAGTTCAACTTTTGTGGAAAACAGTGTGGCAATTCTTCAAAGACTTAGAAATACCATTCTACCCAGCAATCCCATTACTGGATATATACCCAAATGAATATAAATCATTCTGTCATAAAGACATATGCATGCCTATGTTCACTGCAGCACTATTCACAATAGCAAAGGAATGGAATCAACCTAAATGCCTATCACTGGTAAACTGGGTACACAAAATTTGGTGCATATACATCGTGGGCTACTACGCAGCCATAAAAGATAATGAGATCATGTTTTTTTTTTTTCTTTTCCTAAAAAAACATGGATGGAGCTGGAGGCCGTTATCCTTAGCAAACTAACACAAGAACAAAAAACCAAATAGTGTATGTTCTCACTTAAAAGTGGAAACTAAATAATGGGAACATGTGGACACACAGAGGAGAAGAAGAGATACTGGGACCTACTGGAGGATGGAGGCTGGGATGAGAGAGACTCTCAGAAAAAATAACTAGTGGATATTAGACCTAATACCTGAGTGACAAAATAATTTGTAAAACAAACCCGCATGACATAAGGTTACCTATATAACAAACCTACACACGTGTCCCTGAACTTAAAATAAAAGTTAAAAAATAATAAGAAAGTATAAATAGAGGGAATAGCATATACAAACACTCTGAAACAGAAGAATGAGCAATATTTTGAAGAACAAAAGGTAGTCTAGCATAGGCGTATTAGACATTGTGGTGTAAAAATGAATAATAAAATTATGTCTCTTGAGGAGCATTTCATCTGTGATGAAAGAGAGGAACGTATCAGAGGATCAGAGGAAAATGTGTTAAGTGATACTGTATTAATGTGTGCAAAGTCCTAAGGAGGTAAAGCAAGAGTGACTTGGTTTGCCTGGCAGTCAAGGAAGGCATCACACAGGAGGTAACTTCTCTCCTCTGTTTGATCATAAGTACCCTGAAGGCAGAGACCACGTCTTAAAAAATTTTTTTTTATTATCCATTTTGCCCAGCATAGTAACAAGCACCCAAGGAGTGTTGGATAAATTCCTGATTTAATATTATTCATTGCAATGACCCCTGGGAGGTTGAAGCAGAGGCTGTTAGCATAGAATGTGGGATGTGGCAGTGACAGGCCAGGGTAGCATGAGGATGCTGCCCATACCGTGTGGCTGTGGCTCTTGTCCTGGGAATGCACAATTTCTATTAACTCACTTGTATATTCATTCATTGACACTGACCACCTCAGTGTTGTGCACTGATTCCATGCTGGTGAATATAGGACTAATGGCTTATGGCCTTGCCATTGGCACACATGAAGCTGGGAGACAGAGATGTAAACATATTATTACATCAGTGTGACACGAGAAATACCCTGACAGAGCACAAGATGCTAAGAAGTGAAGAAGAGGTGATGTTCTTTTGTGGTTGAGGTTATTAAGGTGTGAGCAGACCTCGTCCTTGGTTTCCTTCTCTTCTTTTTCTAGGGTCTTCTCCTTAGTAGCTTATTCCATGCCATGTTTTCCACTAATCTCCATGAGGCTTATTTCCAAATCTATTTCCCCAGCATGACCTCTTTCCACAGCTTCATCCACATAGATCTAATTCTTATGTGACATCTCCACCTAATGTCCTGCCGACACCTCTAACTCAATTTGTTCAATGCTGAGCTCATCTTTTTTCTACAAAACCTGTTCACCATCCTGCTCCCTATTTTGTTAACAGCTCCCTGCTGAAGCCAGTGATGCAGGCTCTAGTGCACATTGATAACTTTGAATCAACCCTTTTCTTTCTTTCACTTCTGCATCGAACTATTTTTTGTTGATTCTCTATCTACAATATCACTCCTGCCATTTTCTCTCCTTCCTACTACTGTTACCCTATTTCAGGACCTCATTTATTTTTCTCTCATGAAGGCAGTGTACTTTTAGCCATAAGAGTAACATGACTCTCTATTTAGCAAAATCAGATCTTCAAAATTCTTCTCTTGATGGAGACTTTTCAGGTAAGGAGGAGAAGGGGGAATTTAGACTGGTGATTCTCAACCTTGGTTGCTATTGGAATTACTGGAATAACTCTGGAAAACACTCATGCCTTGCTTCTACTCCCAAAGGTTCTAATTTAATTGATCCAGGATGTGTCCTGGAGCATCAGAGGTTTTTAAAAACATCTCTACATAATTTTAATGTGTAGTTAAGGTTGAGAACCACCAAACTAGACCAAGAGGACCCACTTTCCTCCTGTTTTTGATTGACATTTCCACCACCACCACTCTTGCTGGAAAAGTGAAAAAACCTTTGTACCTCAAGACAGGACGGAAATTTTCAAAGACTTCTATAAATACAAAACAGAAGGGAAATTTTAAAAATGAAGTATAAAAACATCATACTTATACTATGATAGTTATCTTTCTCTAATCTAAAAGATGAATATATCAATATAACACAGTAGCTATAGCATCTGTTTAAAAATAATATATAAACATAGAAGCATAAGAACATTCCACTCTCATATTCATTCTTTCTGTTTCCAACTTTCTCTACCTCAGTCTCAAGTATTAGTGCCAAATTTATTCTCTTAAAAACCAGCTTTTAATATATCAATCCCTTTCTCAAAATCTTTCAATACCTCCTCATTACTCACTGGAAAAAAATTAAAAAGTCTTTCCTAATTCGATCTACAATTTACTATTTCAATTTTCTTTACTATAACTCTCTTTCATACATTCCTGCCTTCCAGACTTTGCTTACACTGTTCTGTATCACTGTCCCCTTCCAATTCCACTTATATAAAGTTTTGTAATCTTTAAAGATTCTGCTCACTTACCATCTCCTCTGCAGAGCTTTTAGAGAACATTTTAGA
The DNA here is from genome assembly GCF_003255815.1 of Theropithecus gelada. NCBI lineage: Eukaryota > Metazoa > Chordata > Mammalia > Primates > Cercopithecidae > Theropithecus > Theropithecus gelada. The sequence goes on from NC_037676.1 coordinate 130,739,146, forward strand.
AGCAATTTTTCCAACCCCTTAAATAGCACAGTCCTTTTGTAGTCTATAAAACTAATTTATTAATCATAAAAAACTTTCTGCATTAAATTTTTTTGGTTCATAAAATTAATTATTTCCACCGTTTATTATTTATTGAGTACCTGCTCTATGGGCTTTGTGCAAGAGATATACATAGACCATTTCAGACATGGTCCCTGCCCACAATGAGAGACTCAGCCGGATACGAGGACTTTAATTAAGCAAGTGACACTGTTATTTGTGATTATGTATGAGAATTGGAGGGAAAAAGTAAATGAGCATGAAACTATGAACTTTCATACTTTGTTAATAAAGTGTATCGTCTTTCTAAATGAAACAAGCAATTGAACCAATGATGATTATGCTCCTAACTCTAAAGAGTTGGTCTTGGAAGTAAGTGAGCTAATGAGAAATAAGCCCCTGATTTTGATAAAATAATCTTGGAGAAATGAGACTAGTGAGGATCAGTCTATAGCTTCTGATAATAAGGTTTTGGGGCTGCAAGGGAATCTGAGGTTTGGCATTTGTCATAACCAGCTTCTGCAGTGCTCATTTTCCTGATTTAATGATCTCTGAAGACTCCACTTGATTTTTTTTGGGGTCTTTCCAATAATAAACACTGGTAGTAGGAACCCACTAGCAGCCAGGCTGTGAACTGTGTGAAGTCACTAATGTCAAATTTGTCACCAGCTACATCCTCCATGCAGGAGAATGTCAGGACAATGAGGGTCCCCTGGCTTGTGACCAAGGTGGGAAATTGGGGTGCAAAGGAAAAGGTACTAATATTTCTTGCTTTACCCACTAAAAGAAATAATCAATTGTGCCCTTTTACTTTTAGAGGCTTGATATTGAGCCTTCATTGTAATGAATCCTTGTAGAAGGGTTTGGAATATCTGGCATCCCTTTAATTCCTCTAGTAATTTCAAGAAACAAGAAGGCCTTTCACAAATAAATTATCACTTTTTTTACTTCACTTTTACTTATTAAAATACATTTAATACTTTTTTTTTTTTTTTTTTTTGAGATGAGGTTTCGCTCTTGTCCCCAGGCTGGAGTGCGATGGCGTGATCTCGGCTCACTGCAATCTCTGCCTCTTCGGTTCCAGTGATTCTCTTGCCTCAGACTCCCCAGTAGCTGGGATTACAGGCACCTGCAATAGGCCTGTCTAATTTCTGTATTTTTAGTTCGGCTTCCTAAAGTGCTGGGATTATAGGAGTGAGCCACTATGCCCAGCCCATTTAATACATTTTTAATTACTCAAATTAGACGATAAGTTTCTTGGAGGAAAAATCAACTTACCTGGGTATTCCTTAAAAATGTCCACTGCTGCGGTCGGGCACGGTGGCTCATCCTTGTAATCCTAGCACTTTGGGAGGCTGAAGTGGGAGGATCACCTGAGGTTAGGAGTTTGAGACCAGCCTGACCAACATGGAGAAACCCTGTCTCTACAAAAAATACAAAATTAACTCGGCATGGTGGCACATGTCTGTAATCCCAGCTACATGGGAGGCTGAGGCTGGAGAATCTCTTGAACCAGGGAGGCAGAGGTTGCCATGAGCCAAGATCGCACCACTGCACTCCAGCCTGGGCAAGAAGAATAAAACTCCGACTCAAAAAAAAAAAAAAAAAAAAATTGCCCACTGCTATTCTTAGTACAGAGTAAGTATTTGATAGCCACTATTTTATTCAACAAATGAATGAACAGTAACTGTATTAGTTTGCTAAGGCTGACTTGGCAAAGTGGCAAAGTACTACAAACTGAGAGGCTTTACCACTTTTTGTGAGAAAATAAACAAAAGACATTTGTTATCTCATGGGTTCTAGAAACAAGATGTCCAAAATCAGGGTGTCGGCAGGTCTGGTTCCTTCTGCAGGCTGTGAGGGAAGGATCTCTTCTGGGTCTCCCTCCTTAGCTTGTAGATGACTGTCTTCTCCCTGTGCCTCTTTCTGTTGTCTTCTCTCTATCCATGTTTCTGTGTTCAAATTTCTCCTTTTTATAAGGACAACAGTCATATTGTAGGGCGCACTCTAATGGTAACACTAACTCGATTACCACTATAAAGACCTTATCACCCAATGAGGTCACATTCTGAGACACTGGGTGTTAGGAATTTCACATATGAACTTTGAGCAAGGAATACAATAAAACTCATAACAATGAATAAAGTCTCCAAAACTCTGTGTGCCCTTCTTTCTTCTACTTTCTCCATTTTTCAGACATTCTAGAACAGCACTGTTCATAGAACTTTCTGTGAGAAAGACATTATTTTCTGTCTTAGCTCTTCAATATGTCAGCCTGTAGTGAAGGTAGCCATTCATTTGAAATGTGGTTACTGTGGCCCCTAAAACATGAATTTTTAATTTTATGTACTAGTAATTCACTTTAACTAATTTAAATGTAAATAGCTGTATATGGCTAATGGCTAGCACAGTGGATTTCATAGTTCTAAACGTTGGGAAATTGGACCAAATTACTCACCAAAAATAAATAGCTTACATTCCTGAGATTTGGAATAACATACCCAATGTGAATTTAGATTTGCATGGTTTTTGATATGAGAGATAAGTATTAGCAACATATATTCCTCAAAGAGATAAGAATTAGATAAGGCAGAAAATGAAGTTTGCGAAGCTACAACCCATAAGAGCCAGGTGGTAACATATGCAGAGGCAATGACTTGGAAGGGAGAACTGGTATGCCAGCTGTGATAAACGGCAGCAGTTGGTCTCTAGTCCAGCCAAATGTTAGCTAAAAGAAAGTAGTTCCAGTATTGTTAGATCTTCTGATGTTCCACGAAAAGCTGGAAATCTAGACTTTCATATGGAAACCCCTAATTTTTAATGTTGACAACTGATTTAATAGTCTCCATGAGCAGTTTAAATCTGGTTAAACACCAACAAAACACCCCGTTGGCTGGAAATAGCATTGAGACTTCCAGTTTGCAAGTTCTGTTTTGAAACAAAAACTTCACAAAAACTTCCTTAGAAGAATTTTCCTTGATCCTATTATCCAAATATTATAGAACTCTTGGAAAACATCAAGTGTAAATAATATACCTGAATAAGGAGGTCTTTTTATATACTACAATTCAGAGAAAACTAAAATAATGAAACTTCGAAATGAACGTATTGTGAATTTTATTTCCAGAAACTTCTAACACCTGCACTAGGCTGTGATGTTCCTGGGACTGACAGATGTGTTCCTGTTTCTGATCCTTTCTCATCAATTCAATTTAGAGAGCAAAAAAGAGGAGCTGAGAGAAGGAAGATTGGCAATTGCCAGCTTTGCAGATGTTCAGATCTCTATTTGACATACAGGGCTTCTCTTAAAAGACATGGGGTAAGAAGTATGTATAATAACAAGTTATTTACTTCCTATAAAAGCATTTGTTTTTACTTAAGTTTTTCTATTCACAAAATTAATTTTTTCAACTATTTAGCATTTACTGAGCATTTGCTTTCATGCCAAGTCACTGGTATCATGTCAGGGATAGCGCACAGGCTAGATCAGACATGGCCCCTGCACACAGCAAGGTTGAAAACTGAGCAGAGTAACTAAGATTTATGCACATATTCTTCATGGCATTAATTCCAATGATAAGAACTGCTATAAAATAGAAGTGCTGAGTGCTGGGAGATCTTAAAACAGGGAATTACAATGTTGTCTGGCAGAAGAAGTGGGGACAAGAGAGCTAGATCACCAAGAAAGGAGGTGCAGACAGGGCAAGGCGAGAAGGGTAGGGTGGGTGATATCCTGGGCAAAGAGAGAAGTTTAGGACTGCCCAAGAGCCAAAAGCAGATCATTTTACCTGGAGAGTAAGAAGGAGAGGGGGCAAGATGAGGCTGAGCAGGTCGTGTGGGGATTTGAGCTCATTTTCAAAGACAATAAAAATTGGCCCAGTGGAAGCATTCTACTGAGAATGCAAAGAAAGAATTGGGCTCTTGGATCCAAGTAATCTGCAAGTCAAGGCTATTTCTCAGTGAAGTTTACACCTCAGTACACAACACCCAAGCCCAATGCAAACTTCTCCTGCGCTTGGATAGTTTAAATATCACTGTGGTGATTCTCAACTGAGACTATTTGGCCCCTCAGGGACAATTTGGCAATGTCTGCAGACATATTTCACTGTTTGATTTGTGGGGGAAGAGGAGGTGCTAGTGGCAGCTAGGGGGAAGAGACCAGGGATACTGCTAAATGTCTTATAATACACTGGGCAGGCAGCTAGGTCACATACCACCCCAACACACACATAACAAATAATTATCAGTTCCAAAACACATCAATAATGCCAAAGTCGTGAAAGCCAAGGTTAAAGTGAACATCAAAGGAAGCTGTAATAAATGGGATTGAGAGTCAGCAGCAATAGCAAGTAGAGATATCAAGAAGCAGGGCTGGAGGGGCAATAGCTCAGTTTTATGGCTAAGTTTGCAAATATGAAATTGTATTATAACACAAAAATTATATTTTGACTATGTGCTTCTTCCTTCTCAATATACCAACTGCCAATGGCATCTTTCAAATATCTGGCCTAGGCCAGTCAGCCTCATTTGCCACAGTAACCCTAGCTGTGGTTCTGTATGATCCATATAAAAATAAGTGTTTAAAATATCAGCTAATTCAAATACATGGATATTGTCTTATTTCTAAAAAATAACATTTTGTATAATTAAAACTATTGAGCTGCTAATTTGAGAAAGGCATATGCCATACTTCAATGTAATCCTGACAAAACCCCTATAAGGAACTTATTAGCTATAGCCAATAGAGGAAGAGACAGAAGCCAGTCAAGAAATGAGAGTGGCTTAAATGAAGTTTTCTAGTAGAATGGGTGATGAAATATAGCCATATTTGGACCTTTTTTCTAGGTGGATGAATAGAACCCATTAAGGGGTTAAATGATGATATTGAGGAGGGGAGGCCAGAATGATCCCCAGTGTTTGACTTGTGAAGGATGGTGGTTGTGGTGCTGTTTACTGAGAAGAGGAAGATTTGATGGGGAATGAGTTTCGGTGAGTGAGGGCAAAACCCATAGTTTTGCTGTGGTTATGTTATGTTTGAGAACATTCTAATGGAAAAGCTGAATTGTAGGCTATATGTTTTAGGGCGACACTTAAGAGAGAAACTCAGGGAGAAGATGCATTTTAGAGTAAGCCATGTATAAACTGTATGTAAATCCAAGGACTGGATGAGCTCCCTAGAGAGAGAAGGCAGGTGTCCAACCCTGAGCTCAGAGAGCACACCAGGTGTACTTTGTGACCAAGGTGCTAAATCTCTTTACATCTCATTTTTCTCACCATAACATGGAGGTTATAAAAATTGCTCACAAGTTGATGATGACAACTTGATGGAGATGATATTTTATAACAACCTTGCATAGTGCCTTGTATGAGGTTTGAACATCATGTTCCACTCTTTCAGTGTCCACGCCACTCTCCTCTGATAAATAATATGAGATCTCAAGTGTGAATATTTTGATCATTAAAGCACTCATTTTAAATGAAAACTGAATAGATTATACGATTAGCATTGGAGTTTCAACAATTTTACAAAGTCTTGACTCAGTCTCAAGTTAAAAGTTAGAGATACCCTTGTGATCAGTCTATACTTGGAAGTTTCAGAATGTTTTGCAAACAACTCAAAGTGGCTTTCTACTGCTTAAAAAGCCTCAGGAAACCACACTGTCTCTGCAGGTATGAAAAAGAAGGCTTGATTGAATTGGAAACAAAAAGGGACTCATGGGGTCACTGTGGTGGAGGTGAGTGAGATAAAGAATTTCTTTAGAAAGAATTTTCATAAAATGTTCACTTAGTTTCCTTTTTCTTTCCCCAATATCTCAGCTAAATCTTGTTGGCTAAAATGGACTTGGACACTGATGCATCTTCCCATCTCTAGCCTCCGGCTCTAAGTTCTATTATTTTGTCTTACTCAAAAATTCATTTTCTAGCTTACAGCAGTCTCCTACCGTGAACCCACCCATGAAACACAATGAGAAACCAGTGTGAAAGAAATAATCCACATTGCATAAAATCTGTACCTCGTTCACTTTGCTGAAATGCATTTTTAAACATTTAAGAGAAACAAAAAAAGGATTATTTCCACTACGAGAAAATCAATTGGTTCTAGGGGATCAAAACAGGACGTAAAAGCTGCTGGATCTTGGTTCAACAAAGAGTACTTTGAGTGATAATGAGATATTGTTCGATAAAGTAAGGATGGCTAGACAATTGCAGTGATATAAAAACTCAATGCCACGGCTTTTTTTTTTTTTTCTCAGTTGGAGCAAGGCTATCCTCTCTTTGCATTTTTTTTTCTGCTGGATCCCAAAGAACATTACATAACCCAATGTTATTACTAAAATTATCTCTGTCCATGGAGCAGGAAGTAAGTAAAAATTTGCAAACAAGATAGAAAGATTTTACTTCATAAAATAAGTGGGGCTAAATTGAATTGCAGGAAAGATTCTTTCTATCTGATGGGTCGCATATAAGTCAAATTAAGATATATATTAAAATTTGTGCAATAGAGGAGCTCTATAATCTAAAACATGGTTCAGGGGACTAGACTAGGCTGGCATAGATAGAGGGGTAGGCCCTCTTCATAGAAAATTATAAGTTGTTTACCACACAAAGCCTGGATCATATCAAGAATGAATGAGAGAATGTATGAATCAGAGCTAGATTAAGCTATGATTTATGATAATTGAAGGTTACTATAGAGAAAAATTACCAGCCTGTTCACTTTTCTATACATCTTTCTCTAAATTATGATGTATAATTTATATATGCTAGTAATGAACAGACAATTTATATTATGCTTTTAATGCAAAGACATATTTTATAGGGAAACAATCAGAGACTTGCTCCTCTGCTGGTCTACTTTTGCCTGCTCAGTCTTACCTCTGGGCCTGAGGAGTCAGACTAAAAACACCATTCATCTGTTGGCAGGTTTCCAACTTGTGTCTTGGAAAAATTTAATATGTTTCTTTCAGATATGTCATGTAAACGTAAAACCTATTCACCGTCGAAGCCCGCTTGAGCAATAGAAGGCAACACATTAGAACCACGCCGCTCAAAGTACGTTCTGTAGACTGATGCTGATGAGAAGAGCACAGAAATCGAAAGGAAGCATTTAGAAACTCTTAGAGCATATTGATGTTGCCGTGATACCTAAACCAGTTACATGAAGTGGAACCATGCTAGATCTGTAACTGTTTGAAAATTTAAAAAACAAAAACACAGCACATAAACAAACCAACAAAATACTGGTCCTTCATCACAAGTATATAAAAAGAATCAAGTTAAAGAAACCAATACCATCAAGTTGGTTCCCTTTGCATTTTGATTCTAATGCTTGGACCTGCTTGATGAGAATGGTCACCTATTTGCCTGAGTTGGAGTCATTGACTTCACTTGGGGACCCACTTCAGGATCTGAGACAAGTCGTTTTCTTGAGAATGGAGAAAGGAGTGAAATTCTATGAAGTCCAAGTTCAACATTTATCCTTCCAGTAGCTATTTATTAATTACTACTTGCGAGCTGCTGTGGGTTCTAGAGCTATAAATACGAATAAGAAACCTTCCCTGAACCAAAGTGCTTAACGTTCAACTGGAAAGACTTCTAAGCAAGTTATTGCAATATAATCTGATGAAGCCAGTCAACTTTTCTCCTCTCTTTCTTTCCTTCCTTCCCGGCACCCAGAAATACTTATTTTCTACATTTATAACTTTTTATAAATATGATGCTCACTATATTTTAAATAGTATGCATTACACTAAAGATGCGGTGCTGAATAAGGATGCTATCCTTCCTGTCACACAGGGAACTCCTTCATGAGAGAGACAGACATCAACTAAATAACTACATAGCTTAATTAATTAATTAATTAATTGAGCAGTAACTGCCACATATTAAAAGAAAAAGAACTGTAAATGCATGTGTCAGGAAGACCTAAACTTGATTTAACATATGGTGAGGGTGGATGGGTCAGTTGGGGAAGGTGTCCCTGAGGGTAAAATGTTTGAGCAGAGTGCTAAATGGTGTTTGGAACTCATCCCAATGAGGAAGTGGAGGAAGATGTCCTCTGCAGAGAGCAGCATGTTTGAAGGTCCTGTGGCAGGAAGAAAGTCACTGCGGGTGGGGTGCTGTGGGAGAAGGGATTGCCCTGCTTTGCCTGTCAATCAAAGCTGTTACAGTTTACATATTATTTATACCTATTCATCTGGCTCTCACTTCATGTCTTTTTTCTTCCCCGCCTCAAGAGTCATAGTAATTGGATCTATGCCTGTTCCCTTATTCAAGAGACCCTGTGTTGTAATGTCTTGGTTTCTCAAACGGAAGTCTTTTCTTTCTACGGAGAACTTGCCTTCTCCCAGTTCATGCCTGGAATTTTAGTGATAAATTGTATTACCTCTTTCTTGGACTAAATTCACCTGTTCAGAAATGCTCCACCCTCCGACCCTGTCCTTCCTTTGCTTTGGTCAAACAATACTCCTGATCAATTTTCCCTCACACTAACTAATGCTGACCGCTTACCTGGCCTCACATCTAGTGTGGTATCAACCCACATAAATAGAATACTCAGTTGGCTGAAAAACTTTCTCTAATTGCAGGAATTTAGCCCACCTCCTCCATGTTCTCCCCCATTCATTCCATGAACTTATTTAATGTGAAAGGAAATTTCCTGATCTTCTCTGTCTGCCTTCAATTGTCACTTCCCTCTTCACACCCTGTCTTGACTTACTTACAGCATGTCCTAATAAAATATGGTGCAGTGAGAAGAGAGTAGACTTTTAGGTCAGATCAACTAGGATTAAAGTCCAGCTTGGATACTTGTTACCTGTGTGACCCCAGGAAAACATATCATCCTCTCTGAGCATTAGTATCCTGTATAGCAAACAGGCTTACAAAATACTTAGCCTCTGGCTGAGCTATTACATGAGGCAATGTATAGCACCTGCTTCACAATGAATTATTTCTTTCTAGCTATCAGGCTTGTGTCTTTAAAGCTTATTTCATCATGGCAGAAACTAACCCAGATAAAAACAACACTGAATCCACACATCAGACAAATGAGAGAAAATTTACATTGTCAGTTTCAGCCTCCGTCACCTCACTGAGGAGTCTGATAGAGTCACATATTGTCTTTTTATTAATATCTCACTTAGCTGATATTCTATCACAGAAGCCAGTCTATCCCCCTGAAATTCTCTTTAACTCTTTTATTAACTAATTAATGGAACTGGGGAGATAGATACCACTTAATGGAATACTTCTCCCTCCCTAAGTTTCACATGCATAAATTAATAAGGTCATGCATTTGCACTTGGCCAAGTGTCTTATCTGGCTGGCTCTTACAACCATAGGTCCTGCATGGCTATGAAGTAAGGGGAAGAGAAAGAATGATTAACTGATGCAGAAAGAGAAGGAAGCAGAGGATTGGGAGTCTGGGTGAGAAAGCAGAGGCAAAGCTGGCCCTGATAGGAAGAGATGAACTAAATGTAATGTGATGATGTGAGCCTGGGTGGTGGGGGAGCAGGGCTGTGAGGAGGGGCCGGCAGAACAGCAGCGAGGTTCTTAGGACAGCAAGTTTCCAGTCTGATGAGCAGGACAGGAGGGTTTAAACAGAGCTGAGAGGTATGGGGTGCCACCTAAATGCTGCCACTGTGTGATGTGGAGAGGTACAGAGCTTCAAAGGACTCAATTCTTGTCTTAAAAGAAGTGATAATCTGGTCCAGGCACGGTGGCTCATGCCTGTAATCCCAGCACTTTGGGAGGCTGAGGCAGATGGGTTGCCTGAGGTCAGGAGTTCGAGATCAGCCTGGCCAATATAGCAAAACCCCGTCTCTACTAAACATACAAAAAATTAGCTGGGCGTGGTAGTGGGTGCTTGTAATCCCAGCTACTCGGGAGACTGAGGCAGGAGAATTGCTTGAACCTGGGAGGTGGAGGTTGCAGTGAGCCGAGATCGTGCCATTGCACTCTAGCCTGGGCAACAAGAGCAAAACTCCATCTCAAAAAGAGTGATAATCTAGAGGGGGAAAGAGACTTTCATTACAATAATATGAGAATTATGTGTCAAATGCCACAGTGAAGGGATGGTCTATGAACACCCCTCTATGAGGGATGGTCATTGCTTGTAGACCATCCCTCCAGAAGATGGTAGGTGCTCCTGGGGAAGTCAGGAATGGCATATCAGAGGTTGTGCCTGTCTTAGGTCAGTTTACAAGCAGCAGAGCCTGAGATGGTAATTTATTTAGGGTATACTCTTAGAGGAGCCTGATAATGAGGGAAGCAGGATAGGGCAGGGGAAGCAGCTATGCAAAGATGTGCTTTCAAATTGTACCACAAAGGTTGCTTCACCCAGAGGCAAGAGGCCTGAGCTGCCATTCCTCCTCATCAGTCAGTCACTTGCCATGGGAAGGTGGGAGTATGTGGTCATCTCCTACACATCTCCAGGGGAGGTGACTCTTGAAAACCTCTTTGGAGAAGGAAGCATATATGAGTGATTCTCAGTCAATATCTGTGGCAGCTGATAAGTCAGTTCACCAGCACTATAAGTAGGAACTGGACAGGGCACTCCCAGCAGTCGCTTCAGTGACATTGGAAGTGGTTCATTTGCTACAATGAGTTGGAGGGCGATACAGTGTTCCATGGAGTAGCAAAAGTATGTGCAAAGGCTGAAGAGAGTTGGTGGGTGGAACTGATTTGCCTTAGAGGGGCCAGCAGTCAGGTGTGGGTGAGATGGGAGTGAGGGATAGGTGACAGGAGATGCAGCTGAGAGAATGGTGATTAACAATGTGGGCTTCGGAGTGACACAAATTCAGGTTTCAATTCTTATTGAATATTTACTGATTATGTGGCCGAAAGAAAGATATCCTTACTTCTCCTTGCCTCAGTGCCCTCATTTGTTAAAAGGGCACGATGACTACCTTTCGGGATTGTTGTGAGCATAAAATAACTTAATGAAAGTAAACCACTGGGCACATTACCTGGGACATGTTAACTTTCAATAAAGGCCAGTCTTGATTATTACAAAGCTGAGAATGTTGAACTGATTTTGAAAATTTTGAAATCTATTCCAAGGAGGTTGGGCTTTATATAGAAATAATAATAATGATAATAGTAATTATTATTAATAATAATAATTATGACAACATCAGTAATAGCAGCAGAAGCAATTAGAACTAAGATGTCAAATGGGGAGCCAGCAGATGTCTTTACAAGAGTAGGGAATTTGCAGGTCTGTGTTTGAGAAAGATACATTGATCATTTCTGGGGAGAATTGGTTGGTGATAGAGAGAGAAGAAGGGCAGGAGAACCAGCTACAAGACTCTCTCAAAAGTCTATGTAAGAGACAATGAGAGCTTGAACTTGGTCAAAAGCATGGACCAAGAAGGGACTGAGCCAAGACCAGAGCAAAACCAATGAAACTCTACAGCAACAGGGCTCAATTTGCATTCATAGGACTTTACCACCTGTCCAGTGAGCAACTGCAACTACACATAGAACAAACTCAGTCCATGGTGGCTTTCTGCTTTGGGTAAGGCCTTTTAGTGGAAAAGTAGCTTTGTGAGATGCAAGCTGCCCGTGGTAAGGATGATCCAATGATGCTTGTGAGCCTTCTCTGTCACTTTTTTTGCGTTTCCGTATACTCTAATTTATTAATAAAGGGACAAAGGAGGAACATGGGCATATTTTACCCTTGTCATTATCTGGAAGAGTTTTTTGATGAAACCATTGAGCATAATGTAATTGCTGTTTCTGCTGAAAGCTCATCTCTATACAGAGTGACCTTGGCTTCAATCCCCGATGAAAATGGGGAAACATGCTGATTTAAGTTGGTCTTATAAAGGCCCTCTACTGCAGCCCTACTCTGGAGGAAATCAATAGATGTATCTCAGCAGATAAACACAAATAAAAACATCCTGCTTAGCTTTGCTGAATTTCCACCTCTTCTCAGAAATAAAATGGTAAAAAGAAACTTATTACCTCTAGAACCTACAGAGTTAGATTTGATGATGTCACATCTCTTCCAGACCTACATTCTGACTCTTGACATCCCAAATTATATTAATAATAGAAGGTAATAGCTCTAACATTTATGGAGCAGTTATTCTCTGGCAGGCACCATGTTAACCACGTCATGCATGGTGTCTTATTTAGATTTCATGGTCACCATATGCAGTTGCTAATATTGCAATCTCTATTTTACAGATGTGGATACTGAGGATTGATAAAATTCAACAGAAAGATGTATAGGGTAAAATGAGGCATCCAATGTACATGTTTCTAAATCCTGGTGCATTCTGAATTCTATCCCTTGTCTCTTCTTTTCACTTGTTTTAAATTATACTAAAATGTGAAACATTCGGAACAAATCTCCTATCTGGTCATTTGATGGATATCTATGGAAAACTCTGTAGGTTTTCTACACTTTTTGGTTGTCAATTAACTACCACAATGATTGTTCTTCTCATGGACAACAGTGACATGATCCTACTTTGCACTATATCACCCTCTGCTTGTTTCATGGGCGGGATTCATCACCCCCAAACACACTGAGGGCCTAAGAGGCAGGAACTGTCTTCTACTTTTGTGTTTCCCTTATACCATCCATCAACAAGCTGATACAACAAGAACTCAGAAATTGAATTAAATTTTTTCCAGAGTCATTGGACTATAGCTCTTTATATCTTGTTGCCTGTGCCTTCTTCACTTTTGAATGTAGATAAGTCTAAGTATTTATCTTATAGAAAGGCTTAGCCCATTGAGAAATGACTGAAAACACTTGGAAGAAAGTCACCATATATTCTGATATGTATATATGTTGGCTTGTGTATACGTTAAATAGTTGGATGCATATTCCTTGATTAGTATAGATAGATATTTATGTTGTAATTCAACCAATATGTAATGAGAGCCTAATTATGAGCTGAGCACTTTATGATGAGCTGTAATGCAGCAGTAACTACACATAGTGTAATTCTTACGGAGCTTATCATTTAATAGGGGATAGAATAAACAGATATTTACCTATACGTACCTTTTTAGAATCTACCTATGACATATTTGCACATTGGTACATGGATTTTGATAGGTAAATATAAACCTACCTGGATATATGACACACTTGACACAAATTGTATGTATTTATTCAACAAACATTAATTGAGCATTTGCTACAGTACAAGACAATCCTTAAAGGTGACGTATTCTCCTGGTTCTGTGGCAAAAGGCATCTTATTATGAACCCTATGTTGGGGTAAGTTCAGAAAACCATGCACTGTTTCTCATGGTTAAACTTCCATACATGTTCATTTACATCCTAGCTCCCAGGAGTCACTAGATAAGTGACTTTGAGTATATTATTTAACTTCTGATTAATCTCATCTGTAAGATGGAGATAATAATGATACCTACTTCACAGAGTTTCTACAAGGATTAAAAAATATTTTGTAAGTTAAAAGCTTAGTTCAGGCACATTGGAAGTCCTTAATGCCCGCTAACGTTTATTGTTTAAGGTGGGGGTAGTGAGAGCAGCTGCCTAGCAGTGATTACTGTCTGATGGTTTTCTTCTGGAGATCTGCTGGCTACAACTCCAGGTTCTTCATGTCATTATCTCTCTCAGGGAGGAGCACAGAGCCCCAGTGAATGGGATTAGAAAAGGTGCTGTCTGCTTCGTTGTTCCACGTGCCCCTCATCTGTTAGCACAAAGCCAGCACTCCGGGTGGGCAAGAAACTTTGCTCTGTTTCCAAACAGCTAGAAATGTCCTTTTCCCTGAATACCATCCATGTTAGGCTTTCAGAGCTGAGTGGGTAACAAGATACTAGGGAGAGTCCTGGATAACAGGTAAGTGGAGCTGGAACCACTTCCAGAGCAGAGGATAAACGTTCTTACTTGGCTCATAGGCCTGACATGACCTGAACAAAAAACCAGAGTTTTCTAATTGAACCTAGAAATCAACAACTGCTTGTTGCAGTCAGAGAGGTGAATTGAGTTCACGCCAGTGAAAGTTTTAAAACTTGGCATTCACTCATATGTGCTATTTTCTGCTGTTTAAAGCTATCAGGCTTTGGAGTAGCCATTTTTACCCCTCTTAATGCAGTTCTCACTTTAGTGATGGTAGTAGAGGTATATGTGTACACACATGTGTGTATGTATATGCGTGCATCTTATGCTCACAAAAGTTACTAAGAAGGAAATCTGCAGTCTGTCCATCTCTATGGTGCCATTGCTTCTAGCACAGGACTGGCACACAGTAGGTATTCAGTAAAATGTTATTACTATTTGCTGAGTCAGTAAAAGGGTGACATTGATCTGCTGCAGCTCCATAATGCTTATAAGATCAAGTTTAATGGCCTCAGTTTGGCTGTCACATTTCCTCACAGATGGAGGAATGAGAGGGTCATATCTTGAATACTCAGCTCTTTCTGCCTCTTCTAATGCAAGTGAATCTCCTCTAACAGCATCTTGCCTCTCCAAATGCAGCCGACTGACTCACTATCACCTCTAAGCTGTTTTCTTCTCAAACTTGTCAACTCTCATTCAATCTCGGATCTTCTAATGCAACCTCTGACGTCCTCCCGTCACCCCAGGAAGTCATGTTTCAAATTTTGGGGGAAATGTGACACCATATGTTATTCCCATCATATTTGATAGCTCACATTGATCACCTGCCTTCTGAACTTCATGCTGAACATCTGTCTCGGTCCCACGTTATGACATGTATTAATCTAGACCATTTACCTCCCTGCCTCATCCTTGAAATTATATTTATCCAGCCAGATTGTCGGCTTCTTGAAGGCCAGGAACAGTATTTCTTTTTCTTAGACCTTTCGTCATCTTCCCTATAGCATCCAGTGTAATATCAGGTATGGAGAAACAAAGTAATCACAGATATAATAAAAAGCATTTATTTCTTTGTAGAGAAATAAAATAGTAATATGTGAGAAAGACAGAGAGAGAGAGAGAGACAGACACTTTCTCAGAAAAGAATATATGCTATTTTCTGTGCCAACTAGTTTTCTTGTTAACAGTATTCCACTCTTGAAGCTCCCTATTGAAGCATGGAGTACCTATTACAACCATCTGCATAAATAATATATGCTAAAATGCTTTTCTGTGCCACAAATATTGACCTTGTTTAATAATTGATGATGGACTCCAGTACTACCCTGGAACCATGCTGACACAGGTTTGTGCCCTTTCCACTGGCCTATATTTATAGTTTCTATTTCCTTAAGCTAAAATTTACCTTAATTTCTTTATGGAAAAATATTTTCCCCTAGGACTCTAACGTGATATTGGAAACTGAAATCAGTAAAGCAGGAATAGTAGAGATAAAAGGGGGGATTCTTACTCCATCATTATAAACAAAACCAAGCTTATTTTCTTTAAATGACATTCCTGACATGTCTATTTTTTCTTCATAATTTTTCAAAGGCTTACCTATTGCCAAAGAATAATACAAAAAAATTTAAGACTTAGTGAAGACTTACCATGTGTTAGTCTCTCTATAAGCACTTTACTTGTATTGCTTCATTTAATACTCAAAAAATTTTCTTTACTACAGATAAGAAAACTGGACATATTAAGTAATGCATTTAACATACATAGAAAGTAGTCTGAATCAAAACCTTAGACTCTAAATGACTATAATAAACTGATTCCTTGCTTATACAACCATGTAGTAGAAAATTTCTGGTTTTGCTTTCTCATCACCCTTTCATATGGAAATAGTACTTTACTTCTCTTTCAAAAACCATTACTCCTAAGCTTTCTGTCCACACTTAGCTCACAGTAACTGATTAAATGATGGACATTTGCCCCAAATCCAGTATTAGATTGATTGTAAAAATGATTCCAATTTTCCACCTACCTTGTATTCATGCCCTTTTCAGTGTGACTTTTCAGCTCTTCCCTTTAAGTTCATCCCAGTCCTTTAAATATGGACTGGCCTCACGACTGAGTTAGGCCAATAGAATGGAGAAAAAAATAATGTGCTAATTCTAAGTCTAGACCTAAAGTTGTCTTGTGAATTTCCACCATCTCTATTAGAACCATGCCAATGCCATGAGAAAAGTATGGGTCGAGCTGCTAGAATATGAGAAACACATGGAGAAGAATTGAATTGCTGTAGCTGAAGCTAATGTACAACAGCCAGTCTGTCATTGCTCAAAGACGCTAAGAATCCGGAAAAGATCAGTGCAGCCTCCAATTGTCCCACGGCTGACTGCAGATGCATGGATGAGCCCAGCTGAGACTAACAGAACCAAACCCTGCCTACAGACTCGTGCGCAATGATAAATTATCACTACTTTAACCTATAAGTTCTACAGGGATTTGTTAGCTAGAAGACACTTTCTGAAATTTTGGATGTAGCTATTGGGAAAGATGTGATATCTATTTATTGACATTGCTAAGCTATTAGGATTTAAGCTGAAATTGTTGGTAGTCATTTTCTACTTGAGAATAATTTGCATAAAAATGCAAACAAATAAACAATAGGTATAAAAGATTATGGAAACACATTATTTTATTTAATTTATTCTATTTTATTTTATTTTGTTTTTGAGACAGGGTCTCACTCTGTCACCCAAACTGGAGTGAAGTGGCACAATCACTGTTCACTGCAGCCTCAAACTCTTGAGCTTAAGTCATCCTCTCACTACAGCCTCCCGAGCAGCTGGGACTACAGGCGCACACTGCCACGCCCAAATAATGTTTTATTTTGAGTTTTGGTAGAGATAGTGTCTTGCTATGTTGCTCTGGCTAGTCTTGAACTTCTAGCCACAAATGATCCTCCCGCCTAGGTCTCCCAAAGTGCTGGGATTACAGGTGTGAGCCACCATGCCCAGCCTTGAAAACACATTTCCGATAACATTCTTTGAGCACCTGGATCTACCAGTGCCTAAAGCCAGTATACACTTGGATTTCTTGTAACATGAACTAATAAATCTCCACCCCCTCCCTTTAAAAAAACATAAACAGTAGACTGGGTGCCTGCTCCATATTAACACAGTCTTGATTAATATGATCACTGTAGACTTTACTGTATATTTCAACACACAACATCAAATATCTACCTTTTCCTGTCCCTTTGCTCCAATAGATTCTCATCCTAAAGTGTCCTTTGCACATATCTTTATCCAAACCTTTATCCTTTGAAGTCTGAACCTTGCTTCAGGATTGTTTGAAAGTGACGTCAAGGAGCAAAAACTAACTTTATTGGTAAGAGGCAGAATGGAAGATGCTAAGAATAGAGAAGAGGGAACACTACACCTTGGAGTAGATTTGACTCAAGGTCAGAATCATTAATTAATTCATTGAACAAGTAGTTTTCAAGTGACTCCATATATGTAGAACTGTGCTAGGTCTTGAGAATACAGAAAAGAAAAAGGACAACTTTCCTGCTGGAAAGTAAAAAGTGCATTTTCTAGGGAAAGACACGGATACATACAATGAATGCATACACTGATGGGTAAGATAATTTCTGACAAAGATAAATGTTTTAACATCAATGCAGCCGGGTAGTATGAGGAAAGTGACTCAGATGGAATTGGAGTGCTTGAGTGGTCCCAGAGGTCTCTCTAGGAACTGAGGTTGAGCTTGGAGAATGACAAGCAGCCAGACTGAAATGATCCAAGGACCTGGATCCAAGCACTTGTCTGAAATGAGCATTTCAGGCAGAGGTAAGCACAGTACACAGGTCTGAGAGAAGTCCGTGTTTCTTTCTTTCTTTCTTTTTTTTTTTTTAAATTTAGGAGAAGAGAAAAAGTAATAAAGTGAGGTGAGTGTGGGAGGACTTGGCAAAAGATGAGGCTGGGGAAGATGGCCAGAGACTTCAGGCCATGGTAAGTAAGAAGCTGGGATTCTATTCTGAGTCTGATGGAAAGCCACTGAGGGTTTTTAATGGGAGAATGACAGGATCAATTTTACAGTTTTAAATTGTAGAAGCTATATGAAAGATAGATTGTAGGACTGGGAGTGACTATGGGGAGACTTGTTTAAAGGCTTTGTGGCAGTTCAAGTGAGTGATAATGCTGGAAGCTTAGACTATAGAAGAAGCAATGCAAAGAAAAGTGGAAGTATTTAAGACTGCCACACAATAGAAAGAAGAGACCAGGAATTGTCAACCTAACATTATCACACACATACACACACACACACACACACTCTCACATGCACACACACAATTAAATCTCACTGATAATCATACTGAAATTAAAATCAAATAAAATCACCAAAATCTTTTTTAAAAATGAGTGTTTTCTTTCTTTTTTCTTGAGACTGAGTCTGGCTGTCACCAGACTGGAGTGCAGTGGTGCCGTCTTGGCTCACTGGAACCTCTGCCTCCTGGCTTCAAGCAATTCTCCTGTCTCAGCCTCCTGAGTACTCAGGACTACAGGCACACACCACCATGCCTGACTAATTTTTGTATTTTTAGTAGAGACAGGATTTCACCATATTGGCCACGAAGGTCTCGATCTCTTGACCTCATGATCTGCCCACCTCGGCCTCCCAAAATGCTGGGATTATAGATGTGAGCCACCACACCCGGCCGATGAGTGGCTATTTTATATCTCTTTTGTACTTTTGTATTTCAAGATGAAATAAATTTACAATAAGTATCCAAGACATATTCAGACCCAGATATACACACATATTTAGCTGTATACAATTAGAATAGTTATGCTGTGCGTATAATTCTGTGCAATTGTTAACTTGATATTAAATTACTAATTTAACATGTATTTATTAAAAACCTATTATCCACAAATACTTTTCTAGGAAATGGAGGCTAAGCAGAGAATGAAAGAGGCAAAACATGTTATAATTCTCACAGACCATGCATGCCAGTTTGGAGAGACAAACAAGACACAAGATAAGGAGAACACACAGATTTTATGTGGGTGATAGGAGCTAGTTGAAATAAAAGAGAATGTTGAGAGGAGCTGAAATTTGTAGAGAGGGAAACCACAAGCATATTTCCATCATCTTAATAATTAACCAAACATTTTAATGATCCTCAGTAGCCATTATGTTAAGTAAACTTTAAAAACCCTATTTATAGTAACTGCATATATTCATTGTATTCAATATTCCTATTAAATTCAGACATTTTTATTGCTGCTAATTTTCTCTATTATCTATCATTATATACACTTCTCTGCAGACACCTAGATTCATCATATTTCTTTCAGCATGAAATTACTTCAGGCTCTTGAAGTCCATACCAAATTTCCTTCCGGGAAGGAGTAATAATGTGAATTCCAAACATCAGTGTTTAAGAATGCCTTACCTCTGAACATTCACCTGGGGCTCCCGTTTCATGAAACTGAAGAAGCAAGAAAACATGGTCATCTCGAAGAGGCCTCACTACGTGTTTACTTTTGAACTAGGAAAGCCAACAAGGTCCACTGAGACCAAAATGAGCATTTGAAAGAGGAAAAATTGAGACAGAGGAAAGAAGTGAGTTGGCCCTATTATCAGCAAATTAGCGACAAAACCTGGACTGTATTCCAGATTATCTACCTCTCAGTCCAAGACTCCTTTTACTCCTTGATTTAATCATTATCATCAAGTGGGTGGCCCTTAGAGTGTCCAAGGTAATTCATGTGTGAGCAGCAAAATTATTTTGTATATCGCATCTGCAGGTGTGTATGCCACGAGACTCCTTACCCTTTTTTATGGGAATCTTATTGGAACGGTTTCAGGCAGCTATAGTGCTTAGTACCAAGGAGAGCTCCAGTAAGCATGTAGCCCTTCATGTCCTTCACACTTTGAAGTTTATTATCCTGAATAATTTAATACTGTCTGTTTTTGCTTCTGTCTTCAGGGAAGAACTTTCTAAGCCATAAGGAATCTGACATATTAGTGCTGGTCCTTATCCCCTAGAATAGAGGTGCAGATCTTTTCACAGAAACGCTCACAGTTCACGCATATCAGTGTGAGCTGTAGAAGTGAGTTCCATCTAATGGAATCAGAGCAGAAATGATGTGTGCCACCTTCGTGTCTGGAGCATAAAACCTCCCACGCACAATCTTCTAAGGTCTTTTCCACCGGGACAGTGACACTCAGAGCAAACTTGGAAGTCACATGTTATGCAGGACAGAGCTGTCACAAACCAGTCTTTAAGTGATTGAGTGGAGAAGAACCACTGCAAACATAGCTTCTGCATCCCAATGAAAACGAAGTAAACATCTTTATTCTTTAAGCCATTGAATCTTGAGTTCTATTTGTTTCAGTGGTTTACAGTAGTTTGTACCACCTATCCTACCCTACTATAGGTTTTGTTGATTACCACACTTTTCTGCATTTGTTTGAAACTCTCCTAACAGTTGCTATTCCCAACTAATTCTATATTTCTCAAGTCCTTCCCCTTACTTAAACTTCATTTACTTCTTGCACATTTATCTCAGCTTTCAATACTGCTTATGTAAAATCATAAGTCAATTTATCTTTCATTTTCCTCTCTCATTTAGTCATCATCACACCTATCTTAAAATTTCTTATCTTTTTCTTCCTTCTTCTGCCGGAAGAGATACCTTTATACCTGTACTGTCAATTCCACCTTCCCTCACTTTCCAATATAACTTGACATAAAAATTATCTGCAGTTTTTTCTTATAGCACCAATCCTTCTTTCTATGTTGCATTCAGTCCTTCTGTCTACCACAATGTCATGCTTTTTCTTCACAATCAGTCATTCCTCGTCTCTCTCCTTTTCCTTCTTTCTTTTTGTCGTTGTTTTCTTTACCTCAAACTTATCTCTATTCATCACCAAATTGTGAGAAAGGTCAACCCACACCTGCTGCACTGACTTTCAGTACAGGGACTCTTCCTTTCCCTTGAGGTCTGATGTGCTCCATGCTGTCCTAGATCGGAATGGCTCTTGTAAAGATCAGAATCACATTATTAGTGATGTTCAGTTTTAGTGATTGTTAGAGCTCAGTTCCACTCTCTTTGACCTCTCTCTTCCTTTTGATCTTGTTAATTTCTTGTTCTTAATGGATCATCACCTTCCTCTTTAAGCTAATAGAACTCCAGCTTTTCTACATGTTTCTGTTTCTTATTAGCTGACTTTTCTCCCTTTATGCTAAAATTATGTGTTCTTTAAGAGCCTGACTTCAGCACGTGTGAGCTGTCCTCTCTTTCCAATATGACTTCGTACTGCTCCAGTCATATTGAAGTAATTGCTAGGCTTCACATTTGAACAGTTTCCGTGACATTACTGTCATTATTATTTACCTTCATTTTTCAAATATTTATTGCAATCGTACACCTTCTTCCGGTTAAAAATCAAATGTTATGCCCTTTATGAAACTTTCTCTGAATGTCCCAGGTAAAAACAAACTGTATCTTTGTCTGAAATCTTTTTATATCTTATACCTCTACCATGAAATATTTTATAATGGGTTGTTTGAATAGAGCCAGACACATAGTTGGCCCTTACCAAGTATCTTTTCTTCTGAAAGGAAGAATAAAGGAATGAAAGAAAGATTCAGAGTTATATTTTTTTCTCCCTGAATAATTTTGTGAAACAGCAACCGAATAAAACATGCATGGTCTGTGACCGTCAGAATCCTGAGCATAAATTGCAGTTTACCTCCACGAGGCTTCATGCATCAAGCTCTGGGTGTGTTCTGTGCCATTTTCCCCCTTCCTTTTTGGAGAATGATGAATCAGATTCATCATGGTATTCAATTAATTTCACACAGCTGACTCCTGAGGGAGTTTGTATCCAATGCCCTCTAACTGATGATCAATCATGCTCTTGTGGTTGGCACCCAAGGCAGCATGAAGCAGGCCCGTGACGTGATCCAGGTTGTCGAACAGAATGTGTCCCCATCCAAGCAGGAAAGGTTTTGGTGACCTTTGATGGCATTTGAGATAAGTCATTTGCTCTGGCTTTTCTGAGGCCATATTGATCTCTGCCCAGGATTCAATTTTAGACAAACAGGCGATATAATTTATGTAAACTGGGCAGGTAATTAAACTCTTCTCCCAGGCGAAAAGGTCAGAGCAGAATATTTAAAGTTTCATTTCTAAGTGGCAGCAGTTAGCTAAAAAAAAGAGAAAGAAACCTCACTAGGATTGTCATGTTGCCAACTGTTACCCTATAAATTATTTGGTCCCGATTATCTTGCTAGGAATAGGTTTGAGTTCTCTTTGCTGAAAGAGCTACAAAAGGTGAGATACTCATTAAGCACAAAGTTTCACATTTAAAATGACTGTGGACTAGAATACTTAGTGTTGGATTGTGAAAAAAACATTCAATAACTTTTTCAAGGTGATTTTAATATCAGACGTAAACCATTTGAGAGTAATTTACTAACATGATGATGTCCTATCACCCTCAAATAATTCAGTGTTCATTTTCTGTGAACAAAAACATTCTCCTGTGTAATCACAAAACAACTACCAAGATCAGAAGTTAGCATTACTATGATCTAATCCTCAGACCCCATTTAAATTTCTTTAAGTATTGTAATAATGTCCTTCCTACCAAAATGATGCATTTTAATGTTGTGTTTAGATACTATGTCTCTTTAGTTTCTTTCAGTCTGGAAAAATTCCTCAGTGTTTGACTTTTCAAGACCTTGACATTTTTTGAAGATTACAGGCCAGTTATTTTGTGAAACATCTACTTTAAAAAATTATTTTCATGGTATGCACCTTTGGCAGGGATATCATTGAAGTGACGCTCTGTCCTCCTCATTGTATGCTTTCTAATAACGTGTGATTTCTACTTGTCCTATTCCTGGTGATGTTAACTTTGATCACTTGATTAAGTGGTTCTGACAGGCTTCACCACTGTAAAATTGTTCGTTTCCCTTTGTGGTTAATGAGTGTGTTGAAAAATGTACTATGTATGAAACTATGTAAATATTCCATTATTCATTGGCCTTTCAATTTATTCATTGATATATTTATGTCAATACAAACACTTGGATTCTCATTTTACTCAGTAAGTCACAATCCATTACTCTTTGTATTTTCTGATGCTTTAAGTGTCTGTGTTTGAGCAATAGGAGCCCCTTCAAGCTAGCTTATGTGTCTTCTTGATGTGTCCCCATCTGTCTTTGATGACTTCTTTATATTCAGGCCAAGATAGATGATCCAGGGTCATTTTGTACTTTCCCTGTCCCAGCCTTGGGGTCAGCCATTTCTCTAAAGATATCTATATATATATATAGATATATCTATATCTATATCTATATCTATATATATATCTTTATTTATATATATATATTTGGTTGAAAACAGTATTTTGAAGCCAGGATGTGGATGCTATCTGTGCTCATTGCTATTGGAGGGTTCCTGCTCCCAGGTCGTCTCTGACTGCAGAGCTAGGGAACATACGCAGTTTTATATACATCAGTTATGCATATGCACATGTTTCCATCTTAATAGGTGTATTTATCTATCTATATATTGAAAATCCCAAGAGTACATAAATTCCTTCAATTCCACCTGAGTACCACAGGGTTCATTCTGGTTTTCTCTTTTTCTTTCTATTTCTATCTCTGTTTTCCAATTTCTAGAATCCTGACTTCCATGATCCTTAATATATTTACTTATTTGAGCATTCCTCCTGTATGTGACCAGTCCCTTTTCACAGCTCTGCTCACATTTGCAAAGACCACTGGCTCACCCTGCATGGATTGTCATATTCTCCCCTGGGCCTCTCATACCACTGATCTCAAACTATCACTGCCAACCCCATGATCACTCATGGACACCCTCCTCAACCCACCCAGGCTCTGACACACTTGCCCACCACCATTGCGGCCCCTTTCCCACTGCACAGATGCCCTCCTCTCCTCACCTGGGCTCCAACACTCCAGGGTGGGTTGCTGCTGCTCTTGCTGCTGGGTTTTCCATCCTCTACACGGATGCCTTCTCCACTGTGCCCAGGCTCTGGTACCCTGCATCAGGCTGCTCCCTTCTCCCCATGTAGAAACTTTCCTTAACTTCTCAGGTTCTTATACCGTGCTGGGATACCCTCTACATAAATGTCTTTTCATCTTTCTTGGGCTCTAATACCCCATACAAGATAGCCCTGTGTGCATGTTCTCCTTATCCTGCTGAAGCTCCAATAACCCTGCGGGGTGACACTCCCACACAAAGGTCTACCAGATGCCACTCTGGCTCTGACACTCTATAGCAGTTGTTTTTCTTCCCCTAGGATGCCTTCCAGCATCTTGCTTAGGCTATAACCCTTGGCACTGTACTATCCTGGCACGTAGACACCCTCTTTCTGAGTTCAGCCTCCAACTCTTACACAGGGCTAGATCCCTCTGCTCCTTCCACCCACAGGCTCCTGCCTTGATCAACCCCATCTTATCACCAATACATTGAATTATTGGGAAAGGAAACAGAAAGAGAAACTGTTTGATAATTTTTAGAAGTTATTGTTACTATTTTTAAAATTTTAACTGGAAAAATGAATGCAGTCTTCTTTGTGTGGATATGTGTGTCTATCAAACAAAATATGGACTGTATACATAATGAAATACTATTCTGCCACAAAAAGGACAAAATCCTGTCATTTATGGCAACATGCATGGAACTAGAGGTCATTATATTAAGTAAAATTAGGCATAGAAAAGCAAATATTGCATGTTCTTACTCCTATGTGGGAGGTATAGACGTTGATATCATGGAGGTAGAAAGTATTAATAGAATGATAAATATGAGAGGCTGGGGTGTGTAGGTAAGGGAAAATGAAGAGAGGTTAGTTAATGAGTATAAACATTCAGTTAGATAAAAGAAATACATTCTCATTTTCAATAGCACAGTAGGGTGATGATAGCTAAAAGCAACACATTTTATATTTTAAAATTGCTTGAAGAGAAGGCTTGAAATGTTTCTAACAGAAAGAAATGACAAATGTTTGAGGTTATGCATATTCTGAACACTCTGATTTGATTATTACACATTGTATGCATGTATCAAAATATCACCTGTACTTTGTATGTACAAACAGTGTATAATATGTACAAATATGTATAATTATTATAGATCAATAAACAATTTAAAACCTTTTTCATTATAACTTTCTGGCATATTTGTCAGACATTGAATATCAAAAAACTAGGGTATTCTGGCATGGATTTCTATTTTCCAAAAGGAGTGTAATCTCTTCGTTTTCTAGTGGTCAAGTAAAAGCAGCTGGTTTCCGTTATCATCCTGTGTAGGTGTGATTTTATAATATTATAATATTAACATCTGTAAAGTCAGTGTTCCAAGAAGAAACCAGATGGTGCATAGGCATGAGGGTAATTTAAGTAGGGTCTAATAAAGGGACTATTTAGAAAGGAGTAGACAAGGTGAGGCATCCGCAAGAGCTCATGCCAGATTTTGGAGGTTGTAACCACCGAGAGACATCACCATCCCTGAGTCTTTTGTTTTTGGATACCTGGTCACAATCCTGTGATTCTGTTACCCTACCCAAGTCCCAGTATGGGTAGGCTGTGCCAGCTCACTTTTTAGTGATCCACAAGGCATATACTCTCATCTGCTCAAAATCTTCCCAAGCTACTTTCTGTAATCACAGAGAAGCTTTTGCTTTTCCTTGTAGGGTTTGGCTTCCCTTGTGTCTCAGCCTTTATTCTTTCTTACCCTATAATTTTCTCTACAGTCACTCCTTCAAGTTCTAGTTCTTAATATAGTAAACAGATAACAGAGAGAAAGAAAGAAATGAGAAGAAAAAAAAAGAAAAAAAAAGGAAATCAGCTGTGTAAGTTCTGATAAGTCCTTTTCTCTTTCTCAAATCAGCCTGATGTCAAGGCTGTTATCTCCCTGTAGACATAAGCAAACAACACTCTATTTTGAAACTCAGAGCTTGACAGTGATGTCTTTCTTTTGAGCAGTGTTAGGTAGAGAACAGCTGCAGGACCATCAGGCACAACCAGGGGTCACTGGGAATCAACACGTTTGTTTAATATGTCATGTAGATTGTCGTACTTTATGTACAACCTGCAAGTAAGATGATTATTCTCTCTCTTTTGCAGGTGAGGAAACTGAGGCTCAAATATGCTAATTTGCCTGAGACACATCACCTGTCAATGGTTGCTCTGAGATACAAATTCAGCTTTGTCTGACTTTTTTTTTTCACTACAGAATCTTGTTGCCTCATCTCCCTCATCATATTACGATATGATAAGGTGTAAATGATTCACATAATAAATGCTTTAATAATTGCTAACACAGATCTCAAACCAATAGCTCATTGGGAAAACTGGAGTAATTTTGTGTTTGTGCATATAAAATAGTAATACTTTATAGTCATAGTCTTTTTCTGACAGCATTTTCACTAATTTCAGTTTTTTTAAAATGTGGAGTAGGTAAGGTTGCTTAACGTTAGAAGTTAGAGATCAATTTGGAGTCACAATTTTCCATAATTGTGAAGTATATCAATCCATATGTCAACTCAGTCATCACTAGAGAGAGGATGGCATTAAAGCAAGTGCTAGAGAATTGGAGGTGAGCATTGAGGTGCACAACTCAGATACATCTTAAGGAAATAACTTGCTGATCAGGTGTAAAAAGTGAAGTCAGATGATATTTTCTAGCTGAAGCACCCTTGGGATTGGCCACAGCATTTGAGTGAGACCACACTCTTCTGGAGAATTAGAACCTGGTCATTGCTGCCCAAATAGGGGGCAGTGGCAGTGGGGCTCCTCTGTTTCCCTCCCTGCCAATCCTTGCTCCTTCCTCCTTTTATCTCCCCCATGCTTGCCTTCTACCCATAAGCCTCTTGCACCTGTGACTGTGTCTCTGCATCTAGATACAGAAATACTGTAATAAAGAGAACTTAAAAAAAATTAGGCTCCAGATAACAATAAACATCCCTTCATGTATTGGGCATATGTTGTGTTTCAGGAACCCGTTCTAAGTCCTGAGAACAATAAGGGGAAGAGACTTAGTTCCTGCCCTTAAGGATCTCACATTCTAACATAGAAGATAGGCATGCGGGGGCGGAGCAAGATGGCCGAATAGGAACAGCTCCAGTCTCCAACTCCCAGCGCGAGTGACACAGAAGACCGGTGATTTCTGCATTTTCAACTGAGGTACTGGGTTCATCTCACTGGGGAGTGCCGGACGATCCGTGCTGGTCAGCTGCTGCAGCCCGACCAGCGAGAGCTGAAGCAGGGAGAGGCATTGCCTCACCTGGGAAGCGCAAGGGGGAAGGGAATCCCTTTTCCTAGCCAGGGGAACTGAGACACACAACACCTGGAAAATCGGGTAACTCCCACCCCAATATTGCGCTTTAAGCAAACAGGCACACCAGGAGATCATATCCCACACCTGGCCGGGAGGGTCCCACGCCCACGGAGCCTCCCTCATTGCTAGCACAGCAGTCTGTGATCTACCGGCAAGGCAGCAGCGAGGCTGGGGGAGGGGCGCCCGCCATTGCAGAGGCTTAAGTAGGTAAACAAAGCTGCTGGGAAGCTCCAACTGGGTGGAGATCACAGCAGCTCAAGGAAACCTGCCTGTCTCTGTAGACTGCACCTCTGGGGACAGGGCACAGCTACACAACAACAACAACAACAACAACAAAGCAGCAGAAAGCTCTGCAGACGCAAACGACTCTGTCTGACAGCTTTGAAGAGAGCAGTGGATCTCCCAACACGGAGGTTGAGATCTGAGAAGGGACAGACTGCCTGCTCAAGTGGGTCCCTGACCCCTGAGTAGCCTAACTGGGAGACATCCCCCATTAGGGGCAGTCTGACACCCCACACCTCACAGGGTGGAGTACACCCCTGAGAGGAAGCTTCCAAAGCAAGAATCAGACAGGTACACTCGCTGTTCAGAAATATTCTATCTTCTGCAGCCTCTGCTGCTGATACCCAGGCAAACAGGGTCTGGAGTAGACCTCAAGCAATCTCCAACAGACCTACAGCTGAGGGTCCTGACTGTTAGAAGGAAAACTATCAAACAGGAAGGACACCTACACCAAAACCCCATCAGTACATCACCATCATCAAAGACCAGAGGCAGATAAAACCACAAAGATGGGGAAAAAGCAGGGCAGAAAAGCTGGAAATTCAAAAAATAAGAGCACATCTCCCCCGGCAAAGGAGCGCAGCTCATCGCCAGCAATGGATCAAAGCTGGACGGAGAATGACTTTGAAGAGATGAGAGAAGAAGGCTTCAGTCCATCAAATTTCTCAGAGCTAAAGGAGGAATTACGTACCCAGCGCAAAGAAACTAAAAATCTTGAAAAAAAAGTGGAAGAATTGACGGCTAGAGTAATTAATGCAGAGAAGGTCATAAACGAAATGAAAGAGATGAAAACCATGACACGAGAAATACGTGACAAATGCACAAGCTTCAGTAACCGACTCGATCAACTGGAAGAAAGAGTATCAGCGATTGAGGATCAAATGAATGAAATGAAGCGAGAAGAGAAACCAAAAGAAAAAAGAAGAAAAAGAAATGAACAAAGCCTGCAAGAAGTATGGGATTATGTAAAAAGACCAAATCTACGTCTGATTGGGGTGCCTGAAAGTGAGGGGGAAAATGGAACCAAGTTGGAAAACACTCTTCAGGATATCATCCAGGAGAACTTCCCCAACCTAGTAGGGCAGGCCAACATTCAAATCCAGGAAACACAGAGAACGCCACAAAGATACTGCTCGAGAAGAGCAACTCCAAGACACATAATTGCCAGATTCACCAAAGTTGAAATGAAGGAAAAAATCTTAAGGGCAGCCAGAGAGAAAGGTCGGGTTACCCACAAAGGGAAGCCCATCAGACTCACAGCAGATCTCTCGGCAGAAACTCTCCAAGCCAGAAGAGAGTGGGGGCCAATATTCAACATTCTTAAAGAAAAGAATTTTCAACCCAGAATTTCATATCCAGCCAAACTAAGTTTCATAAGTGAAGGAGAAATAAAATCCTTTACAGATAAGCAAATGTTTAGAGATTTTGTCACCACTAGGCCTGCCTTACAAGAGACCCTGAAGGAAGCACTCAACATGGAAAGGAACAACCGGTACCAGCCATTGCAAAATCATGCCAAAATGTAAAGACCATCGAGGCTAGGAAGAAACTGCATCAACTAACGAGCAAAATAACCAGTTAATATCATAATGGCAGGATCAAGTTCACACATAACAATCTTAACCTTAAATGTAAATGGACTAAATGCTCCAATGAAAAGACACAGACTGGCAAACTGGATAAAGAGTCAAGACCCATCAGTCTGCTGTATTCAGGAGACCCATCTCACACACAGAGACATACATAGGCTCAAAATAAAGGGATGGAGGAAGATTTACCAAGCAAATGGAGAACAAAAAAAAGCGGGGGTTGCAATCCTAGTCTCTGATAAAACAGACTTTAAACCATCAAAGATCAAAAGAGACAAAGAAGGCCATTACATAATGGTAAAGGGATCAATTCAACAGGAAGAGCTAACTATCCTAAATATATATGCACCCAATACAGGAGCACCCAGATTCATAAAGCAAGTCCTTAGAGACTTACAAAGAGACTTAGACTCCCATACAATAATAATGGGAGACTTCAACACTCCACTGTCAACATTAGACAGATCAACAAGACAGAAAGTTAACAAGGATATCCAGGAATTGAACTCATCTCTGCAGCAAGCAGACCTAATAGACATCTATAGAACTCTCCACCCCAAATCAACAGAATATACATTCTTCTCAGCACCACATCGTACTTACTCCAAAATTGACCATATAATTGGAAGTAAAGCACTCCTCAGCAAATGTACAAGAACAGAAATTATAACAAACTGTCTCTCAGACCACAGTGCAATCAAACTAGAACTCAGGACTAAGAAACTCAATCAAAACCGCTCAACTACATGGACACTGAACAACCTGCTCATGAATGACTACTGGGTACATAACGAAATGAAGGCAGAAATAAAGATGTTCTTTGAAACCAATGAGAACAAAGATACAACATACCAGAATCTCTGGGACACATTGAAAGCAGTATGTAGAGGGAAATTTATAGCACTAAATGCCCACAAGAGAAAGCAGGAAAGATCAAAAATTGACACTCTAACATCGCAATTAAAAGAACTAGAGAAGCAAGAGCAAACACATTCCAAACCTAGCAGAAGGCAAGAAATAACTAAGATCAGAGCAGAACTGAAGGAGATAGAGACACAAAAAACCCTCCAAAAAATCAATGAATCCAGGAGTTGGTTTTTTGAAAAGATCAACAAAATTGACAGACCACTAGCAAGACTAATAAAGAAGAAAAGAGAGAAGAATCAAATCGACGCAATTAAAAATGATAAAGGGGATATCACCACCGACCCCACAGAAATACAAACTACCCTCAGAGAATACTATAAACACCTCTACGCAAATAAACTGGAAAACCTAGAAGAAATGGATAATTTCCTGGACACTTACACTCTTCCAAGACTAAACCAGGAAGAAGTTGAATCCCTGAATAGACCAATAGTAGGCTCTGAAATTGAGGCAATAATTAATAGCCTACCAACCAAAAAAAGTCCAGGACCAGATGGATTCACAGCTGAATTCTACCAGAGGTATAAGGAGGAGTTGGTACCATTCCTTCTGAAACTATTCCAATCAATAGAAAAAGAGGGAATCCTCCCTAACTCATTTTATGAGGCCAACATCATCCTGATACCAAAGCCTGGCAGAGACACAACAAAAAAAAGAGAATTTTAGACCAATATCCCTGATGAACATCGATGCAAAAATCCTCAATAAAATACTGGCAAACCGGATTCAACAACACATCAAAAAGCTTATCCACCATGATCAAGTGGGCTTCATCCCTGGGATGCAAGGCTGGTTCAACATTCGCAAATCAATAAACATAATCCAGCATATAAACGGAACCAAAGACAAGAACCACATGATTATCTCAATAGATGCAGAAAAGGCTTTTGACAAAATTCAACAGCCCTTCATGCTAAAAACGCTCAATAAATTCGGTATTGATGGAACGTACCTCAAAATAATAAGAGCTATTTATGACAAACCCACAGCCAATATCATACTGAATGGGCAAAAACTGGAAAAATTCCCTTTGAAAACTGGCACAAGACAGGGATGCCCTCTCTCACCACTCCTATTCAACATAGTGTTGGAAGTTCTGGCTAGGGCAATTAGGCAAGAGAAAGAAATCAGGGGTATTCAGTTAGGAAAAGAAGAAGTCAAATTGTCCCTGTTTGCAGATGACATGATTGTATATTTAGAAAACCCCATTGCCTCAGCCCAAAATCTCCTTAAGCTGATAAGCAACTTCAGCAAAGTCTCAGGATACAAAATTAATGTGCAAAAATCACAAGCATTCTTATACACCAATAACAGACAAACACAGAGCCAAATCATGAATGAACTTCCATTCACAATTGCTTCAAAGAGAATAAAATACCTAGGAATCCAACTTACAAGGGATGTAAAGGACCTCTTCAAGGAGAACTACAAACCACTGCTCAGTGAAATAAAAGAGGACACAAACAAATGGAAGAACATACCATGCTCATGGATAGGAAGAATCAATATCGTGAAAATGGCCATACTGCCCAAGGTAATTTATAGATTCAATGCCATCCCCATCAAGCTACCAATGAGTTTCTTCACAGAATTGGAAAAAACTGCTTTAAAGTTCATATGGAACCAAAAAAGAGCCCGCATCTCCAAGACAATCCTAAGTCAAAAGAACAAAGCTGGAGGCATCACGCTACCTGACTTCAAACTATACTACAAGGCTACAGTAACCAAAACAGCATGGTACTGGTACCAAAACAGAGATATAGACCAATGGAACAGAATAGAGTCCTCAGAAATAATACCACACATCTACAGCCATCTGATCTTTGACAAACCTGAGAAAAACAAGAAATGGAGAAAGGATTCCCTATTTAATAAATGGTGCTGGGAAATTGGCTAGCCATCAGCAGAAAGCTGAAACTGGATCCTTTCCTTACTCCTTATACGAAAATTAATTCAAGATGGATTAGAGACTTAAATGTTAGACCTAATACCATAAAAATCCTAGAGGAAAACCTAGGTAGTACCATTCAGGACATAGGCATGGGCAAAGACTTCATGTCTAAAACACCAAAAGCAACGGCAGCAAAAGCTAAAATTGACAAATGGGATCTAATTAAACTAAAGAGCTTCTGCACAGCAAAAGAAACTACCATCAGAGTGAACAGGCAACCTACAGAATGGGAGAAAATTTTTGCAATCTACTCATCTGACAAAGGGCTAATATCCAGAACCTACAAAGAACTCAAACAAATTTACAAGAAAAAAACAAACAACCCCATCAAAAAGTGGGCAAAGGATATGAACAGACATTTCTCAAAAGAAGACATTCATACAGCCAACAGACATATGAAAAAATGCTCATCATCACTGGCCATCAGAGAAATGCAAATCAAAACCACAATGAGATACCATCTCACACCAGTTAGAATGGCGATCATTAAAAAGTCAGGAAACAACAGGTGCTGGAGAGGATGTGGAGAAATAGGAACACTTTTACACTGTTGGTGGGATTGTAAACTAGTTCAACCATTATGGAAAACAGTATGGCGATTCCTCAAGGATCTAGAACTAGATGTAACATATGACCCAGCCATCCCATTACTGGGGATATACCCAAAGGATTATAAATTATGCTGCTATAAAGACACATGCACACGTATGTTTATTGCAGCACTATTCACAATAGCAAAGACTTGGAATCAACCCAAATGTCCATCAGTGACAGATTGGATTAAGAAAATGTGGCACATATACACCATGGAATACTATGCAGCCATAAAAAAGGATGAGTTTGCATCCTTTGTAGGGACATGGATGCAGCTGGAAACCATCATTCTTAGCAAACTATCACAAGAACAGAAAACCAAACACCGCATGTTCTCACTCATAGGTGGGAACTGAACAATGAGATCACTTGGACTCAGGAAGGGGAACATCACACACCGGGGCCTATCATGGGGAGGGGGGAGGGGGGAGGGATTGCATTGGGAGTTATACCTGATGTAAATGACGAGTTGATGGGTGCAGTAGACCAACATGGCACAAGTATACATATGTAACAAACCTGCACGTTATGCACATGTACCCTACAACTTAAAGTATAATAATAATAAATAAATTTAAAAAATAAAAAATAAAAATAAAGAAATTGAATTAAAAAAAAAAAAAAGAAGATAGGCATGCACAGCACATGCAAAACAAACTGTAGCAAAGAAAAGAGATATGCACACACAGACATGCACAGACAAAACGAATTAGAGTGAAGAGTTTCTTCTACATCTTCACTTCCTTTTTATTATTATTATTATTTTGAGACTGAGTCTCGCTCTGTCGCCCAGGCTGGAGAGAAGTGGCACGATCTCGACTCACTGCAACCTCTGCCTCCCAGGTTCAAACAATTCTTCTGCCTCAGCCTTCCGAGTAGCTGGGACTAGAAGCTCACATCACCACGCCCAGCTAATTTTTGTATTTTTAGTAGAGACACGGCTTCATCATATTGGCCAGGCTGCTCTCAAACTCCTGACCTCATGATTTGCCTGCCTCTGCCTCCCAAAGTGCTGGGATTGCAGGCGTGAGCCAATGCACCTGACTTATTATCTTTTTTATTTGACTAAACGTTTGAGACAATTCATAAATGTGTAATGACTCATTTTTGTAAGACCCTGGAAATGTCCATCTTTAATGGACTCATCAAAGTCCTTATATCTAGATAATATCATTGAGGAGTGTAATAAGAACTGGGATTGGGACACAAATCTTTGAAGAAAATCTTCTGATTTTGTCACCTGGGTTCGGTACAGGTGGCGCACACTTTCCCTGACCTGGTTTTCTCATTGAAATGGGGATAAAGATACTTTTTTTTTTTTTTTTTGAGATGGAATTTAACTCTTGTTGCCCAGATTGGCGTGTGATGGTGCGATCTTGGCTCACTGCAACCTCCCCTTCCCAGGTACAAGTGATTCTCCTTTCTCAGCCTCCCAAGTAGCTCAGATTACAGGCATGCACCACCACATCCAGCTATATATATTTAATTTGTATTTAGTAGAGACGGGTTTTCACCATGTTAGTCAGGCTTGTCGCAAACTCCTGACCTCAGGTGATCCACCCGCCTCAGTCTTCCAAAGTACTGGGATTACAGACGTGCGCCACCATGCCTGGTCTGAAATGGGGATAAAGATACTAACCAATCCTTTACACAGTTGTTTAGGTATCTGCAAAGTGTTTTGTTCATGAAAAAAAAATAACACCTATATTAAGAATTTTGAGCCATGGACAATCAGATCAGGCTTTGAATGTATTTCCCCAATTACCGACTCACTCATTTAGAAGATGTTCAAAAACCATTAATTTATTTAACTCAAAGGAAAACATTGATTGATAAAAAAACATTTATTTCCTCTGAAGAGAAAACAAAATAGTAGGCTTTTAACATAGGTTTGCTTATGACTGTGTTTCAGAGAAGTAGGCGAGTGGTAGAAACATTTCTGTCTGGAGCTGAGTGAGCAGTGACTGGTTCATAGGCAGAATCGTCAAGTTCTGATAAAGAGGTTTTGCAGAGGGAATTCCACTGAAGGATCACAGTTTTCACTTAAAAAAAAGTGTTACTTTGGATTAATTGTAAATGTACAGAAGCGTTGCTAAGATAATAGAGCTCTATATACCTCTCGCCCAAATTTAATGACATTTTACGTTACCATAGCGTATTTGTGAATACTGGAAAACTACTATGAATTAAACTTCAGGCTTTTTTTCCTCAGAAATTTATTTTTTCTCTTTCAGTTTCCGTCTAACCCAGGGTGCCACATTGTATTTAGTTGCCATGTCTTCTTTCTTTCCTTTGGTTTCTTTCCTTGTTTTTCATGACCGCAACAATTTTAAGGAGTACTGACCAGGTATTTTGTACAAAATCCCTCGATTTTTGTTAGACAACTTTTTCTCATGATTACTGGGGTAATGAGACTTGGAAAGAATAACGTAGTTGTGAAATGCTATTTTCATCACGTCATATCAAGGTACATGATATCAACATGATTATCATTGCGATGTCAATCATGAGCATTTGCTTAAGGTGGTGTTTGCCACATTTCTCTACTGAAAAGTTACCATTTTCCCCCCTTTCTATACTCTATTATTCGGAAGTGGGTTACTAAGTTCAGCCCAAAATGTGAGGGTGGAGAGTGCGGAGTAGGAATTAAGCCTCACTTCCTGGAAAGGGGAGTCTTTACTTAACTTTTCACTTTTAATTATTTTCTATATTTATTTTTTCAAAACCACAAAGAGATAAGTCAAAGATGCTGAGGTAGGACCCAGAGCACAAACCCAAATATGTTGCAAGATTTGAAAGGTTTGAGAATAATAATAACAGTGAAAATAATAGTAAAGCGTTTTATTCCCTGGAAGCCCATTGTATATACCAGGCACTGTGCCACTTACCTTTCAAATATTCCTCCAACATTAACCACACTCTGAATGTTTCTAGTTACCTGAGGGCATGGAGACCCAGGGAGGTTTAGTCTTTTGGGACAAGGCTATATAGGCAGTGACTTGACACAAACAAGAGCCAAACCCAGCACTGTCAGGTTCAAGCCGTCACATTGCCTCATGGAGTCTGAGAAGGTAACAAGAGTCAGAATTGGCCAGGAATTGTAGCTCACACTTGTAATACCAGAACTTTGGGAGGCCAAAGTGGAAGGATTCTTGGAAGCCAGGGGTTCGAGGTTGCAGTAGGCCATTATTGTGCCATTGCATTCCCGCCTGGGCAGCACAGTGAGATCCAGACAGAAAAAAAAAAAAAAAAAAAAAAAAAAGAGGGCAGAATCTTAGCAGTCCATCAGGAATTTACAGAGTCTAGCAAGACTGGTTTGGAAACAGGTGCTGTTTGGAAAGTTGGAGTAAGCAAGGGATTTAGTACAAATAGTCAATTTAGACTAGAAGCAATGACACATTGAGAAGGAATGTTAGAAATAACCAAATCTGGTTATTTCCCATTCAATCAAATCCTTTCCTTCTCTATGTCCCCATTTCCAGGTTCATATGTCTATCATAACACTTGCCATATATTGTTAATTTAAAAATCATGTCTGTTTCTCTGACATTAGCCCATGAGTGCTATAACAGTGATGTCTATGCCTTGCAGCTCTCTATAGCACCAATACCTAGCATGGTGCCCAGGGCTTCCTAGCTGCTTGAGCAACGTTTGCTGAATGAATGCATGAATGATTATATATGAAGATCCCGAGTATATCAGTATTTAGAAAGGATCATATGTTCTAATCACATCAAATTATTTCTTTAGATTGAAGGTCATACAAGCAGAATATTCGTCCTTCTCTATTTCACCTGGAGACAGGCTTTGTCTACAAATCCACAATGATACAGTGGAGTCAACAGTAGAATAGATCTTGGCTGGTTTGGCTGACTAGAAGTTCATCAAAATGGGTTTGCCACTTAGACAGTAAACAATAGCTATGTCATCTTGGTATTAGTCAAATGAGTAGAACCATGGTTATTGCTTCCAACATGCAATACCCACCATTCCCTCTTCACAAACCACCCCACTGACCCCTTGTTCTATTTACCTAACCTCTTTACCAGAAAGTATGGTTCAGACATTTGGTTAAAATGTAATTTTGAATGTTCAGACTTAAATCTACACAGAATCATAATATTGTGTTCTGCAAGGTTTTTATTAGCCTGGTATAATTATTAGGTATTATTCTATTTCTGACCAGTATTGTTAAATGGTTTAAATACATTTGATTTATTTTTGTTTATTTTAGTCTATCTTAAATGCTCTTAAATGCATTTGTTTGTAGCATTTTTAAAGTTTTGGCTTGAAGTTATAACCATAGAAACACTAACGACAATTGCATGCATGTGGAGAAGACTCTATATTTTGCAAAGAACTGTCCCATGTATTAGCTTCCAAGGGTAGGGACAGTTCTAGTACAAATCCATGTGCATTAAGAGATTTGGATAAGTTCATTACCAAGGTCTCTTAATCTGTTTAAAGAGAGATAATTATAATATTCCTTGATGATAATGATGATGAAGCCAATTTGAACATTCCCAATATGGTGAGAGATGTGAAAAAAATGTACCTCTATTGAGATCTATTTCTGACAATAATGTTTTTCTAGAGTGGTGCAGTGTATCCCCCCACCTGTCTAGTCTCCCATTCCAGAAAGATGGAGATTCCCAGGCATTGCTGGACTTGGCAGGCTATGGACTGGGTGTTCTGAGCAGGTGCCATGGCAGTGCGTTTCTTGTCCTTGCACAGGAAGGCTGAAGCCGACAGGCCACTGTTGAATGCAATCAAGGGAGGTAACAGACAAGTTATAAGACAAACAGTTCATGCTTTTGGTGGATAAGTCAATTGGAACTATTAGAGGAATGGTTCCTAGTACAGAATCAAAGGAAATAGAGACCAAGATGAGAGAGGAATTTGGAGGTAGGTAGAGAGATGAGTCTGGAATAATTTCAGTGTGAGAACGCAGATGATCATGGAGGCATTTTATGTAATAGTGGCAGCCTCTGCTTTGAACTCTCCAGGTGTATATAAAACCATTTGTTTTAGCCTAGTTTCACATTTGAAACACCTGGGTTGCTTTGGAATGTACAGATGTCTGGCCTCCCATCCCCTGAGACTCCTGTTAAGTTGGCCCAGGCATGGCCTGACACAAATATTTTTTAAAAGCTCCTCAGGAGACTTGATCCATTGAAAACCACTGATCCAAAAAATAAAATGTTTCACATATACCACTTATCAATTCTGTCCGTTATTTAATAAACACACAGTTGTTTTTCATGGCTTCTTGTAGAAGATAGGCAATAAATAAGGTCAGTATATTCTGCTGAACTGATGCACCATGAGGTCACTGCAATGGTGGCAAAGAACTGCTGCTTTGGTTCATTTAATATCAATGACCCCTGATTTGATGAATTCTCAGAATGTGAACTCCTGAAGGACAGGGACTGTATCAGACAGGATCTTGGAAGAAAACAGATAACACCCTCAAATTGGATACTTTGAGGAAAGTTTAAATATCTGTTTTCAAATGTGTTAGCAGGGTATGTGGAAACTCTAAGGAATAATTACTGAAAAGGGAGCCTTTAGAATTCCTGGGCCTGATGAGAGAAAAGGAATAGTTATAGAAACTAAAGGCAGGAGAGGATTATGACTCAGTTGAAGGGTGTATTTAGACCTCTTGACCCTGAAGAGATGGAGCCAAGGAAATAAATGCATTGACCACAATCTCTTCCTTCTCCTCCTCATGCTCCTCATTGGTCAAACCCAACCAGAATCCCAAACACAAAATACCCATTGATAAAGTCCATACAGATCCACACATAAGTCACAGATCAGGGATAATCCAGGGAAGGAGGCAGAGTGAATGCAGAAGGGCAAATGGAAGGTAGCTGCACAGGGTCAATAGTTTTTTCTTTTCTTTCTTTTTTTTTTAATCGATGTGATCTCCTACCCCCAATATCTGTAGGGTCTGGTACCTATAATATTCTTAGCAGGAACTATGTGAATTATGATTATCAATGATCAATGAAGTTACAAAGCAAGAGAAGTGAAAGTAACACTTATTGGGTACCTCCCAGTTACCAGGTGTTTAGTTTTATTGAATCTCACATAACTTGGTGAGAGGAATTATGATTATAGCCATCTTACAGGTTGAGAAAACAGCAAGTCAAAGAGGTTGAGCAGGCCGGGCGCGGTGGCTTACGCCTGTAATCCCAGCACTTTGGGAGACTGAGACGGGTGGATCACGAGGTCAGGAGATCGAGACCATCCTGGCTAACACGGTGAAACCCCGTCTCTACTAAAAAATACAAAAAAAACTAGCCGGGCGAGGTGGCAGGTGGCTGTAGTCCCAGCTACTCGGGAAGCTGAGGTAGGAGAATGGCTTAAACCCGGGAGGCGGAGCTTGCAGTGAGCTGAGATCCGGCCACTGCACTCCAGCCTGGGTGGCAGAGCGAGACTCCGTCTCAAAAAAAAAAAAAAAAAAAAAAAAAGAAGTTGAGCAACTTAATACAGGGGCACATCGTCTATAGGTGCAAAAGGGAATTCTGGCCTAGGCCTATCCAACTGTCCAAGCTTTTTCTTTAACACCGTGCAATTCTCTTACTCCAGACAGAAGTACAGGTCTTAACCACAGGAAACCTTGAGTGATCTCTCCATGAGCTTGCTAACCTCACAGGGTTAGTAATCTCACATATATTTCAATCATTTGTGGAAAGGTTACCACGTGGGGGGCCCAGCCTTAAAAGCCATAATTTATCATCATTCATTCACTCATTTATTTATTTTTCCATTGATTTTTTTCCATATTATTATTTATTTTTCCATTTATTAATTCGCTCAGTGCTTGACAAGGAGGCTGGGGCAATGCAGCTGTAAATAATCTAAAGTCCCTCATTACACAGAATTTATATCCTGGTGGGAGCCAAAAAATAAACCAACAAATAAATGAACAAGAAAAATAATAGGTAGTGATAAGTATTATACAGAGAATTAAAGCAGGTAATGTGATAAAGCCTGATGGGTGATTTTGTTAATTTGGGAAGCCAGGAAGAACTCTTCTGTAAGGTTTACGTCTCAGCTGAGATCTGCAGGTCTGAAGGAATCAGCTATGAGAAAATCAAGGGCAAGAAAATTTCCCATAGTGTGGAGGCTCTAAAGCAGGAATTCTAGGATGTGAGAGAAAACTGAGAAAGCTAAAGCATAGCGAGCTAGGAGAACAGTTATAAAATAGAAGTTCAAAAAGTATTTGGGGTAGATCATATAGGATTTTTAGCCCATCCAAGGGTGATGGGAAGGCAAAGGTAGGTTTAGAGCAGGGAATGCAGTGATCTGATGCACAGTTTGAATGCATTACTCTGGCTTTCTGGACTGTAGAGGGGAGGAGGGAGAACAGAAAAATTTACTAAAGCACTGTTGTAGGGATAAAGGAGAAGATACTGGAGGCTTGGACTGGTAATGGTAGTGAAGCAGAAGGGAAGAGGATACTCTCAGGCCATGATTTGGAGGTAAAATATGTCAACAGGATTTCCTGAATTTTCAGATGTGGGACATGCAGAAGACAGGAATCCAGAATAAACTCACTGACAGACTAAGGAAGCAGTAGACTGGGAGAAGAGAATGAGAATGGAAATTCAGAATTTTGTTTTAGCCATGTTAAATAGGAACACTTATTAAGACCTAAGAGGAGATGACACACTGGAAGGTGGATGCAGATACTGGAAAAAGCAGGGCCGGAGACACACAGCTGGGGTTACTGACACATAGAGCATACAGAACCCAGGACATGAGAAAATCTAGGAAGCAGGACTCAAGAGACAAGAGGCCCAGACGGGGCATGCAATGTTGTGAGGGCAAGTGGAAGATGAGCTAACAAAGGGAAACAGCAAGGTGTCACTCTTATAGTATGTCTGAAGGCCCTGATATTTCAGGACAGTAGTAAATTTGTAAGTGTTTTGTTTTTGTTTGTTTGTTTTTTTGAGACAGAGTCTCACTCTGTCATCCAGGCTGGAGTGCAGTGGCGGGATGGGATCTCGGCTCACAGCAACCTTCGCCTCCCAGGTTCAAGTGATTCTTGTGTCTCAGTCTCTGCAGTAGCTGAGAGTACAGGTTCCTGCCACCAAGCCTGGCTAATGTTTGTATTTTTAGTAGAGATGGGGTTTCACCATGTTGGCCAGGGTGGTCTTGAACTCCTGACTTCAAGTGATCAGCCTGCCTCGACCTCCCAAAATACTGGGATTACAGGCGTGAGCCACCGTGCCCAGCAAGTGTTAAGAAATTTAATCAATTAAATTAAATTCACAAACCTCCTCCTCTGTTCAGACTGACATTGTGAGCTGTTAAGGGGGAATATTTGAGCCAGCTTCATGGACGGCTTACAGAGTAGTTACACTGAATTGCAGATACTGTTAGAAAGAGCTAAAAAGCTCTCTCTGTCACAAGGAAACTGAGCACCTGGGACCTGCCTTTCTCAGGTGCAGTTAGATATGCTGCTTCTGTGCTGTGTCCCTGAAAACAGTGAACATTAGCTTTGAATCATAGGTGCTTTGTTTCAAATTGCGGCTCTGCTGCTCATTGGATATATGACAGCACACAAGCCACTTGACTTATTTGAGCCTCTTTTTCCTCATGGATAAAACGATGATGATGCCAATCCGTAATGGATATGTATTGATATTCTGACCTGCATCCATTCTTTCCCTCATTCCACCCTATGACAATCATATCACAATTTTGTTCT
Source organism: Theropithecus gelada (assembly GCF_003255815.1). Lineage (NCBI taxonomy): Eukaryota > Metazoa > Chordata > Mammalia > Primates > Cercopithecidae > Theropithecus > Theropithecus gelada. The sequence goes on from NC_037676.1 coordinate 130,780,460, forward strand.
CATGGTACCACCTCACCCTCTCGGCTCTTGTACTTTAAATGAAGTTGTCTATCCTTTCCCTCCAGGTGCAACAGTGACAAATGCCAAGTTTTATCTAATCAGTAGAAATCAGCACATTCTATACTTCAGGCTTTGCTGATTGGCTTAAAGCTGGGAATATTTGAGCCAGCTTCATGGATGGCTTACAGAGTAGGTAAATTGCATTGCAGATGGCACTATAGGAAAGAGCTAATGACCTAAGTCAGGCCAATCAGAACCAAAACAATCTAATTATGGTGTATCTTTTCTTAGCTAAAGAAAGAAATAGATTATATCCACTGCTGGAGCAGGTGCTGCATTTCATGAGTTTGAACTAATGAAAGTCACCATCATGACCCTAAAAATGGAGCCTATCTAAAAGATGCAGCTTGAAAAACAAGTTCTGGGGGTATCCTTTGAGCCCTTGACTGAGCCATGTCTGAGGCCCCTGAATTCTACACTGGACTTGAGTGCAAGTTAATAAATCCCCTTTCTGGTTCCAGCCTGGCAGAACTGAGTTTTCTTTCACTTGCAAGTATAAGAGTTTAAATTGATCAAATTGTCTTAAAGGGTTGTATTGAGGATGAAATTAATAATGATGAACAGCACTAATCCAGAGGAGGTGCTCACTATAGAAGCAATTATTGCAATTTCATTTTCAGCTTCCTTTAAATACTAGCCTTTTCATGATAACGATTGGAGTGGTCTCAAAAACTGAAAGCTATAATGGGACTTAAGCAGAACCAGGTGCTGCGAATTTGTGTGTATTTTTAAGAGTTCAAAGCATCAAGCCAAAAAGACTAGTTACTCTAAAACAGACTGTTCTTCATCAGAAGTACATACCTGAAAAGTACACACAAACACACACAAATACATACAAGACCCTATAAACTTCCACCGTCGTATCCAACGAATATGTAAGTCTCCCTAAGGTGAAAAGAGAAAAGAACAAAACTTGACATATCCTATCCGATTAATTCAGTGGAGTGTCCAAAGCAGATTATGTTAATTCCAACAGTAATTCTTAATATTTGTAATGTAATATATGACTTGATAAGATTGTGAAACCTTCTGACAGCTTATTAGCTGATGCCATTAAAACCAAATGTCAACTTTATCAACTGCTGTCAGTGATATTAGCAATGAAACAGTCTCAAAGGGATGGAGGTTCAATTTGTGTTGGATAATGGTATGAATAATCACTTAGATTTATATAGCACCTTTTTTCAGTAGAGTTTAAAGAGTTTACACACATCATGTTCTCACCCTACCCCTGAATAGAAAGAAGGGACCAAGTTTAATGTTCCTCTGTGGTTTGTGGTCACTTTGCAGCTTTGAGTTCATGAAGCCAGTGCCTACAATAGACTTTACATCCCCCCAATTGCTTTGCTTGAGTTAGGATTTAATGCCATTGGGTGTAGAAAGATGCCTACAATGAAGAGAATAATAATAGAAAACAGATAATGGAATGCTTTTCCACTTCATTATACCACAAACCTAAACTATATTATTAAGAACATTTACTCACAAAGATTAACTAATTGCCATGTTTATAAACATAAATGAAAAACTAGAATACATTTTGAAGCAATGAAAAGCAGGGATATAGACAATTGAAGTTGAAAGACACTTAGACAAAATAGCGTTCCATGCTCTCATTTAGGGTTTATGTATCTTGGCAATCATGTTTATTGTTTCCCAAGCATCTATTCATCCTCCTGACACTGGCATTTCAGTTTTCCTTTGTGTTTCCCCTACTCTCTGCCTGTGCAGTTTGAGTAGAGACAATCCCAATCCTGATTCCCTGGGTGAGGACATGACCCAGAGTTGGAGAGTAAGAAAACTGCATCCCTTGGTCATCCGTGTTATAGAGACAAGTACATGATCCCAAACAGGGCAGTAAGGGCAACACCTGAGATTTTTTCTGAATCTATCAGGAAAGAGGTTTTCTTTTTCCACTGAAGTTTGCTAAGCTGGTTTTATATAAGCATAAAGTCATCTTGTGCCCACCTTAGAAAAGTGTGTTTGAGAATGAAACCACTATAGTGGGATGAAGCTATAAAAAATAAAGGAAACAATATGATTCTCAGGGGCCTCATTTTAGCATCGAGGTCCAGGTGTGTGAACCTTCTCCATTTTTAAATTAATTTATTAAATTTGTTTATTTATTTTGAGACAGAGTCTCACTTGGTCACCAGGCTAGAGTGCAGTGGCACAATCTCTGCTCACTGCAACCTCCGCCTCCCGGGTTCAAGCGATTCTCCTGCCTCAGCCTCCAGAGTAGCTGGGATTACAGGTGCCCACTACCACATTCGGCTGATTTTTGTGTTATTAGTAGAGACGGGTTTTCACCATGTTAACCAGGCTGGTCTTGAACTCCTGACTTCAGGTGATCCACCCACCTCGGCCTCCCAAAGTGCTGGGATTACAGGCATGAGCCACCGCACCCGGCAACCCTCCCTCTTTTGTATGAGCCACAGTAATTTGGCTTTTACTATTTGCTAATCAAGGAGATCTTACGCAGGTGCTGCCTACTAAACCTTAAGTGTTACTGATTACCAGTTAACCTAAAGTCACTTTTCTCCAGGGTAAATATGTAGCCAGAATAGGTTACTGTTTGCTATGGTAACAAAAAAATCCTGAAATCTCAGTGGTTTAAGACTACTAGTTGTTGGTTTTTTTTCCTTTTCCTAGCTTACACGCAGCTTTATGGTGGATGGGCTAGAGACTCCTCTGTTCTCACTCAGAGTTGCAGGCGAATGGGGGCAGCCATCATCCAAAGTATCTGTCATTGTTATGGGAGAATCAAAGAGAGAGAGGTCGGCGTAGGGTGGCGAATAGCACATACATTCTTAAAGCTTCCAGTTGAAAGGAAAACAGATTACTTGGCATAAATAACTTGCTGGATTTCTGAGTGTTAATACATAAGACCCTAGAATTTTAGGAACTGCATACAATTTTAAATCTCTGCAGCCATAGACTAGTCCCTGGACACAGAAAGTGCCTAATGAGTGTCATTGTCCTGTGTTGTCTAGCTGTCAACATCACTAATCCTTGACTCTTTGGCTACTGAGCTATACAGTTTGTCACTGGCTGTTCTTTGCATTCTCCCTCCCTAACCACTTAATTTCTTCTTAGCAAAGTGAAAAGGAGTCTCTTTGTACCCCCACATGTCAGCAAAAATGAGAAGTGAAGTAATTCTATAGCAGCATTTTCACACTGGACTCAGCATGGAATCCCTGATTATTTTTTCCAAAATAGGAAGTGCCAATTTTCCTCTTTTCAACAAGAGAACCTTTTCTACCCTTGGGTATTTGTCTAAAATGTGACGCAGTGCTGCAGTTTGCTCATATACTAGGAGGCAGTTCCCTTCCAATTTTATATTATGAATTCTATCTTAGATGGGAAAAAGCCGTGTTGCACTTACAAATCCCAAGCTAATTATGGCATAACTTTAAGAGGCATTTAAACATTGAATCGGATTAAAAGTAGCTAGCAAATGTGGAATTTGTAAAGAATCTGTGCAGTATTTGGCCATTTCCTAAAGAGACAGAAGACTCAGATGAGGACTCAGCAGGACACAATTTTTCATCAAATTAACTAAATTAGTGCTTTGTGGATTGCATGTGGTAACTAGTCAGTAATTACCACAATCTGTAAATGAAAACTTATTTGAAGATGGAAAACAAAGAAAAGAAATATGAAATCTTTTTTTCTTTTTTTTTTTTTCAAGTCAGCTTTGGCAGAGACTAGTTAGATATTCACCTATACTGTTTTTACTTCCTGGACACAAAGGAAGACAGTATCTCCCATTCTGTCTTGCAGTTCAACTGAGGTCATGTGACTGCTTCCTGAACAATGCAATCTGGATAGAAGTGGTATGCACCATTTTAGGGCCTGATCATGCAATCCCTTGCCTAATCTCTCATTCTGTCCCCCCTCCAGTGATCATGGTGAAGGCCACATATTGAAAATGGCGGCATCACAAGCTGAAAGGAGATGAGATCACTGCATCATTTTTTAGACGAGAGCTACCCAGGAGAGCCACAGATCTTCATAGGATCATGTGGTGAGTAAGAAATATGCCTATGTGCTAAGCCACTGAATTTTTATTTTTACTCTTTTACAGCTATTTATATTCATTTATAGATTTTTCTTCTAATATTAAATACATCAGAGCAAACAGAAACAAGCCTAACTATTTTATAGCAATTATTACCTTGGATTTTAGTGACATGGAAATACTAACAAAGGCCATTTAAATCTGACTAAGATGTCAGAAGAGTCTTCCAAGATAAGGGGAAAAAGTAAAAAGCAGAAGGCAAACAGAAAAGGCACAGCATGCAGAGAGGACAGTAGGCAGGAGGACATGCAGGCAGGAGCAGCACAAGGGCAAGATTTGAGGAACTGCCCGTTAACCCAGGTGAAAAAAGAATACATTGTTTCTCAAAGCCAGACCCGCCCCCCACCTGGTGAACTTCCTATGCCACAAGGTCCTGAGCCTCTCTCTGTCCAATCCCCTGAAATATCATTTGCTTTATTACAGAGAAAAATGCGTCTCCTGTTTGAAAGGCGGAAATGAGGAAGAGCAGATTACTGAGTCTGAAGTTTGTGCTGCTTATGTGCTGTTGAAGAGTCACCTGGAAGCAGCTGTTGTAGGGAAGGGAACTACTGGACTCATCAACATCATGGTTTTCTTCTTCTAGTTCCTGATGGACCTCTAAAATTTTATTCAGTTGTATGATTTCTTTACATAATTCAACAAGACTTACATGCATAGAAGATTGTTTTCCAAAGTGGAGATGCCCTTCATAGAGAAAAAGAGAAGGGTGTTTCTTTTTCAGCACTGATGAAACAGTAAAGTGTGCATAAGAGAGACTGTTTGATGACCATCCCTCATACAACATGCATGTTACTCACTAAAAATGAAAACCGAAGTGGAAAGTAACCTGCGTTGCTTATAAAGTGTGAAAGCACAAGCTTATAAATGTATAAAATCTTTTCTGGGTGTGACATGTCTGTGTCCAATTTTGAATTTGTATGGTATGTGCCATTTAATTACTAGCACTGAGTATCCCTGAACGTTTCAGTTTCCTAATGGGGAAACATTATTGAGAAGTCCTCCCTTATTTTAAGTAAGTTAATTAAACCTTATGTAAGTTGCCAATTGTAATTTTTCAAGGGAAAACTTTCGATGGGGTGGAGAAATGAACTGCCAGATAATCTTTCTGGAATTCCGGGAGAATTCCAAAGAGTTTTTTTGTTTGTTTCCTTGTTTTTTTTTTGTTGTTGTTGTTATTTATTTATTTATTTATTTGACACTTTCTGGTATCTTTAAAAGAACCACTGTCAAGTAATCCTTAAAAGAATATCCTGGAAAATGAAGCAGGTTTTTTCCTGTGTGTAAGCAATACGCAAAGTTACATTTGCCCTAACCAGAGGGGTGATTCGTTACCCAGTTTTAAAGACCATAATGGTTTTCTAAGGCGTTGACACGCTCCATCCTCAGGACAGGTAGAAAGTATTAGGAGTGCAGGAAATAGACTGGGGACTATATTATGGACAGCCTGTGCTTTTTGATTTCAGTTTGCTGTCTTTCTCTGATCACATTAGATTACTGATTCATAGATTCTATCTTTTATAATTCTGGAGAAAAATAGATTTGTTAGTTTTGTAATTTTTCATAAGAACAAATGTATGTATTTTAGTAGCTCCATTGCATGAGAACAGTGTAACTCACACTAACTTGTGAAATCAACCTTCTCTGGGCCGCGTGTGGGAAGAGCTTTCTATCTTCCCAAGTGGTAGGGCTAAAAGAACAGCAGCCTTTTTAGTAGTCACATGGCAGAATGATCAAAGTTACATTGCTTATTCCAACATATTGGTTCTTTTTAAAACATTTTTTTCACCCAAAGAAAAGAATAATATAAATTATTAACAATAAACATAAATTCGGAATGTTGATGTGGGATTAAATCTCCAGATTTTATTTTTAATCTTAGTCCTTATCTTCTTGGGAGTTGCTTGGCTTCAGTGTCTCTGTGGTTTTGCCAGCTTGGCTGAGCTCTGGTTGTTTTGGATCTTTTCTGCTTTTTTAAGTAACAGAGTCATTTTTACCAAACAATATAGTTTGCATGTATAGCTGGGAAAATGTGCATTGCTCTAGATTGGCCAATTTAAGCCATTTTAAAGAGTGTTAGTTCATAGTTGTGGCCTTTAACTCATAGCCAAGCTTCATTCTTTCAAAGAGAAATGTGTGATTTACATTTACTTGCTAATGTTTTGTAGTTTGGAGATCCCTGTGGTCATTATTCTAACTAATATGTAGATACTTACATGGAAAGTTTTGGACATAATATTAAATGAGTGGTATCTGTGAAATTGGTTGTATTAGGTGGCTTGACTAATTTTTTTCTATAATTATATATGGATTGCATTTTTTAAAAAACTGCCTCTTCCTTTATGCTAGATTGTAAACAATTATATTACAATGTATAAGACATGTTTTTCCCTCATATGTTAGACTTTTCTTAGTATTCCATATTTATGTGTAGTCATTTTGTGATTTTTAAACCAGATATGGTTATAATATATGTGTGAAATACTTTGGTGTTTACCTTATGAAAATAAAGGATTGTATGTAATGTTTCCTGTGCACCTTATACCAGAATTCAGTATAATACACTACTTTCTGTTTTCAAACAAAGAAATCATAATATCGTCTGAATTGTCTGTAAGATCTATCTCAGAAACCACATTCTTGACAACTATTTACTTTTGAATAGTTTGCATTTTAATATGTGACTTTGGCCTTGAAAAGTAGAAAAGTCATAAACTTGTGCAAAACAAATTTCAAGTTTATAGATATTAAGCATCTAATGTAAGAATCAAATGTGTATGCAAAAATACTTTTACCAGTCTGGAACTTGGGAAAAATCCAAGGAATTTGAAACATAGATTTTAATGAGCTGATAAACACAAATTACGTCAATAAGGGTAGTCAGGATATTAAAACAAAACAAAACAAAACAAAAAAAAAAAGAAGAAGCATACATTGTTTCTTTCCTTGTATTGGAATGTAAAGATGCTGCAAAGAACATGATTATTATTCTCCTTTCGCTGATGAGAAAACAGAGCAACTTAAAAACAGAAGGCTAATATGTGGTAAATCCAGCATTTCTGGCTTGAAAGCGGAGGAAGGCCACTAAGAGGGAGGAATGTGGCGACCTCTTGCAGCTTGAAAAGGCGAGGAAATTGATTCTTCCCTATAGCTTTCAGGAAGGAACCAGCGCCGCCCTCCTGACAGCTTGATTTTAGCCCATCTGGGACTCCTGAAACATGTAGAGTGGGCACTGAGGGAAGTGCAACAGAGTGATAAATGTCCTTATGCCACATTAAGATGCACAATTAACAACAGAGCTCAGTGCTTCCTGTTATTTTTACACGCTATTGTACTGAGATCTTCCAACAAAATGTTAATATCTTATTTACCAAATAAAGGAAATAGTACAAATATTTGTGGGTTAAACTTCTGATCCTCAGAACTCTAAGATAACAAATTTGTGTTGTTTTAGGTCACTGGATTTGTGGCGATTTGTTAGAGCAACAATAGGAAATTAACACAGACTCTAACCTCGTTGTAAGATAGACATTAACTATTCCTAAGCTGCAATCTCAACAGAAGAGCCTGAAAAAAATGAACTGCTTTTCCTGGGAGTAGGAATTACCAAGAAATACCGTGTATCAGTAGTGAAGACCCTAGGAACCTTTCTGTTAATGGTACACTAAGCACCCATTTCATCACAAATTTTCTAGGAATAGATACAGGCCTTGACTTTATCACATATTAGCCTTCTGTTTTTTCATTTCTCTCTTTTCTCATCAGCAAAAGGGATACACATACGGTCTTTAGAAGTCTCTATTTTTGTCATTTATTGTAGACCATTTTCACTTCTCAAATCTTTGAAAATTTAATAAGAGTAACACAAATGCCTGACCTTGACGAACATTTGAAAAGCAAACATCAATGAGAAACATATAAAACTCTTTAGCGGGCTCTCAGGAGTTTTCCTAAGTGAATCAGAGGAAGCTGAGGAGGGGGCATCTAGCTGACCATTAGCGCACACTCTGAAAACAGTCACAGATGTGATGCTTTATAAAACAGATTTGCATTTGTTAAAGGTCATTCTCCACTGAGTATTTGCACTTATGTCGAAGACACAAGAAGCCCACTCTACCTCATTCTTCCAATTGTCTGTTCTGTGATCAATATTGGAGTCTAGACTAGGACGACTATAGAATCTTACCACTGCTTGATTTCCCATAAGATTGACCGGACTTCCTGAAACAACTGGGGTGGGCACCAAGGGAAGTGCATTGGAGTGACAAATGTCCTTATACCACATTAAGATGCACAATTAAAGGAGCTGAGTGCTTTCTGTTATTTTTACACACTGTTCTACTGGGCTCTTCCAGTAAAATGTTTATATCTTATTTACCAAATAAACGAAATACTACAAGATTGAGTCATAGATGCTCGCATTTGAAGAAAGTTAAAGATGTTTTTCATGTTTCACATTCTGTCTGGTAATGAACTGAAAGTGTCCTGTTTCTGCCAGGCTTCTTAGCACTAATGAAGACTCTTGTCTTTCATCCAAAAGCTCTGCTCAGTCTCAGGCTTTTGCACCAATGTTATCGCTATTCAAGGGGTTTTTAAAAGCCCCAGATTAGTCCTTCTGGGGATACAGAAGCAACTTTCTCTTGCTTCACCCTTACTTTTGTCTTCAGTCCCAGTAACTGGGCCTCCACCTTAGTCTGAGATTAAGTTCTAATTTATATTTTGGTTGTAGGTACCTAGCTCCCCTTTTTTTCCCCTGCATTGGAATCCTTGTGTCTTCGGAGACTAGTTCCTTGGGGCCCCAGTTCTAGCTACCTGTGAATATTTATTCAATTTAACAAAAATATATTGAGTAGCTACTATGTGCCAGATTATTTTAGGTAAGGTGGTAGAAATACAGAAATAAACAAGACACAGAAACTTTATGATCTCAAGGAACTTTAAGTCTACACAATGGAGACAAAAATAAATGTATAAATTATATACACAAAATAAACAAGTAAGTGAAGGGAGACCCCCTTTGAGGAGGTGACAGGTAAGCAGAGACCCACTGATCTCAGGGAGCAATTGCACAGATAAGTGGGAGGAAAGTATTCAAGGTGAAGGATACTAACATGAAGTCAATGAAGAAGACTGTGCTTGGTGTGTTTGGGAAAACTGTAGCCCAGGGCAGCACAGCAAGGACAAAATGGGAGTGAACGAGGCTGAAGGTGTTACCTGGCCTGGATCTGCTCTGCTTCAGTTGGCCAAATTCCCTGAGTCTTGACCTTGGGGTCACATAACTAGAAAACAGGAATGGTTACATTTAAATCCAGGTTAATTTGTGTTTCACTTCCAGCTCCATCATTTTTAAACAGTGTTTAACTAGAGTAACTTATTTGCCTCTGTTGTGAAATGTAGTTTCACACTCTTGGCTACTGAAAGGAATAATAAAGTCGAACTATGTTGTATTAGTTTGGGCTCCTCTAACAGGCTACCATAGACTGGGTGATTTAAACACCAGAAATTTATTTCTCACCATTCTGGGGGGCTGAGAAATCTAAGATGAAAGACCAGCAGTTCTGGCACCTGGAAAAAGCTCACTTGCTGTTTTGCAGATGGCCATCCTCTCTTTGTATCCTCACATGGTGGAGAGTAGAGGTAGAATATGCAAGCTCTTTGGTGCCTTTTTATAAGGGCACTAATCCTGTTTTTGGTGGCTCCACCCTCATGATGTAATTACCTCCCAAAGTCTCCATCTTATCATACCATCACATTGGGAGTTAGGAATTCCACATAGCAATTTTGAAGGGACACAAATATTTAGTTCATATAATATGCCAGGAGGCTATAACAGTTCCTTGCACAAAGAAGGTATTCAAATGTTATCTATAATTAATAATAGTACATCAGAATTACCCATGTTTTAAACTATTTGACATTTCCACATGGTTATATATCTTAAACTCATTTTAAATCATCTCTTTTCTCTTATAGCTGCTTTTTATTCCAAGTCTTTTATCTCAGTAAATGGCACCACCATTCATTCAATATCCAAGTTGACTCCATCCTCTTCCTCAATCCTCATGCCTAGCCAACCATCAGCTCACTTGTGTCTATATAGGCTGACAAACTCTTCCTGGTTTGCCCAGAATTATCCAAGTTTTAGCACTGACAATCCCCCTGTCCCAGGCATACAGGGAGTATTCATCACCCTATCTCTTTCTCCTAAATGTTTCTCAAATAATTTTACTTCTCTTCATTTCTAACTTAACTTACTATTTCTTTTTCTTTTCTTTCTTTCTTTTTTTTTTTTTTTTTTTTGAGATAGAGTTTCTCTCTTGTTACCCAGGCTGGAGTGCAAGTGGCATGATCTCAGCTCACCACAACCTCTGTCTCCCAGGTTCAAGCAATTCTCCTGCCTCAACCTTCCGAGTAGCTGAGATTACAGGCATGCCCCATCATGCCTGGCTAATTTTGCCTTTTTAGTAGAGATGGGGTTTCTCCATGTTGGTCAGGCTGGTCTCCAACTCGCGACCTCAGATGATCCATCCATCTTGGCCTCACCAAAGTGCTGGGATTACAGGTGTGAGCCACCACACCCGGCCACCATTTCTATTTCATCTGGATTACTACTATGACTTTTCAAATGGTTCTTGCTTCCTCTTTTGGTGTCTCCATTTTATTATCTATGGCAGCAAGGTTAACATTTCATATCATTATGAAAATTAAAGCACTTCATTGGCTTCCCATTGTCTTTATGGTAAAACCCACATTTTTAACTGATCTGCATTGCTCTCTGCACAGTCTCACTCCCTTATTCCTTTCAAAACTCATCTCTTACCACCCTCATGGGTTTTTGCCTTCAGTCTACCTCCTACACTCCAGATACCCTGGTTCTTTTCTCCCTCTGCATAAACTAAACTGAACTTTCCCGTATGCTGTGCTCTCTTTCTGGCTGGATTCTCCATCCTTTCTGAGTTCAATCTTCTCTTCACTAAACTTTAAATCCCAACTCAAGTAGGTCTTCCTTGGATGGAAGATTTCTATAATCTTTGGGATAAACTGATTAAGTTCTCTTGTTATATGATCCCAAAGCAAGATCTTTAAACCACATATTTAAATTGTATTTCTAATTATCTTTTCATCTGCATAGAGTTTAAAGTTCATGAGGTCAAAGATCATAACTGCCTTATACTCAACTGTAACTTCAGCCCGAAGCTATGCCTGGTGCATAGTAAGTGCTCAATTAATTATTGTTAAATGGGTAAATAAGTGAATATTTTCCGAAGATGTCACTTAGTAAAATTGCTGATAGGGTTGTTGCTTATGATTCGCCACTATGTACTACTCAACTCTAGGGGCCACTGTATGTCTCATAGTCATTGTTGAATGGTACGGTCTTTAATGACACTTTTTCAGCCGATAACAAGTAAAGTGCCTTGAAGAATGAGTCCTGTACTAATGAAGATAGGTTAAATTAGACTGCAGTGATAAGAAAAGCATACATTTTAGTGATTTAACCAAAAGCTTATTTTCCACTCACCTGTCATATACTGCAGGTCCAAGGTGACCCTAGAGTTACAATCCTTTGTACTTCATGATCCCAGGGTACTTTGATTTTTGCTGCTGTCATTTTAATACAAAGCCACCTTCACACTCACTGATGCAGAGGAAGAACATGCTGGAGGGTCTTATGTTAGATTTTAATTGGGGTGATAGGAAGAACATCTAATACTTCTCTCCAGAATCATTGAGAAGGATAGTCACATGGCCTTGCCCAACTATAAGGGGAATGGGAAAGTATAATTCTTCCATGTTCACAGAAATGGAACAAAACTGAATATGAATAAGCATTAGATATCTCTACCATGAGTGCTTTAACCTAATTTGTACAAATTTCCCCTTTGGATTTGTGGGATAAATTGCTAAAAAATTAAGCCTTTACAGTGCTTTCAATGGTAATTTGGGATTGGGGAAGGCACCTGGCACATTGACCCTGGAAAGGGTATATGGGGACAAGGCTTTGTTCAGTAATGGGTATATAGAGTGATACCAAAGTTGGATGATGTCCTAAAGGAAATAAATAATATTTCACCATCCAGCAGCTGGCTGAAGTGTGTTTTGCAGGAGGTTGGTCCTGAGCTTTTCTACACTAAATTAAGACACAGTATATTTGATCGAAAGGTTTTTGTTCTTGATATCGCTTGAACTGGAATCAAATGTTCCGCCCCACCAACTTGCTGTGAGGCCTTAGTTGCTTGTTCCTGAGCCTTTCCCCACATCTGTAGAAAAGGGAAGATTATATTTGCTCTGTCTTCCTTCACTGGCTCAGTTGAAGAATACCATGAGATGAAGTATTTTTCATAGTGAACTGTTGGTTATATATTATAGTAAATTGAATCGATATGGGAATACCATGTAAACACTAAAGCACTATATGAGACTATAAGATGGCATTATTGTTATAATAGTTATCAAGGAAAATAGAAATGAATCCAGACTAAAAGAGATGATCATAGTGATCCCCTTTTGAGTATTCACCTGAGTGTGTCTCCCTTGATTTGTATTCCTAGAAGGAAGAATGTGAAGTCTTGTGCTTAAGACATATTGACTCCATTTCCTATTTGCATATTATGGATTGCCACCAGCAGGCATTGAGTGAAAATCTTTATTAAAAAAATGGTGCTGTTGCAGCAGGCTGTGCTTTGGCAGCTTTTATTTCCCCTTTCCTTGCATATTTCAGCCTTTTAGCTTTTAGATAAGGGGGAAAAAAGTAAATATTTCAAATAAACAGCCTAAAATTGCGATGTTAAAATACAATGGGTGGATCTTGCTTAGTTTCGATATGCATAAACCAACTGTAAAAGATGTCTTCTAGATAATCAGGAACGTTTGAATATGAACTGTATATAAGACAAAATTAAGAGATTGCTGTTAATTCTGTTAGGTGCATTACTGTCATGGTGCTGGGGAAGCTATGCAAAGAAAACATGACATTATCACTCAGAAATTCATACCAAGCATTTACATATGAAATGACATGACATCTGGGATTTGCTTTAAGGAAATCCAGCAAGCAAAGAAACAGGCGAACAAAATTGAGGGGAGGTGCTAATATGTAGGAGGTGATGCTGGCAAAATGTTGATTATCTTTGAAGCTGAGTGACTGATACATGAAGGTTCACTGGAGTACTTGTTCTACCTTCTTTATGTTAAAAAAATTTCATAAAAAGAGTACTACAAAAATTGCCATCTAAGAGGATGAAGTCATTTCTGAGAGTGAGGAGCATCTAGAACGTGCTTTTGAAAATTGAGAACTTTTTGAAACTTACTATAAGCCGTTCATGCCAAGAAGGAGATTGCTGTGCCTTACTCTAGAGCCCATTTCTATTTTTGTGAGTATGACAGAGATAAAATCCAAATGTGATCACTGCAGAAGTGATGTCTTAGAAAAATATATTCAATTCTAATCCATAGATATGGAAGTGGGGAAAAAATAATGAATGACAGACAGCTGGTCCTCCATCACCAAAACAATTTGAAAGTCAAGATTTTCTCTGTTTTTCTTTTTTTTTTTTCCTCCTTTATTTTCTACTCTGGTCCCCCACCAATGACTCCTGAATGCTCTGACATCTGTAGGCCTATTTAAAACAAAAAATGTAAGTATATTCTTAGATATGATCAACCCACAAATATTCCTTTGTCAGGGGGATGCAGACAAATGGTTCATTCAAAACTGTAAACAAAAAAATAAAAGATTATAGAAGTAACAGAGATACAAATATTAATGATAATTGATTGATTCATTTATTGATTGATCCATTTATTAATTCACAAAACTCGAGCGCTTATATGTTGCCAGCAGTCAACTATGCTCTGGGAGGCTAATGGTGAACTACTAACGGAGGTTACAGTTTAATGATCAAGGGATCCTACACCTTGTAATAAATGAGGACCTGGAGACCGAAGAGGGACAATGGTGACTTTGTGCACACCTGTGTGTGTGTCTGTGTGTGTCCTAAATCACATCCTGGGGAAAAAACATATTCACAACACAACCACAAAAAACAAATATTTTTAGCCTTGTCTCATATCTGGTCCTGTCACTTTCTCACCAGTCAGGATCTGTATTTGCATACTACCTTTCAAGCAAACTAAGCTACTAATCTATTCCCTAAATATGTCACCCATTGTGATGTTTTCACATCTACTTCCCTGCCTGAACTGGCTTTTCTCCTCCCTAGTCAAGAAGGTCAACTCTTCATCCTTCAAAACCTGAAGTACATGTTACAACCTCTCAATCTTGCCTTGATGATTACTTTCCCGCCACCCAGAGGAATAAATGCTCCCTCCTCTGTATTCTCACAATACTCTGTACAGACATCTATTGTAGCACTTAAGAGGCGGTGTCATTTTTATTTAAATGTCTGGCTCTCTCGCCGAACTCTGAAATTCTCAGTGGCAAAGTCTGTACTTCATGTGTCTCCGCAACATCAGGGCGTAAGGCGGTGCCTGATTCATAAAAGGTGATCAATAAGTGTCCATTAAGCAAATGAATGGATGAACGAATGAATCACATCAAAATAACCTCTCTGACATAAAAGTTTAGTCCCTTGAGAGTAACATATCATAGCTCTTTTAGCCAGAGTCATAGGGTTTCAGAACTGGAAGAGATCTTGGAGATCATCTGTTCCAAACCCATAATTTAGCTTTGGAGCACATATTAGGATGGACTGGGCTTTCCTGGTCAGCACAGAATGAATTGCCTATTATGCTTTGATTCAGAAAGAAAATAGGAGAGCCAGGACGTATGATAGGGAAAGGCAGGGAGAAGTCAAGGCAAAATTAAACATTTACCAAGAGGCTTATCTGCCTGGGGGAAATGATCACACACTGTCCTAACGACTTTCCTGCTGAACACTACACACCCCTCCTTGTCTCCTGATTTGTTTTCCCTGCCCTTCTCTGTAAGTTTTTTCCATGGCACTTATTAACTTCTAACATGCCATATCATCTCATTATTGATCATGCCCATCATTTACCTTCTGATTCCCGATTCAATGCTCCTTTCACTATATGCATTTATGCCTAACTGGTTCATTGCATCCATGGCAAGGGCTGAGTTTTTGCAGGCTGTATAGCATGATGTTTTAAAGCAAAACCATCTCTGCTGAAGGACTCGTTTTAAAATTTCCAATCGCTCATGGACAATGTCATCCTACTGTGCATGATTAACATGTGGCCTACACCCCATGTACCTCATTATGTGAGTTTCACACACGAGAATGGCCCTATACCATGTTCACTGAGATGAATCTAGTGGTCACAGTCTTGGATGCCAGGATAATTGCAAATTGCTATAAAATTTTTTACAGCTTATTCTAAGTTTCTATATTATCCCATCACACATTGCTAACAGGTCATGGGGACAGCACCAGTCCTTATGTCATACTTTGAGGATCAACTAATTTATAAGATGGACTCCAGAGTCCATTGGTCTGGGTTTGAATTCTAGCTCTACCGTTTCCTAGCAGTGTGGCTTTGAACTCATTTTCTTAACATTCTGGCTCTCAATTTCTTCTTCTGCAAAATGGGAATACTTATAGTAGCCCCTCAGAGGGTTGTTGTAAAGGTGACATGAATTTATATACGTGAATGACTGAGAACACTGCCTGGCAGAGTCAGTAGTCAATACATGTCAGTTCATATTATTACCACTTGACCTTTCTCAATCCGGAACACTCCCTCCATTATCACGGTAACTGAATTTCCCAGCCAAGTGTCACCCTGGGAGTGCAAGACAAAGCAGCTCTCAGGGACACCTGAAGGAGAGGAGCTCTCAGGGACACCTGATGGAGAGGAGGGATTTGAACTCAGACAGTCTGGTGCTAACACCCTTATTCTTAACCACTGTGTTATACAAGATGGTTAGAGCTCCACTTAAGGTGCACCTATGCAGGACCTGGGGCCTTCCTTCCTTTTACTCCTTCTTTCCCCTCAAGCAGCAGTGAGGGCCATTTTGTGCCTCCAGCAGGGAAGAGAGAGAATACATTGCCCTCAACTTGAATGGCTGAAAATAAAAAGAGATACTTCACTTGATTTAGGGATTTCTATTGATTCTCTCTGTCTTTCAATGAAGCTAAAGTGAAACTCAACTTGTCCTGCAAGAGGAAAACATGTGACTACAGTAAGAATGTATATTGCTTTGCAGAGAGTTCGGAAGCCCAGCTTTCATCCTAATTTCATTGGCATTCCCTGTCTTGAGTCAGCACTTCTTTGGGGACAAACTTTTTGAGTTGTTAATACTGTCCTAAGTAGGTGTTAATGCAGACGTGTTCTGGGGGATGGCATTCCTCCAACCTTGATAAAAATCTATTTGTTGAATGGATTTGTATATATAAACCCAGCCCACTTCCTGAAGTGTATTTAATAAACACACCACTTTAACAGAATGAACATTTAGAACAGATAAAAGAGAACAGTTGAGTAATAAATGAGGAGGAAATAAATTGTTTATTAAATTTGCTTGCTTAATTTGAGTAATATTTGAGGGATGACTTGACAACAATTACACATATCTACCCATATGTAGATAGCAAACTCTTACATAGCACATATTGCATTCTAGGCACACTGTTCTATGGTTTTATATGTTTTAACACATTTTGTTCTAAAAGCACAGAGACAATCTCTTTTCTGCGATGAAGAAACTGAGATGCAAATAGGTTAAGTGTTTCCCTAAGATCACTTGGGTACTAAGAAGCAGAACTGGGATTTGAACTCAGACAGCGTGGCACTAACACCCTTGTTCTTAACCACTGTGTTATACAAGATGGTTGGAGCTCCACTTAAGGTGAAAAATATCAAAAGAAGTATCACCATTTAATGGTCAGGTAAAAAGAAATTGGCCATTTGGTGAGTGTGATGTGAGGCTCTGGGTGAGTTACTTCCTGTCTCGAACCTTGATTTACTAATCTCATCGATGGAGGGATTTGATGAGACAAGCCTTCAGGGCTCTTCTAGTTACCATGCACAAGGCTCGTCTGCTCTAATTAGCACCACGGTTCCCCTCTCCACAGCTCTGCTTCATATGCCCTCTCTCCTCTTCCTAGGTCCTCTTATCCCTTTCCTAGTTGCCCCCATTTATTGTTCTACATCACTGCAACAGGTTGGAAAAAATGCTCTGAGTTGTTTCTGCAAGGATGACAGTAAATCCACCAGGCACAACCCTGGGACAGATCAACAAGCATAAGGATTCACAAATGGGACAAAAACAAAAGACACTGACCTCTTCATTGTGCCAAGCCTCCAGCTCTAGGATGGGCACTGTCCCCACCTCTCCAGACTGATGTCATAGTAAAGTCCAGGATCAGAGTGCAACGGAAAGATGACATAAGGACAATGCTAAATTATAGTCCACCAAACAGCTGAGACTGTGTTTGATACACTGACACATCCTCAATGTTCAGCATAGAAACTGCTACATCCTAGGTGCTTTCTTTAAGCTACCAAGTGCCACCCTTATCCCATACATAATTCCACCTTTACAAAGACTGCCAATATTTGTATGGAAATGGAGAGTTTAAAGGCCCTTTGATATATGTTGTTTTTATATATTTTCAATTATCTCACTTAATTCTTCCTTGACTCTTGGCACCCTGATTAACACCGTTTACTTCCTCTTAACAATGGGTAGTATTGTCCCTCTGCAACTGTCCCTCTGCAACAGTGAAAACCTCTTTTGTTTTCCCCTTCCTCCCTGCTGAACCAGGTCAGGATTTCAATTCAATAAAGGCTTTTTTTTCTGAGCACCTAGTGGTATCAGGAACTCAAGCCAGGCACCAAAAAGCAAATGAGAACAGAGTATCCATGACTGTAGCAGGT
The DNA here is from genome assembly GCF_003255815.1 of Theropithecus gelada. Taxonomy (NCBI): domain Eukaryota; kingdom Metazoa; phylum Chordata; class Mammalia; order Primates; family Cercopithecidae; genus Theropithecus; species Theropithecus gelada. Next base: position 130,798,461 of record NC_037676.1, read on the forward strand.
AGCAGTGACAAGAAGGGCAGGAAAAGGAAGAATACCAAATGGATTTTGTTCTTTTCCTTGGTCAACACAGCACTCAGAGCATTTGAAGAAATAGACGTGACTCACATGGGGATAGATCACACAGCTGAGGGGAATCCACAAGATGATTTGTCTCAATACAAACAGCAGGAGAGAAAAAACTTGGGATACTTTCAGTGGCACTAATCGAAAGAAACAGTTTGGTTTATTCATGAAAATATTAGTCATGTCCTCCTTCACGCTACCAATGGCTGACATTAGGAAATGATGGATGCTGAAGGTGAGTACAGAAGATTTTTATTACGTAATTAACATGAGGACTTATTTTTGTTTAAAGTTTTGCTTCAGAGTGGCTTACCTACCCTTCAATATTTGAAGCTCTGGTTTATTAAAAATGTGAGTAAAATAATCTCTAAGAATGTCAAGCTCCCTGTTTAAGCCAGAGGTTTGGATTGGTGATATTATTACACGAACTTAATTCAGTTTGTGCCTCCTTGGAAAATGAAGAGTGGATATAATGGTATATTGTATGGTGGTGTTAAGTCATGCAGACGCTCATTCATACTGAATTAAGACCCTGAAAAAAAAATGGAAGTTTGGGGTAAGGATTACTTTATGAAAGAATTACCCCGACTCTCCAGGGCTCAATCAAGTTGGCCCAGGATAGGTCTTTATTTTTGCAAGTGAATTGTTCTGCTGCAATGGAAATTCAACAATAAGAAAGAAATTCCTCAGGTTTGTATTCCTCTGGGTCCAGTCTGACAAAGAATATTCTCTTGTGAGGCGTTGATAAAGGAAAGAGAAACTGGAATTTTCTCATGCCTTTGATGAACCAGGGGCTATATAGATACAAGCTTATGTAAAGCTTATAATTCTTTTACAAATGATTAAACAGATGTTCAAAGTGATTACCTACCTTGCCCCAGGATCAGGTGGTTAATAATATGTGGAGGAGTCAGCCTTTGAATCCTAGGATTGTCAGGCAGTTTCATAATCACGTACTGTATTCCCAGTACTCCATGTGACCAAATTGTAGCTGTCTTCTATCTTATTAAATTACTCAGCTAAATCAAAGTAATGGACACCTTGGGAGAGTATGGATGGAAAAAAGAGGAGCCAAAAACATTCTACTCCTCTGCCTTCCCACCCAGCAAGATACCAGCCTTGAAACCGATTTGCAGTGCATTGTCTCAGCTTCTAAACCTGGGAAACTCAGCACCAACTCAAACCCTGCTGAGTCTTCTCACTTCCCATCAGTCTTTGCCAGCTGTTTCTCGTTCCTTCATGACTTCTTCAAACCTTTACCACTCCCTGCAGCCACCTTATCAAACTCTTCTCAGCTGATCACCTTACTTTGGAGACCAGCAGAAATAAATATTTTCAGTGGTCTTCCTTGACGACCGACATATCTATTCTTATCTGCTTCTATTCTTTCTTCCTTTTCTTTCAGCCTTAGAATGTGCGATTTCCCTCCTCACGTTCATGGCTAATTCTTCCATATGTGCCTTGACCTTAACCCTCCTACCTTCAGCTCTGGGAAGCTGCTTTGTAGATGATTCCCTTTCTTGGATTTCCAACTTTTCCTTCCAGTTGCTTCCTTCTACTCTACCATTTTCCTTTCTCAAGGCTCAACCACCATACAAATGGAACACTTGACACTGTGCTCTTGCTCACTTTCCAGTCTCTTACCTGCATCCCATTCACTCTCGACTTCCCCTCTAATTCATTCATTAACTACTGACTGCAATCTGACATTTGACCCCTCCTTTGTTTCTTGGTGCTGCTCTCTGTAAAATGCCCAATGATTTTCTTTTTTTATTTTGTCAAATCAAACAGGTATGTTTTCATCCTCAGCCCACCAGATCGTTTTTCCGCATTTCAATCACTGTCATTTTTTATTCTGTTCTCCATGCGTGCCATAGGCCTTCTCCTTTTTGGTCTCCCATTTCCCTCTCCACTCTTTTATTATTGGTGTTTCACGATATTTCACTGAGCTTATAGCATCAGTGATGACCTGTAGGTGGGTCACTTTCTTGTCAACTTCTAGATTGCATGATCTGTGGTACATCTTCATCTGGATGTCCTCAGTCACTCCAACTTAAGTCATCTAAATCAGAACACAGCAACCTACCCTCTGGTATTTTCTTTTTCAATTAGCAGTAACACCGCTAACCTGGACTGCCAAGCTATTAGCCTGAGAGTCAATCCAGTTGTTCTTATCTTCTTCCCGTTACCTTCCAAAATCCAATAATCAGATCCAAAATTTTATTTCATAAATATTTCCTGAATCTCCTCCTTCCTCTCTATTCTCATATGCCCTAACTATGGAATTATTACTCTTTTGCATCAACTATTTTAGCTGCCTTTAGGCTGGCTTCCCAGTTTTCAGGTTCTCCTTCTTTAAATCAATTCTTCCTGTAGATACCAGTGTGATTCATTAAAATAAAAAGCTGGCTTTTTTTATTCCATTAAATTCGTTTTTATTCTTTTTTCTACTTCTTCATTGAAGTAAAATACATATATCAAAATTTACCCTGGGAACCTTTTTTAAGTGTACAGTTTGGTGATATTAAATGCATTCGTAATACTGTTCAACAGTCATCACCATCCAGCTCCCCAATTTTTTCATCTTATAAAGTAAAAATTCTATACCCAATTTCAATAAAAACACCTCATTCTTCCCCTCAACTCCTGACAACCACAATTCTACTTTCTGTCTGTATGAATTTGACTACTCCAAGCAAAGCACTTCATATAAATGGAATCATATAGTGTCTGTCTTTTTGTGTCTGGCTTGTTTCATCCAGAGTAATGTCTTCTAGGTTCATCCATGTTGTGGCATATGTAAGCATTTACTTTCTTTCTAACACAAAATAATATTCCGTTGTATGTATAGCACATTTTGGTTATCCATTTATCAATTAACAGGGGCTTGGGTTGCTTTCACCTTTGGGCTATTGTGAATAATGCTTCTACGAACACAGGTGTGTTTAAAATATCTTGGGTATATACCCAGAACAAATTGCTGGATCATTTGGTAATTTTATTTTTAATTTTTTTAGAAACTGCCATGCTGTTTTCCACAGTGGCTGTGCCATTTTACATTCCCACCAACAGTGCACAAAATCTGATGTTTCCACATCTTTGCCAACGCTTGGTATTTTCTGGATTTTTTGATAGTAGCCGTCCTAATGGGTGTGATTAATTTTGTTTTTATGGGACAAACTTTAAGCATTATTCAGGGGCATATTAACATATTACACAGTGTGGGAAACTGGCTCCTTTAAAAGGTTCTTAATTGTGCCTAGAGATTTGCAATAAATGATTTGAAACTCGAAAACTGTTTAGAACAGTGGTTGGTGCACAGTAAGCTTCCAATTATGTTAGTTTCTTTGAGGATGATGTTGATGAAGAGGATGATGTTGATGAAGAGGATGAGGATAGTCATGGTCTAGTACCTCTGCTACCACCTCACCTTCATTTTTGCCATTCTCTCTCAAGCTACTCCAAGTGGCTCATACTTTTCTCAAAAAAAAAAAAAAACAAAAAAGGCAAGTATTTTGCTTTGTTCTTTTTTTTGACCCATGAAGTCCTTAGGGACTGATATGTCCTGCTACCCACACCCCTTTCCTCTGGCGAAATCACCCTCCTTTATTTCTCTTTCAGATGTAATCTTTTCCTTGAAGCTTTCCTCAAACAGTCTATGATGGGTACTTTCTCAATACTTTCTTTGCCCTCTGTGAATATCATGTATTGGGGTGGACTATTTAGTTACATTTTTCTGCCCTCTAGGTGGTAAGCTGGAGGGCTGAGATGCTCTTTTTCAAAGATTCACCCGCGTCCCAGCATAGTGCTTGGCACAGGGTAGATACACAATATAATCAGTTAAACAAATGGATAAATGGCAGAATGAAAAATCCAAGGATGAGAGTATAGACTGTAAAAGTGACAGAACACTGAAAACAAGAGGCAGAGATCTGCCTTGGGACGTCCTTCAGGTGTGCAAAGACCCAGCTTTATGACTTGAAATCACTCCAGCACTTCCCGGTTGTGTGACTTTGCTGTCAGCTTCAAGGACATGCTTTATTGAAACCTGCTTTATGCAAGCTTCATTCTTTAGTTTGTGTTTTCCATTTATTAGGAATCAACCGTTTTTAAGAGGATACATTCTCGACTGTCTTTAGTCACAAACACCTACATATAAGTAAGAATTAAAGTCATAGAGTGCTGGTTTCGGTGGATGTAAGGACAGATACAGGGAGATTTGTAATCATCTAAGGAGATGTGGAGGGGAAGGGGATATCTCCAACACGGTAAACTGCTTCCCTCCACTCCATGGCCAATGAGAAACTGCCTTCCTCATAATCTTGCTGAGGATTGGCCTTGACACTGCCTCTGTTCTAAATTACCCTTAAATTGAAGGGAGATAGCAAATCTCTAGGCACGATTAAGAACCTTTTAAAAGGAGTAAAGTTCACAGAAAACAAAAACGGTCAACACAAAACCATAAACTGTTATGGTCAAGATTATTAATCAGCTGCTTGCCCAAGGATGGAAAGTGTGATATTTGTGCCCATGCTAATCAAACTGTGCCGAAAGTTAGGCTCACAGAAAACTTATCCTTTTGCAAAGTAAATACGAGCTGTTATTGGTTATTGCCACAACCACAAAGAGTAGTAAGCCAAGTACTATTGATCTAAGTAAAAGAGATAAATCCTGAAGGACACAGTGTGCCTGGTCTTTTGCTTGGGGCAGCTTCCACTCTCCAATTGCACATTTCACAGCATCTTAAGACGAACTGTGCAATGGCCCACATGACCACAGTTGCCACTGACATAGCCAATAATAACAGCCTCTGAGAGGCTGAGGGTGAGAAGTAGGCACAGTATTGGCATGGTATGAGAAGGATGGGCTCAGGAGCCAGACAGGTCTATTTCTGCAAATATTACAGTGTTACGACCTCTTTTGCTCTCTAGTGCCTATCTACTGCCGTTATCTTTGCATATGTCGAAGCTATGGTATTAGGTGTCCATAAATTTAGAATTATTGTGTCATCTTGTTAAACTGAAACTTTTATCATCATAAAATGATTTTCCTTAAAAAAAAACTCTGACAATACTTTTTGCCTTAAAGTTAACTCTGTGTCTATTTGAAACTACTATGACCACATCGACTTTTTGGTTATACGTGCAATATGGCTTTTCCTGTCTTTTTATTTCCAACTTTCAACATCTTCTAAATTTTTAGTGTGTTTCATAAACAGCATATCATTGAAGAAAAAGAAAAATATAGATTTTTCTTTTTCAAATTTTGTTTGACAGTTTCATTGAATTGGAATGAGTAGTCAATTTATATTTAATATAATTACAAATAAAATTGGGCTTACATTTATGTCTTAATATTTATTTTCTACTTGCCCTATTTGTTTGTTGTTTATTCCTCTTTTCTTGCCGTCTTCTGGATTGATGGAGTACATTTTTATTATTCCATTTTACCTCCAATATCTTTTGGAGGAAATATATCTATCTCTCAGAGGTTTGAATTTCTCTCTTTAAGCTCCTACCCCAAGCAGCATCAAAATAAGGCAAATGTCTTAAGAAGTAAGCCTATTGAATGCTTGTTGCAGGATTTTTTTTTTCCCTGTAGGGATTTCATCTGCCAAATATTTCAAGAATGCAGGAGATTTTGCCCTGACTTCTCAGGATTTTATCTTCCATGCCTCCTTGGGGTTCTTCTAAGTTCCATTATGTTCTACTAGTCCCTATGGCTGCCAAACCTCTATGGCTTTCTCCTTCCAGCCCCACACACCTCACTGGAGACTCTTGTCCTAGGCCAATCCCCAAATCCCCACAAGCCCAAGCTTTAGCTTGTATCCAGAATCGGCAAATTCCCTCAGAGAAGAAAATGATAGAATCTCAATTTGCCTTAGGAGGGCTCTTTTCTATAGTTCTAGGTCATCCAGTCCTATTTGTCTCTCCAGTTTGCCAACGTCTTTTTTAAATTATGACCTTTTTGTAATCTATTATTTTTATTTTTTTCTAGTCATTTTAATAGGAGTAATGCGTGTTGCTTCTACCTTCCCAGAAATTGAAGTTCTTGTTAACATTGAAATTAAACATCTGAGATACAGGGACATATATAAGGGTTTAAGAGGGCAGGGCTGGAATTAGGCTGCCTTTTCACATTCTTATTGGGTCTCAGGCAAGAGATTTAACTACTGGGCCTCTTTTTAGTCTCTTATAAAATGGGAATAATGATGAAACCTGTTTTGTGGATTTTTGGGAGAATCTACTAACATAATGAATGTAAAATATTTCACATAATGCCTTGTACATAATAAATGATCAAAAATGTTAACTATTATTATGTTGTATTGATTATGTTAGTTAGGAACCCAGGCACCACGGTTTTGAATTAAATACCACTTAGTACCAGTTAGGATGGTGTGAATTTGAATGACTTATTTAACCTCTGTATGGCTTTACCATCTCATTGTGAAACACTGGATTAGTAGTAACATCTCATAAGGGCTTATTTTCTAATTTTGTAGTGGGTCCAGCTTGAATCATGGGGCTTGTGAGCTGGGAGCATCACTGAGATCACAATGATTTCAAATGCTGGTGTCGTTCATGACCAAGACCCATATCATGAGTCTGAAGCTGAGCTGAAATTTGTAACTTAATTGAACAAATAGCATCCAGGGCATTGTTCTCATTCCCTTCACATGAAACTAGATTTGCAACAATGTCATGTCAGATCAAGTTGTACATTCTAATTCTACTTCCTGTGCTAATGTTTATAGAGACATTTCAAACAAGTATAAAAATTTTTTCAAACAAGTATAAAACTTTTCAAACAGGTATAAAAAATTTTGTGCTCCTTAATATTATCATCTGTCAATGCTTGTTGGGATTTTTCTGTGTTTTCATATATTTGTGTTAGTTTTACCAACTATTCTTCCTTGGACCAAACTGTCTTTTATCCTGAGATTATGTCTTTTCAATTACTTTTTTTTAATTAAGAAGATCTTCCTTCATGAAATGAGGCAGACAGAGGTTGTAGGGGTTTTTAATGATTTTATTTAGCTAAAATAAAATCCTGAAAACCTTATAAAAGTCTCTTAGTTAAAAAGCAAACAAAACTTTTTACTCATTCACAGGATCTGAAAATCTGAGAACCACTCACTTGTATATATAATAAATCTGGGTTCCTCCCAGAAGTTTATTTCTCAACTTTGGATATGTCATAACACTTGCCAAGTATCTACACATCATGGACTTTAATTTTTCATTTATACTTCACTGCATGTTGTGAAATAAATTACATGAGAGTGGTAGTGAAAATTTCAGGAATTCTCAAAAGTCAGAGACTTATTAATCTTGAGTTCCAAGGATCTACTTTTCAAACACATTGAATGTACTCACTTTACACCTTAAGTTCTAGAAGGTCCCAGTGTGAATGTGTTCACTGAATGAGCACATTGAGCCTTTCCTGGCATTTAACTGAATGCAGTATATGTGTGCATATATATCTCAGATATCATATTATTAACATTTTTATACCCCTTTATTCCAAATAGGAGAAACCAAGGCACAGGGGGTTAAATGACTTGTCTGAAATTTCAATCAATGTTGGGTTCTTAAAAAATCCCACCAGTATGATGAATTATTAATGTTTTCCAGGCAAATATGTAGCCACCTTTCTGTTCACCATGCAGGACAAATGTAAGAGAAGGGGATAAATCTCTCCCCTTTCTCTGCATTCTTTTCCTGGGCTCCAGAAACTGTATTACAAAATTTCCCTGTTCCTTTATGGACTCCTAAATCCAAACCAGGCCCCTGCTTCATCTCCAGGCCTGGAGGGACCCTGTCACCCTCCCACCTAGCTGAAGACTGCCAATCAAAGGTCTGGATTCTAGCACCTAGTTCTTATGGACGGTTCCAGGAGATGCACAGAAGATATTTTGTCTAGCTTGCCCTGTACCTCAATGGTCTTCTATTTTTTTCTCTCATCAGCACAGACTGTTCATCTAGTTTGCACATACTTTGTGGTTTTTCTTCTGTGGAACTTGAAGCCACACTAATAAAGTCAGTTTTGAAGGAAGGGGTGGATTGAATGTGACTCTTTCAATGAAGCTCAGAAGCACAGCACTTACTTGTCTCTTGATATTGACAGCCACATTTTTCTGGAAGGACTCTCTGGCTTGCATGTGTTTTATTTATGTGGGTCTCACACGATGACATAGTTCTAATCACTGGAAGTCAACTACCACACCCTAAGTCCTAGAGGGTCCCGTTTTCAGTACCATGTGAATGTAGAATTGTTGACATTCAAATAGGAGTGTCAACATTTATTTGGTGCGATTCCCTGTCCTTGAGATAGTAAACTATTATTAAACCCATTTGGTAATAAGCCAACTGAGGCTGAACAAGATGAAATTTCCCCACAAGATACAACAAATGGTAAGGGAAAAGGAGGTGCATCTCCCTTTTATTTAAATATATTTAGCAACGCACTCTTTTCTCAGACAAAATCTTATGTGGAAACCCATTGATTAAACCCACTAAAACCATTGGCAGGACCCTATTTTAGAAGTTCTAATGTATTACACTTATTTTACTATAAATAAATAAAAAGATCCTTGAAGTGGTTTTGATGGAATAAATATGTGGAGTTGCAGATCTGAGATAATTATTTCATATTAGTCAGCTCTCAATTTGATTGTGGGTGTTTTTTTCTTGTTTTGAATTTGCAGTATCAAGTAAGTGTCTACTCACATGGGAGCATAGATTGTGAAAGTTACAGTTAGGTAAGGACTTTCCTTGCAATCTCTATGCATTCTTTTGTTAAATTGACTAAGAGCTTCAAGAACATTGGGTCGTTTTTATTCAAACTTGAATCACTAATAATATCTAGCTATGGGCCATATTTCTTTTTATGAATACAACAGCGAGAAGATCCAAAAATAAGCACTAAAATAAAAATATGATACTCTGGTGTTCCAGGTAACGCATATACTTTTTATTGGGCCACCTACACCACACCGTGATGAAAGTATGCACTGAGCATATGCAGCCTTTCCTGGCATTTAAGTGCAGTATATGTGTGTATTAGTGGTATATACACTCATTTATGCAGTTTCATGCAAGCAGATGTGTATAGGCCTGAATTCCAAGAAGAAATAATGCCAACTGAAAAACTTTCTAAATAATAATATATTTCCATGAATTTTAACCATATGGACAGAGATAGGGAGAGAAGCTTTATTCTAAGTTCTGCTCAAAAACTGGTTAATTTAACCCAATATAACACACTAGGTGGTCTCCGAGATTTTAAAATTTAAGTAACATGTGTGAGTGTGCATGTTATTATAGTTTTAAAAAATGGTACATATGTAATCGATCATTGAGTCAAATACTGTGAAACTTCCAACACACGCCCAGAAAATTTTTTCCTATTGTCTCTACCTCCCTACATGTGTTGGCTCTTGTCTACTTCACCTTTCACATCTTCCATAATGGTCTCCTCTCTGAATCCTCACCATAGCAAACCCTTTCTCCCACCCAAAGGCCTTTGCATTCATTGTTTTCTCCAACTGACAACTTTCTTAATTTTCAGTTCTCCACTCACATATTATTTCTTCAGTGAAGGAAGCCTCCCTACTAATGTATTATTCTTTCCAAAGCAACCTTTCCTCCTTCAGCCACTGCTCGTCACATCATCATATTATTTTATAAGATTCTTCTCATAACTTTGCTTTTTTACTTATGTATTGCCTGCCTTTCCCCACCTTCTAGAACACTCTGCAAAAATAGAAGCATTGTCGGGTTGATTATATACCTCATTTACCAGTCCTGGTAAATTGGACTGTCCGAGCACACACCTATTGTTCTAATTATTATTACTCTTTTGATTCTTAAAAGTGTCCCATTATGGACAATATTTTTTTTTTTTTTTTTTTTTTTGCTGGAATTAATGAATGCACAGGAACCCTGTGATTCTTTGAGAAGCAGTTTACCAACTGGTTGTATACAGAATATATCCTGGACTGGAAGTTGTAAATCCTTTGTTCCAGTTCCAAATCCAGTCATTTAGTAGGTATAATATCCCTAGATGATCGTCAAAGCAGGTACAAGCTTTAACAGGCAACGTCCCCAAATAATCTTAATTAGCATGCATTCTATTATATCAGACCCATAACAGAATACTTTCATCCAAAATGGTTCTGTCTCTAGATATTTGCAAAGAAGTTCAAAGTTAATTAATGGTCTAAAGTTTTCATGGGCACGGGGGTAGGTTTTGGTTTACACTAAGAAAAATTACGAGAACCAGGCAAACCTCCTGAGGCAGTGAGCACCTGTTGCTGGAAACACACAACCAACTCCCCAGGGAAATGTATTCCCATGGAAAGAGTGCTGAGTTGTAAAATCTGATCTTAACTTATCAGTTAATACCTGGAATACTTAATCTCTCTGGGACAAAGTCTTTCCATGTGTAAACGTTAGAATACAATTTTAGTCCTTCCTCATATGTTCTCTCTTAAGTTTGCTGTTAATTATGTAAATATTGATCAATTATTTTATTGTAAAGTATAAGTGACAAAACCATCTGTTGTCATATCAATAAGAAGAAAGCCCGACATAATATGATTCATCCTGGATGGTTGGGTGGATTTCAAATCCAGGAATTGATGGGTTAGATGAAATATATAAAGAGCGAGATGAATCCTTCAGAAGTCCCTTAAGACAGAGGCAAGTCTGTTTCTGCTTCTTGGTGTCTTAGTTTTGGACTTTATAAAATGGGTGTAATAACAGTTGTTTTGCATCTGTCCTAAGATCAAAAAAGGATCCCGTATGTGAATGTTGCTTGGAGGTGAAAAAGCACTATATAAATGTAAGAGTTTTGAAGTGTTGCACAAAATTGAGGTAGGGGCTCTTACATGCCTCAGCGGGAGCCTTGTGAGAGGTATTCAGGGTTGAATTAATTTTCATTTCTTCAACAAAACAATCTTGGAGACATGGTTGGTCATATGCACCTTGAAAGGTAAGGATGTATGGATATGCATATGTGTGGATGGTGAGAATGAAGCCAGAGTGGAAATAAAAGTGATATTTTTAGCACCTACTTGATGCTAGATTGCTTTATATAGGTGATTTCATTTAATTTTACTACATACAAAGTCAGTGAAAGAAGTGTTACAATTAGACTATTACATATTAAGAACTAAGTTTCAGAGAGGGTAAGTAATTTGCCCTAGATGTTGTAGGTTGTGGACAGGCCTGCTGTAGTCCCCGAGATGCAGAAAGAAACTTAGCAATTAGAAATATGTGAATTCTGGAACCATAGGGTTTACCTTATTTGTTGGTAGTCATGCTGGAAGGGTGGTCTGCCCTTCCTCCAACTTAACATTATAAACACTAGCAACCCCCAACGTGCCTTTCTTAGTGCTCTGACATTATAACTTTCTCACCTTCCCCCACACAACCACTCAATCTCAGGCCCATTTCCATGGATAACTAGGAAGCACAAGGAATTATGTCTGTTCATCTGTATCTTTGTCTTGTGTGCCCTTCACAAGGATCGTTTGCTTCTTTAGTAGTGAAAGCAGCTTTGACCTAAGTTCCAGGCAACATTCTTAGCAATCTCGGGATTCAAACCAGCTATCTGTGGTTTTTCTTAGGCATACACTGTATGTGGAAGAACCAGAATTCTTACCACTTCCAGCTAATTCTCTCACCCATATTCTCATTCAGCTCCCTTAGAGTGATATGCAAAAGGATAGGTTCCACTTTGTAGATAATCATTTTTTAAAATTATGAAACAATAGTTATGGGGCTTCCATTTCTCTAAAATCTATAAGAATTCACATAATGTTAGTAGCCAGAGTGTTTGGAGGCCTGCTTCCAAAGAAGAATTGAGCCTGAGTTAAATACAAATGATTACTACTCTTTAAATATTGTCTCTTTTGTTGGCAAAGGGGATGGAATTGATGACTAACTAGTTCCTTTATCATCAAGGTCTGTTATTTTTTCACAGTGACCTCAGAGTAGCCGCAGCACTTGTGATCTTATTCATATGGGCTCCCTGCCCAGAAACACAAGGGAATGAATCTTTCCTTAAAATGAATAATACTGATGACTTTCAAGCACCTCAATGCCTCCTAAAACACTTTAAACTTTTTATTGTTAGTAATAACGATACCTTTTCAGTGCATCCATGTTTCATTTATTCTTTGCCACTGGAGAGCCTCACCAACAGCTTGTTTCTTTACATGGTATTGCCAAAAGTAAGAAAAAGTGGTTTTCAAAGTGCTTATGGAATTATCACTGGTAGAGAGGTGGAAGGAGTACACATTTCAGGATGAGAAGGATCTAGGATTCAAGCTCAGTTTTAAATTTCCAGCTGTGTGTCCATGGGCGTATTTCTTAAGCTTTCAGTTTTTCAATGGCCTCATATATCAGATCCAAGTCATCACATCCACTTCTGTGGGTGATGAAAGCTGCCTAGCTTGTGAGTGTTCAGTAAACCTCACTTCCATTCCTTTATATGTCCAAGGGCGTCTTAATGAGCTGTGGCACATTTTCCTGTATTGTTAGTCGTTACGGTGATTGGGTCAAAAATGTATTTATTTGTTAGTTAATGAAATGAAATCTATTTATTAAAAATGTATCTAATTTTTAAATACACATTTATTTTTATTGTACAATAATACACCTTCATTTCTCAAACTAAACAGACACATATATGGTAAAAAATAAATCCCTCCTTACCTGCCCCTAATGCCTGTGTTCCACTCCTTGGAAGTATACACAAATGGAAGTCTCACGTACACCTTTGTAGAAAAGTGCAGTGTATAAATATGCTTAAATCAGCATATATCTTCTTTTGAAATAAATGTATTCATTTATTATAGTTGCTCTCTACTTTTTTGCTTAATTTATCTACATAGGTTATTTTCTCTAAATTTATATTAATTTACTTCTTTATATTAGTATTAATAGTAAATTTACACTACTTTTTAAAAATAGGTTAATCATATTCTATAGTATGCAATACTATGACATATTAATATTATTGTATTAGGCTATTCTCATGCTGCTAATAAAGACATACCTGAGACTGGGTGATTTATAAAGGAAAGAGATTTAATTGACTCAGTTCTTCAGGGCTTGGGAGGCCTCAGGAAACTTACAATCGTGGTGAAAGGCGAAGCAAACATATTCTTCTTCACATGACAGCTGCAAGGAGAAGTGCTGAGCAAAAGGGGGAACGGCCCCTTATAAAACCATCAGATCTAGTAAGAACTCACTCACTATGACAAGAACAGCATGAAGTAATTGCCCCTGCGATTAAATTACCTCCCACCAGGTCCCTTCCATGATGCATGGGGATTATGGGAACTACAATTCAAGATGACATTTGAGTTGGGACACAGCCAAACCATATCAATTATTATTTGATGACTAATTTGATTATATGATAATATTATTTACTGAATAGCATATAATTTATTTTTAGCATTCATTAGCAATAACGTTTAATATTTATTTTTGAGGTAAGTATGCTGGTTTTGGAGACAGACAAATTTTGGTTCAAATTTGGGATCTGCTGCTAGCATAGTGAAGTTGGACTTTTTCCCATTTATTTAATCATGGCAAGTCTAGTTGCCTCAAAGAATCATAACAATTACATTAGCCAATCCTAAAGAGGACTGCAATAGACTAAATTTCTGTGCCCTCATCAAATTTATACATCAAAATCGAATCCCCAATGTGACGGTACTGGTGTTGGGGCTTTTGTGAAGTGATAAGGTTATGAGGGTGAAGCTCTCATGAATGGGATTAGTGCCCTTATGAAAGAAGCCTCAGAGAGCTACCCGCTCATTCTGTTACGTGACAGCATGGAGAGAAAACAGCTGTCTGGACCAGAAACCATGTCCATTCCTATAGCAATGGAATCTGCTGGTGACTTGATCTTGGACTTCCAGTCTCCAGAGCTATAAAAAAATAAATTTCCATTGTTTAGAAGTCACACAGTTTATGGTATTTTGTTCTAGCAGCCCCAAAGGACTAAAGAGAGGACCTAGCAGATAATCAACTTCTAGAATGTTTCTAATGAATCCTAATAATAATGATAACATCATTACTTCTAGTTGAGGAACAGTCCTTCTTAGTTGATGACTCTGAGAAACACAGCAGGTAGCACTTATTTCTGCAGGATATGTGATTGTCACTGTTGTTGGCTTTGGTGGTCAGTATGAGCAGGCTGGGTAAATGAACCACAGGTCCCAATTCCTCTAAGAAAATCTGCAGACAGATTCACTTTGAGACTATACATCACACCGTCATTCTCGCTGGGGGAACTGTTTTCCCTCTCTGGTAGCATGTGAACTCCTGAGGGTAAGGAGGATAATTCCTTTCATATCCCTAGCACCTGGCAGTGGATGAGAAATACTGCAGTAGAGCTGTGGTCTTGATGGTGCTGGTGGCAGAGGAAGAAGGAATATTAATAGGAGAAGGTAATATTTACTGAAAACTTGCTCTCTGTTTAGGGATTTGATTGAGTTAAGTGATTTAATATTCATATTCTGAGATAGCCACTGCAATTTTCAGCACACTACCTAACTTTTGTGTTTCTGTTTCTGATTATGTAAAATCTAGAAAATTGCAGAACTATCTCAGAGCATGGGCATGGTTTTAATAAGAAAAAAAATACACACAAAGTGCTTAGAACACAGTCTAGCACATGGTGAGCGTTCAGGAACAAACTGAGGCTCAGCAAGCCTTAGAGGCTGCTGCAAGGAAAACTCCTGTGTACGTGGTGTAGACGCAGCACTTTGGCTTCAGTGGCCCTGTTCATCACCGAACCTTATGCCTTCTATATATAGGTTTTTAGTAAATGTGAGTTTACTGAGATCACTATTAAGCCTTGCTTTTGCAGAGAAAGAAAATTCGATTTAGGAAAGACAAACGAGCATATGTGATATTGGGAAATTGCAGAATCTTCCCAAGTTCTGTGGTTTGGGGTGCATGCCACTATGATAAGCAGTGCAGTTCTTGGGCCCTGACTTAGGTAAACTCCTGTACCTTGTACTTTTCACTTTTACATAGACAAGTGGGAGACAGGAGAGCATAGGAATGAGGAGTTCATGTTCTAACACTTACCCTGTGTGACTTGAACCAGTCAATTATTCTGTTTATGCTTCAGTTCCCTCATCTGTAAAATTAATAATTTTTTCTAAATTTCTAAATGTCTTACCAGTTTTACCTCGCTTCGTTTCTTGAGTCACTCATATCTTATCTCCTATGCAGTGGAAGCGAAAAACCTATAAACTCTATCTTTTCCCACTACTCATTTAATAATCAATGAGCTGGTTTGTGTGTTCAGGTGTCCTGAATACAGATATACTGGGGGTTAACGTCAGCTTTTCTCCTATGGGCCTCATATTGGAAAAGTGTTTTGCAGAGTGTGTGATCCCTTGACTCTGGACCTGAGGAAGGGACCAAGCCCCCTTGCAGTGAGTAGTCTTTGGGCAGCATGTCACAGTGACATCAACCTCATTTTTTTGTAGCATGATGCAGCCATCTTTAAATGGTTTACACCTGTTGTTACTATATGTGTGGTTAAGGCTTGGATGCCTTGACATGAAAACAAGAATGGTTGCTGGGAGACAGAACAAAGATGTAGCATTCATGGACACTTGTGTCAGTATTGCAGAATGCTCAGCAGCGTGTCAACTCAAATAGCTTTTGGGCACATTAAGGAGACAGTTCAATAGAATTCAGAAATCAAAATGAATCTGAATAGAATGTAGCAGACACCTACAGCCAGGAGAATTCAATAACAATCAGTCACTTCAAGTGCCACATGCAATGTTGAATCCTGTCTACCATCTTCAAGCCAAGAATGTGCCAAGCTCCTGTTTGAAATATCCTTTGGGATAGGAATCTCTCTTCCTCATGAAAGTCTTCTAAAATCTAGAAAATTCTACCTGCTGGAATGTGTGTTTCTATAATGACTTGAAATCTTGGTAACCTCCATACAACAATCCCCATTGATGCAGTACCCAAATTCAATAGTTCTTCCACATGAGAACTCTCAATTCTTCTCAACTGTCTTCTTTAAGGTAGTTCTCCCCAGTCTAAACATATTCTTCCATCATTTCTCACATGACATAATTTCGAACACTGTCTTAGGACAGAGACTATATTTTATTAGGAAAGCTAAATGTTAAATACTTGCTCATTAAATCAGTTAGTCATCACATATAAATATCTTGCTTACCTGCTATAAGCAAGGCATTCTACAAGATATAGAGATGAATCAGACATGATCATTTTTTGCAAGTTGTTCCAGCTTTGTCAACTTTTAGGAACTATATGATTTTGATTGAGTTGTTGAATGTTTCTGAATCTCAGATTTTTAAATCTCTAAAATGTGGATCAATTCAGCAATCATACAGCATTGTTGTAAGGATCAAACACAATAATGTATGTGATGCTCTGCGCAAACTCTGAAGTACCCTAAGAATGTTAGGCGTCTTGATTAGAGGAGAGAGGAGGATCACAAATGTAGATAGAAAGTGACCAATATGAAGAGAATTATTAACAACATGCTAAGATTGTTAGACTGAATAAGTACACATTAAGTGCCAAGGAAGGGTGGACTCCTTAAGCCAAGTCCAGATGAGGAATCTGTTATGTGAACTTGCAAGCAGACGGAATTAACTCAAAACAAAAGAAGTAATGAGGACTTTAAGAGAGAAAGGCAGAAAATTTTATTTTATAAAAATCCATGTGGAACTACTGCATTTGAAATTCTTTCCACGAGGCAAATGAAAGCAAAATATTTTGGAAGATGGCTTAAAAATAAATGCCACATGCCTGTGTCTGTCTACCCACACCTGTGTGTTCCTTTTTGATGGTATTCATGCTACATGCCCTCTGTCCCCCAACATGTACAATATAACACCCAGTGGCCTGGCAAGAGTTCTACACACTATTTTGGGCAATTGCTATTCTGCCCACTGGAATGCCCCTGGCTCTGGGGTAAAATTCCCAGCCATGGCCTCTAACCAAAAGTAGTAGTTGTTTCCATGGTAGAAGCCAGAGCTACCGCCAGAGAAACAAAAGATCATAGGCAGATGATGAGATAATTTATTATCTAAAACGGGACACTTTAGAGAGTACAAAGGATGATTTTGAAAACTGTTTCAAAACAACAGGTGTATAAGACTGTCCAAGGCAAACTGGGATGTGTGGTCAGACTAGCTATAAAAGAATGAGCTTTAGAGTCGGTGTAGAGGAGGTTTCTCCTTTGGCCATTTGATTTGTCACTCTGGGCAAGTCACAGAACCTCTCTAAAACTCTTTCTTCATTTGCAAAATGTAATTAGTAATACCACTTTCAAAGTTGTGTTTTATGTACTGAATAATATAATGTATATGAAGTTCCTGTCTCAGTCACGATACCTTGAGGTCTTGTCAAACATGTTGGTTTTATCCCTTTCTCATCTCTTTCTTCTGGTCCTTTCTTCCTGCCAGCCTGCCTTTCTCAAGTTTTCTGGTGGTAGAGCCAAGGCTAAGGGTGAGCAGTCCCATGCTGAGTTCATCTGGGGCCATTACTATAATTCTGACCTGCAGACTCAGGCATGACTGAGGGCAGAAAAGCAGGTAGATTCCATGGGATGATGTCAACTACAGGTCAAAGCACTTTATTTTCTGGAATGTGGGCATTTGGGGAGGTACAATGTAGATAACGACAAAGAAGAAGGAAATAGAAACATAGAATGTTGGGATTCGTTCAATCATCCACCTATTCCTTCAAAGATATTAAGAGCCTATTAAGACTCCAACTCTGGTAGACTTGGCAAATACGGTGGTAGCGGCAGACATGGATTCCACAGTCACGAAATCAATAATCTGTATAATCAAGAATCCTAGAGACCCTGAAATGCGCCATGATTCTAAACAAGCAAGAAAAAACAACAGTATTTCAGCAAGTGTGCTTAAAGCATTTCATGGTTGCTGACATTTTTGCCTTTACTGACAAAATTGCAGATGCATGGGTGGTAGCCGTTCACTCTATTTGGAGGATAGGGATTGCATGACAAAATGTCAGCGTGGTTAAATATTATCAGCTAAGGCTGTATCCTCTAATTTAGAGGTCTGCAAAATGTGGTATTTTTGTTAATGAAGTTTTATGGGAACACAGCCATATCAACTTGCTTATGGATGATCTGCTTTCAGAACAGCAGGATCAAATAGTTTGGACAGATATCTTGAGATCCATAGCCTAAAATATTTACCATCTGATTCTCTAAGAAGTTCAGTGTTCCCTACTCTAATGCTCTTTTAGAGAGACTCAAAATACATTTGTATGCTAAAAACTCTGAGAAGTTTAGTACTCAACACATCTTTGAATTTTGTTTAATCCAGAACTTCTGTGGTAGGCAGTTTCTAAGATGGCCTTTAATGACTCCTACCTCTGGCTATTCATGGCCTTGTGTACTCATTCCTCTCCCTCTGAGTAGAGGTTGGGCTGAATAATTTTCTTTCTAATGAATAGAATGCGGCAGAAATAATGGGATGTCACTTTAGACATTGGATTATTAAAAAATCTACATTTTTGTTTGGGACACTCTTTGGTTCTCTCTTGCTCTAAGATCACTGACTGCCATGTTGTGAACACACTCAGGAAGCGTCTAGTGAAACCTGAGTGGTGAGGATCCAAGATGTGCAGCCACATGAGTACAGTTTAAAAGGGAGATTCTGAGGCTGCCAACAGCCATGTACGTGAGCTTCAAAACAAATTCTCCAGCCGCAGTTGATTTTGAGATGACTATAGCCATGACTGAGAGCCTCACGAGAGCCCCTAAGACAGAGGCATGCTGCTAAGCCGAGACTAGATCCCTGACTCACAGAATCTGTGAGGCAGTAAACATTTGCGGCCTTATGTTGCTAAGCATTGGAGCCATATGTTACACGGTAATAGGTAATTAATACAACTTCCTCAAATATTCAACCCTTGAAGTCACTCTGCACCCTCACTTCATAACACCCTCCCCACCCCGCAATGGGTCACCTATTTTCTTCTTTCAAGATGCCATCTCTCCAGTCAATACAGTTTGAGAAATAATGGTATAAGATATTAAATAATAGAATCTCCCTAACAGTTCAAACTAAATAATAATAAATGAAAATTTTGTTTCTATCCTGATCTTGAATTAAAGCCCCGAAGAGCTTGGTTTATTGTCTTTTATTCAGCATCATATTAATAGACACTCTTTAGACAAATGATTTTTTTCAGATCAAGGTTCCCACACCACTATAAGAAAGAAATATAATTATAAAAAAATCATCAGAAAGAACAGCTGCTTCAGAAAAGAGTCTACCATCTCCTGCCCTGTGAACTCTTTGTTTTCCAGATTATAGAAGATATAGAGATACTGTGCAATAGGGATGTCACTGACATCTTCCCTGCATCCTACTCAAAGTTATAAAGCCATACGTCGTTATTGTTTATTAGCTTTGGGGAATGTGTTACTTGTCCTGGAACCTGCTTTGCCTTCTGATATAGTTCAGAGCTGACTCACAGTTTCATGACATTGGTTTTACTAACTCATTAATCACATGGGGCAATGATGTATTTTCCCCCATTAACGACTGTAAAGTCTTTTTAATTGAGTTGGTCAACAGCAGAAGAGACAATGGCTTTCAATAAATGATTCTGGAATTTACATATTTATCTCTATCTTTCATTTCATGGTAAAAGTTGAGCAAAATGTTAATTAATCCGATGATATCTTTAAGAACCTTGCCCCTAGTAACTCTTCTGTGCTCATGGCTGGGGATGTATAAGAATACCATTCATATCAGTGAGGAATGTTAGCTCATTCCTGGGTGGACCCCATAGAAACTCAAAATAATGCTCATTTTGGAATTAGACAAGAGTGAGTTTGAATTCTAGTTTTACCTCTTGCCAGTTGTATGAACTTGGGCAAGATGCTCAGTAATCTGAAGATCTGTTTCTCCATCTATAAAAGTTGTATAGGCATGGTCTGGGAATTAAATATGTATAAAATATCTTGCACAGTGCTTGGCTTGTAATAAGCACTTAAAATGATATTTTTTTCCTTGCTTTACTTCCTTACACCCTAAACTTCTTACCCAAGACAGAAAAGTACTCATGAAGTCCTTTTTCTACATTGTGCTGTGAATGTACTGAGCTCATGTTCTGCTTGTGTGCTCGTAGCCACTTATCTTGTCAGCTTGTGTGGCTTTTTATTTCCTCTAATTGACACGGGCTTTCTTTGACCTAAAGGGTGGAAAACTTGAAAATTTCCCATAAATGCCTAGGACACTTGACAGATAATAAAAATCCTAGTTTGAGGACATTTACTAGTTTGCAAGGTTACTGGAAAGAAATATGAATCTAAAGCAGGGATTGGCAAACCTGCAGGCTGAATGTGATCCATTGCCAGGTTTTGTAAATCAAGTTTTATTGGAACTGGCCACACCCATTTGTTTATGCATTGTCTATAGATGTTTTTCCAATACAGTGTCAGTGTTGAGTAGTTGCAACAGACTGTATGGCCCACAAAGTCTAAAATATTTATAGAAAATGTTAGCTGACATCGATCTAAAGAGTTAATCTCTTGAGACAACTTTACGGGACAAATCCCTGAAAGTCTGAACTTAGAAGTATTTTTGTGGAAATAAATTAGACTTGAGAAAACAATAAACAAAGTACCATTTTCCATCAGAATGTGAGAAAAAATAGTCTGAAGATCTAGAACTAAGATGCAATTCCAGTAAAATTAGTAAAGGCAAGGAGAAAAAGATAGGCATGAATTCAAGGACTTGGGATCAAAAGGCATACATTTTTTTCCCATAGGTCTATCACTTTCAAGACATGTAACTTGGAACAAATGACCTTGCTCGTGAAGAATTGTTTTCTTAATCTGTAAAATAAGAATTGAAATAATTCTCCTTCAAAGAATTTTTGTGAGACTCAATGAGATAAGGTACTCTATAAATCTTAAAGCTTCACACAAATGTTATTTTTTTATTATTATCGTTAAGACTCATACCACACACTCAAAATGTGTTTGCAGAATGAATTAATTCAAAGATCATACCTCTAGGATTGTTGGCAAATATCTAGGCTTGTACAACATGGTACTATATGTGTTGCTTAGCAGTCAACTATGGGTTAAATTCATTATTGTCCAAAGTCTCAATTATATTTTCTTTTTAATTTAAATGGTATTTTAGGCTTTTAAACTTCAGGCAAATTTTCTAATCCTAATGGATGATGTTCTGTGTCTAAAATGCTGAAAACTGTGAAACACAGTTGTACTCACTCTGTACTAGATCAATGGTAGTGAGGATAAGTCTCCTTTCCTCTCTTGTAGGGATTATTTCATCACTGAGCTTAGATCAACCAGTCTATCTTAGAAACACTAGGGCCATATTGCATAAAAACCTTCTCTATTCTTCCTTGGCCCTAAGGGCCTGATGACACCCTGACAGCTTAGGTAAAACTCTCCACGTTCCTGATCCAGGACTATTCTTCTGGCCTCTCTCTGTGAAGTAGACGGACAGTGCTCAGCACATTGATTTGTAGGTGCCTACAAATAATATCCCTGGGCCCAGGAAGAATCCAGTTGTTTCTGACACACGGATGGGAGGGGAGGAAAAGTTAGGGAGTTAAGATGATGATATAGAAGGTCCGCCTTGAGGGAGAGGGGGAATTGGGGTGAATGTAAATGAAAAATTACTATTCTGGGAAGATGCTGGCAGGATTCCCAGATTTCCCTTTGTGTGAATGCCATTCAGTTCAATTAGGTTTCCAGCCTCTGCTGTACTCCAGCTGTGATTTGTGCCTGCCATGCAGTGATTTACTCTCTGCCACTCTTAATCCACACATTTTCAGGCTGGTAACAACACATACTGGCATCTAACTTGCAGTGACTGGTGTCATTCTGACATCAAAATGTCATAAAATAGAAAGTGCCCGTAGTGAAAACTCCTTGTGAGTGTGGGGCCTGAAGAAGTCAGGTTGCCCTGGAAAAAATACCTTAGGAAGGCCTCTGCTCAGGATCCAAGGCATATATATCCCCTCCTCTTTGCCTCACACACATTCACTTCAAATACTGTCTATATGTAAATATCATTGTAACCATTCCACAGGTGAGGAAACTGAGACATGGGCATGGAACTTGCACACAGCCACTCAGGCAGTATAAAAACTGGGCAGAGAATCCAAGTCTGTCCATATTTTTGTCACTCTCCTAGGCTGGTCTCATGAGCCCTGAATTGATATTTTAGTGTCAGGAGTGTTGACTGCATTGTCTTCGCATTCTCATTTCCTTTCCCCATCCTTCCTTTCTTCCTTCCTTCCTTCCTTCCTTCTTTCCTTCCTTCCTTCTTTCCTTCCTTCCTTCTTTCCTTTCCTCCCTCCCTCCCTCCCTCCTTCCTTCCTTCCTTCCTTCCTTTCTTCCCTCCCTCCCTCCCTCCTTCCTTCCTTCCTTCCTTCCTTCCTTCCTTCCTTCCTTCCTTCCTTCCTTCCTTCCTTCCTTCCTGCCTTCCTTCCTTCCTTCCTTCCTTCCCTCCCTTGATTTTTTCCTCTTTTCTTTTTATGAATGTCCTTTCAGAATTAAGAATTGTCTGACTGCTACTTGATAGTTAGCCAGTGCAACACAGTCATTCTTTTTTGTTGGTGTCAGGATTTGAAGTGGGGGTGATGAAAAATGTGGTGGTCCATTCAACACCAAATCCAGAGCCAAGCACGTCATCACAGCATGTTACCCAAATAACTTACACATCTGCACTGCTTTACAAAGGAGGATCTGCTAAAGCAGACTTTGGTTAACCTTTTCTGGAGAGGGACAGATAGTAAATATTTTAGGCTTTGTGGGCCACACAGTCTCTTACAACTGTTCAACTCTGCAGTGTTGATTCAGCTTAAATTGTTTTCAGTTGCAGTTTGTCCGTGAAAGCAGCCATGGACAACCCACAAACAAGGAAGCAAGGCTATGTTCCAATAAAATATTACTTACAAATGCAAGACGTAGGCCAGACTTGACCTGTGGGTCAAGATTTGCTGACCTACGTACTAGAATACCTTCAGTGTTAAGCAGCTAATCTGGTGTCTCCCCACAGATTGTGGCAGATAGGACAAAAGAAAAGAAACTGCCTGGGGAAACATCTGATTGGCGTTAGAGTCACCAGAGAGTTCCAGATTCTCTGATCTTTATGTTATGTGATACAAAGGATGCTCATTGGTGAAGACCATAACCAGAGTCAAGACCAACTTCCTTTGTGGAGCTAAATCTAGAGAGAACCCCAGGAATGGATCTCAGTGGTAAAGGTCAGAACCTGGTTCAGTCAGAATACTGGGTTGAACAAACATGGAAGAGAAGAGAAAATAACAAAGGACCATCGTGGTAGTGGTGTGTGGTGGGACTTTAGGGGTCAATTTGGAGGTAGAAGTCATCCTAACTTTCTTCTCTGACACCAAAGTCAAATTACATCAAAAGATGTCATGTGCTTCTTTTCCCTGTGTCCTAAGCAGACAGAACACATTCATCCATTTATCCAGGATCCAAGTCATGCATATTATCTCCACCCCCATTGTGTTTTCTCTACCCTCTCACCCATTCATTCATTTATATATTCACATAGTAAATATTAATGATTCACTATGAGTCAAAGACTTGCATTACAGGCCTGTGCCTTCAAGGGACTCAGGGTCTAACACCATGAGATTAACAAGTAATTAATAAATGCAGTGACATCTTGTGGGTATCATGACAGAAGTTTATATAAAGTACATAGAGGAAGAGCAGAGGAGGGAAGAAATGTCTGTCTGGGTTAGCTCAGAATTTAGGGCTAACTGACATCCCAGTGCTGGGGAAATGATGGCAACTGAGATTCAGCTTGAGTTGTTTTCAGTTACAGTTTATCCATGAACCAGTAAATAAGCAATGTAAATGCTTCTCTGGTTCCCATGGAGGTATTAAGAAGTTCAAGGATCAATGCCATCTGCAAAACATGAATGCCCCAACAGGTTAGAAAAGCACTGAAACAGGGGACTTGCTTCCTTTTATATCATCAGATTGTGGGAGGAGCCCGTGTGGTCCAGACTTCCCTGTGTTCTGTTTCTACAATGGGAGCATCAGTAAGCATGCTCACTGTCTTCCATATTATCCCATAGATTTCTCCTAGGGAATGAATGAAGAAAATTTATTTTGGTGTTTTCGCTTGATACAGCTTAGTGTTAATATATTTTATTATTAATGTTAATATTAATTATCTACGCAGCTAATATTTGTATTGGGTTTTAGCATTTTAAAAATATTTTTATATTGATCACCTCTTTTCATCTGATCCTCACTGCATTCTTAAAAAACTGGATGAAGAAACTGAGGCTCAATGACACTAAGGACCTTAGCCAAATTTACACAGCTCATCAGTGGCTGGAACTGAATCTTGAAACTGGTTCCCCAATTCTGACTCCTGGTTTCTCTCCCCTTCCTTCCTTCCTTCCTTCCTTCCTTCCTTCCTTCCTTCCTTCCTTCCTTCCTTCCTTCCTTCCCTCCCTCCCTCCCTCCCTCCCTCCCTCCCTCCTTCCTTCCTTCCTTCCTTTCTTTCTTTTTCCTTTCTTTTTTCTTTCCCTTTCTTTCTTTCTCTTTTTCTTTTTTCTTTTTTTCCTCTTTCTTTCCTGATTTCTTGAGAACACCTTATGCTAATTTCAGCTCTGTTGTCCTTTTCTGCCACAGGTATTAAATGATCATGAGGAAGTATTTTCTAAGATGATGCAGAGAAGTGGGAAAGATAGAGCACAAGGGTGGGGAAGATAGAGCACTGTGAATTTAAAGTTGGGAGGAAAATCAATTGCTGTGGATTTGCTCTATCAGCTTCAGCCTTCCAAATGTGCAGGCTCATTGGTGGTCATAGATAAAATCTAATCCTCCCGTACACCCTGGGAGGTTGTAAAAGGGATGCCTAAAAAAGTAGGGAGATTTTGCAATCTCCCAGCAATTTCACTATTTGGGGCTGGAGATGAGCATTACAATTGGAAAGAAAGAATGTCAACTCAGGGTTTCTAAGTATATACACTTGGTGAGTATTGCATTTTGTACTAATGATCAGGAAAAGAGGGAAGTGGACATGAAACAAAAAAGTTTTTCAGACTTCCTTACAGTCTAACAAGTATCTCCTCATTGATTGCCTTATTGAGTACTCCCAAACACAGCAGATACGATTGTTTTAAAGTAATATTATCACCACCCTCATAGAGTAGTTGGGGAAACAGGCTTAGTGAGATAAGAAACACATTCAGATACTCTTAGTAAGTGAGAGAGCTGAGATTTGCCTCAATCCCAGTTCTCTGCAAGGCTCATTATCTCCTTGGCATCTTTCTTCACTGACCAGCTTATTTTATTTTATCTGGACAAAGATGGTCTCTATTCTTTTCAGCCTCTGGCCATTTTGAGTGCTCTGGGATACTGCAGCTCCCTAGATTGCTAATATCTGCATACAGCTCTGTCTTGCTGAGTAGCCCAGGTGCTCTCTGATACCTAAGACACACCAAGGAGATACTTGGTACATGTCTGCCATCAGAGTATGAAAAAGAGGAACTGATGAATAGGTGGGAGCCATGTATTTGTCATTGACCTAGACCACAGCACCTAATGTTATGGTCATGCCTTTATTCTCCCCTGGCTACCGTGTTGTACATCCTTAAATGTCAGAGCCGGAAGAGGTCTGAAGTCACCTAGTCCAACCTCATGATACTGCAGATGAGAAAACTGAACCCGCATTGGGGAACCGCCATGCCTATGGTCACACAATTTTGCTCAGCTTTGCAGCCATTGACTTTCATTTTGTAAATATGCGCAAAGGTGATAATGGTCACTCAGAAGACGAAAACTATGCATGGTGCCTGAAACTTGCAATAGGCCTAATAATGCATGGGCTGATTGAATGAGTGAGTTCATTTCCATTTCTGGCAACTAAGTGCCCACCTTACTGAGTGTGAGTTATCCTGTCATTGTTGTTAGGAAAGACAAGATGCACCTGAGTGTCCATTCTAGACATTCTAGAAAAGGATGGTTTTTAAAGCCCATTCATTTCTGACTTTTAAGGATCATTGACTTCTGGGTCCAGGAAGCCCTGGCTGACAGATACAACTTTCTCCTACATGGGCTTTAAAACCTTTCCAGAGCCTCCTGGTTTGACAAAATATTAAAAACTTAGATCTCTATTCACAGAGTTGGAAGTTGACTCTACTGTCCTCTACTGCTTTCTGCTCCCTGAAGAAGTTTTGAGGATCCAGCTTCCTCCTTCAGAAAACTATCTACCTTCTCATAGATAAATGCAATCTCAATGGCCATTCATGTTTCCAAGAGGCTTATCTAAAACAAAGATAACTCTGTGTAAGCTAAGCAAATAAAGAAAACCACCGTTTTTCTAATTACTTTCTGGGCATTTTAATGCAATGGGGATAAAATTTAGTGTCCATGACCCTGAAACTGCAACAAGAGCAATTAACAGAAATATGGGTCTAGGATGAGCCAGAGCCTCCCTGAAGGCTTTTGAAAAATCCGCCTACACAAATGAACAAAATCAGTTTATCTTTTTAAATTGAGGATGTGTCTGTTTGGGCAGACAAATAATCAAACTTATAAATAAAAGGTCATTTGTGTCCGCACAGTGTGACTGAACAGGCACAGGCACAGGCACAGAGGCTGGAAGAACAGGTTCTGCTCTGTCACTACCGTTTCCTATTTGTGTGACCTTGGAGAGGCAGGCCCTTCATCACCCCCCTAAGACTCAGTTTTATTTGAAAAAGAAGATGAAAATCCTTAGCCTCAGAGGTTAACTGTGAAGAGAACTAGCACAGTCAGTGGCACAATTTGGTTCATGATGTTATTTCAGCCTGGGTCTGACTCTTTTGGAAATTGGACTTTAGTTGAATAAACTTTGAATAAGTAGAATATTGGGCAGATAACCACACCTCTGCATCATCAATGGGCAAATGACTGTACCCAAGTTCCTGCACCTGTATTCTGAGAAACTTAGATTAAATGATTTCTGAAAGTCCTTAAAATAGTAGTAATTATATACAAATTATATGCAAAGTACTGTATATATATGTATGTATATACATTTATTTTATACATATATATACACACACGTATATATTTTTAGATGGAGTCTCATTCACATTTTTAAAGCCCATTCATTTGTGACTTTTAAGGATCATTGCCTTCTGTGTCCAGGAAGCCCTGGACCCAGAAGTCGCCCAGGATGGAGTGCAGTGGTGCAATCTGGGCTCACTGCAGCCTCCGCCTCCCAGGTTCAAGCAATTCTCCTGCCTCAGCCTCCTGAATAGCTGGGCCTACAGGTGTGTGCCACCACACCCAGCTAATTTTTGTATTTTTAGTAGAGACAAGGTTTCACCATGTTGGCCAGGCTGTTCTTGGACTCTTGGCCTCAAGTCACCCTCCCACCTTGGCCTCCCAAAGTGTTGGGAATACAGGCCCGAGCCACTGTGCCCAACCCATATTACCCCATTTAATATTTACTTTGCCCTGGGAATTAGATAATATCATCTTCACTCACTGAGGAAGGAGTTAAGGTCAGGAGAGAGCAAACAGTCATTCAAGGTCACAACACTGAAAGGCAGAACTGCTGGGATGCGAACCTGATCTGGGAGACCACCAAGACGCCATGTGGATCCACTGAACAGTTCATCGTTACAGGGATACAACCACAATGGAGTATATGGGAATGTTTGGGGCCCTCCTAAGGCACCTTGATTCTCCTGCCAGCCCCTCAATTATTCCAACACTGTCTTCTTAGCCCAAGTCTTCTGGAGTCTAGACAAACACAGACCAAAAAAAACAAAAACAAAAACAAAACCCTACAATATAACTTGTCTTATGAATTTAAACCAATAATTAACTACACATTGACTTTTTTGGGGAGGATGAGGTCACTCACCTTTGTACTCCCTATGTCTAGCAACCATGAGGCACAGGCAGGCACTCAATGCATGCTACCTTGAATTGAGCTTTCCTTGTACACCATTCATCTCTTGTTTCCAATACTCTTCTTAGCTCTTGTCTTTATAGCCTCTTTATTGACTTTAAGCCTACCTTTTGGAACTTACCAAAATCTTAAAGCAGAAGCGCTTAAGAAACATTTATTTGGATGCTTTTTTTGTTACAAGAAGGAGCCTGAATTCATGAAGTGAGTGGATAGCAGAGAAAGCTTTTTCTTTCCTGAAGTGCAAGGTTCTTCACAACCCAGCACCCTTTTTAGGGGAGGCTACCCATCCCTTACTCTCACTACTTCGAACACCTTTGCAGCACCTATTCCCTGCAGGGGGCAGGTGGCAATGAGCATGGCTGTCTAAAGATACTACAGTTGATTGGGTGATTTCTGAATTATATCAGATGGGCTAGTAAGCTGCTGGGATATAAATTTCTGATATATTTACAAGGTTTTATGACTCTGGCTCTACTTGGAAAGCTTCTCCAGCCAAATGCGATGGTAACAAAAATGAACTGAGTGTTCCCCAAAGCAGAGCAAGGCCCTGAGGAAAAGGAAGGAAAAGGAGAATCAAGTGAGAGGAAAAATATGTGGGCTAATATTTTCCACATTTGTCTCCAGTGAAAACCCTTAGTGGAATATGCCATGTTAGAGCAAGACAAATTTGGCTTTATCTGTCACTTCTAGAAAAAGAAAAAGGTGGCTTTCATCTTGTCAAGATTGGACTTAAACCAATGAAGTCTGCATATCTGGGGTCTCCTGAGACAAATGTTTGGGGACAAGATCTACTTGTAGCTTTTAGCCAAAGGCATTGGCAATGAAACCACACTGGGAGGAAGAAAGGAAAAGAAAGTTGACCGAGTGCCTCCTATGCTTCCATCGGTATTGCTCAGGTGCCAAACTCACAAGCCTACACATCCGGCTCCTGGACTTTCCAGTTATATAAGCTAGCAATCTATTTAACCTTCCAGTGCATCATATAATTTTTATGAGGATTAAATGAAATTAGTCCATTAAAGTTCTTAGAATACTTCCTAGCATGTAGTAGCACTCGAAAAGTTTTATTTTTTATTATGATAGGGCTTATTTGCAATGTGTGTGGGAGTATTCTTGACTGCCTCAATGACTGGGGGCACTATGCTGACATTTTGAGCTCAGCTTCCTGAAATGCTTAATATTTTAAAGTATATGCATCAGGCTAGCACAAAGGGAATGTACCCCCTATGTTTCCCTTGTTGAGAAACACAGCTAGGTACTATATTGTTGGTTGCATAATTTTTAATCATTACTAAAGATGCTATGAAGTCAGTAATTATTACCCCTAATTCACAGATGGGGAAACTGAAATTTTCAATAACTTGCACAACGTCAAAATGCTGTGAGTAGGTATTGCTCAGGTTTCAATGAACAGATTACTCTCTCTAAAATTAATGCTCTCTTTGCTACACTCTGCTTCCTTGATTACAAGCATCCAGATACCAGTGTTCAAGTCTTTCTGAAAAATGGAAAACTAGGTGAAAGTCAAGATATCCATATCATAATTTGAACAGAAATATTTAAGTTGGTTAGAAAAAAATAGCTAATTTATGGGACAACAGTTGAATTTAGCTGCCGCAGCCATGTGAAAAGCTGCTCCTTAGCTGGCAGGCAGTTTGTCTTGCTAATAGTAATAACCAGTCTTTTCTATCCTGGGAGCCACATCTCTCAGAGCTGGTTGAATATACAATGGAGATGACCATGGGCATCCACGGTGGTGACCAGGGACATTGTAAGTTTCCTACCTAAGTATGCATTATGCAGCATTTGATTTAGTCTGTGTTTATATTCATTTAGTCATTTTAAAACACTCATTGACTCAATTCAAGGCTAATACATTGTGCTAAAAACTGGACACAAAGACAAATCTAATGTGTTATTGTCTTCAAAGAGATTCTGATTTAATGAAGAAGACACTTACGTAAGAAAGGATTGCAATGAACTGTGGAAAGAACAATGATAGAAGAGTTTACAAGGTGCAAAGATAGGTTAAGGCAAGAGATGCTGAATCTCCTCCAGGGAATCCAACTAGGCCTGCCTATTTAAGCAGTGGTTTGGCCATTCGTCAAGTGTGCATCAAGAAACCTATGCAGGAATAGAGGATCACAGGTGGAAAGTAAGAAACAAAGGTAAGAAGCTCAGCTCCAAGTAGTTTGGCAAGGCATGAACAAGGTTGTGGGGAGAAATTTAAGCCTGGAGAGTAGGCAGGGGCAAGATCAGAAAGGGATTTTGCTGAAGAGTTCCCCTTTTATTTGGCAGTTAATAAAGAACTCATAGCAGCAAACAGTATGTGTTATTTGGATGCACCACAATACAGTCATGCACCTCATAATGACGTTTTGGTCAACAACTGACCACATATAGAATTGTGGTCCCATAAGATTAGAACAGAGCTAAGGAATTCCCATGGCCTAGTGATGTGATGTCCTAGCCATCTTAAGTCATTGCACAACACATTACTTGTGGTGGTGGTGATCCTGGTGTAAATAAACCTAACTGTGTTGCCAGTTGTATGAAAGTATAGCAAGTTTAATGAGGTACAGTACATAATACTTCATAATGATAATTTCTGGTTCATAAATTTATTGTATTATATATTTTATCATTATTTTGGAGTATACTCTTTCTAGTTTTAAAGAGGGTTAACTGTAAAACAGCCTCTGACAGGTCCTTCGGAAGGTATTTCAGAAGAAAGCACTGTTATCCCAGGAGATGACAGCTCCATGCGTGTTATTGTCCCTGAAGGCATTCTAGTAGGACAAGAAGTGTAGGTGGAAGACAGTGGTAGGAATAACCCTGACTCTGTGTAAGCCTAGGCTAATGGGTGTGCTTGTGTTTTCATTTTTAATCAAAAATTTTAAAAGTAAAAAAAAATTAAATATAATAAAGGCTTATAAAATAAGGATATAAAGAAAGCAAATATTTTTGTACAGCTGTACAATCTGTGATTTAAGGTAAATGTTTATTACAAAAGAGTCAAAAAGTTTAAAAACATTAAAAGTTTATTAAGTAAAAAGTTACAGTAAGTTAAGATTAATTTATTATTGAAGAAATAACATTTAAAGTAAATTTAGGGTAGCCTAAATGTACAGTGTTTATAAAGTCTACAGTAGTGTACAGTAATAAGTATCCTAGGCCTTCACATTCACTCACCACTCACTCACTGACGCACCCAGAGCAACCTCTAGTCCTGCAGGCTCCATGCGTGGCAAGTGCCTCAGACCATTTTTTATCCTTTACACCATATTTTTACTGTACATTTTCTATGTCTAAATACACAAATTCTTATCATTGCATTATGATTACCCCTTGCATTCAGTACAATAAAGTGCTGTGCAGGGTTGTAACCTAGGAGCATAAGGGTATACCATATCACCTAGGTATGCAGTAGTCTATACCACCTAGGTTTGTGTAAGTCCACTCTGCAATGTGTGCACAACAATGGAATCACCTAATGATGCATTTCTCAGGACATATCCCCATCATTATGTGACACATTCATGCATTTGATGCACACACAAAAATACCTATCAAGACCTACCTTTTCTGTACATGATGTTCCTGTCAATAGTACACGAGTTGTCAAGTCTATACAATTACCCTTGGGGTTGTGTCTTGCATTTATTTATTTCCTTCATCTCTTCTGTGGTTCCCTAATCTAAACTCCCATCCTTTTGAATTCTCATCACTACAGAGGCTTCACAATTACTCTCTCCTTTATATAATCCATCCTTCATTTATACAGCTTTCTAAAATCAGAAATATCAGGGAATGTGTGCTAAATATAAGACTAGGAGCTCAATATATATTTCTTAAAGAAATATTAATAAATGGCAATTAAAAACTCATATAAGAGTTTACAATTGACAGAACATTTTCTTATACCTCTTAAATTTATAGTTATTGTCTTTTTTGCTGTGTTCATCAAGGACTAAAAAGTTTAAGAACAACCAAAAATTAAAAAAAAAAACCAAAAAACAGATGTAATAGGAATAGAGAGTAAAGTGTTAATGAATCCAGAGAGCAGTATCAGGAGCTAAAATATTGACTGTGAACATACAAGTTGGGTACTATATTAGTTCCATTCTCACACTGCTAAGAAGAAATACCCGAGACTGGGTAATTTATAAAGGCAAGAGGTTTAATTGACTGGTAGTTCCACAGGGCTGAGGAGTCCTCAGGAAACTTGCAGTCATGGTGTAAGGGGAAGCAAACACGTCCTTCTTCACATGGTGGCAGCAACGAGAAGTGCAGAGTGAAGTGGGAAAAAAAAAAAACCCTTATAGAACTATCAGATTGCATGAGAATTCTCTCACTATCACGAGAACATCATGGAGGTAACCATCCCCATGATTCAGTGACCTCCTGCTGGGTCCCTCCCACAACACGTGGGGATTATGGGAACTATAATTCAAGACGAGATTTGGGTGGGGACACAGGCAAACCATATCAGGTACTAAACTGAGGTTTAATAAAGTTTTCTTTTTTATTTTTATTTATTATTATATAATAATAATAATAATAATAATAATAATAATAAAGTTTTCTTAGGCCGAGCACGGTGGCTCAAGCCTGTAATCCCAGCACTTTGGGAAGCCGAGGTGGGCAGATCACGAGGTCAGGAGATCGAGACCATCCTGGCTAACACGGTGAAACTCTGTCTCTACTAAAAAATACAAAAAAACTAGCTGGGCGAGGTGGCAGGCGCCTATAGTCCCAGCTACTCGGGAGGCTGAGGCAAGAGAACGGCATAAACCTGGGAGGCAGAGCTTGCAGTGAGCTAAGATCCGGCCACTGCACTCCAGCCTGGGCAACAGAGCGAGACTCCGTCTCAAAAAAAAAAAAAAGTTTTCTTAATGGAAAAATATTGTGATAGGTTGAATTGTGTCCCTTCATAAATCACATGTTTAAGTCCTAATCCCCAGTACTTCAATGCTTCTTGGAAATATGTCATCACAAATATAATGAGTAAAATTGAGTTCATACTGGAGTGGGGTAGGCCCCTTATCCAATATGATTTGCACCCCTCTAAAAATGAGAAATTTGGACACAGGCAGGTACGTATGAAAAGAAAATGATGTGAACAGACACAGGGAGAAGGTGGCCATCTGTAAGACAAGGAGTGAGGCCTGGAACAAATCTTTCCCTCACAGTCCTCAGAAGGAACCAACCCTGCTGGCACCTTGATTTTGAACTTCTGGCCTCCAGAACTGTGAGACAATAAACTTCTGTTGTTTAAGCCTCCAAGTTTGTGGTTGTTTGCTCTGGAAGTCATAGAAAACGAATACAAATGTCAAGGAATTACGATGTTAGGCTTCAGAGGGTTGATCCATGTGGCTGCCGCTAGTTGCTATTGTTGGTGCCTTGCACTTATTCCCTTGGATGCCTTTTACCATTTCTATGAGCCTCTCTGGGCTTTGTCTTCTTTCTGGATGACAGCTGTTCAGAAAGGAGCAACTTTTCTCTTACTTGCAGACAGTCCTTTGAAGTTTACAACCTCCCTTCCAATGCCCAGTGGCCTTTGACCAATGACTGAAGGGTACAGGAGTAGGAATCGCCCACTTT
Organism: Theropithecus gelada; assembly: GCF_003255815.1. Classification (NCBI taxonomy): domain Eukaryota; kingdom Metazoa; phylum Chordata; class Mammalia; order Primates; family Cercopithecidae; genus Theropithecus; species Theropithecus gelada. Next base: position 130,832,143 of record NC_037676.1, read on the forward strand.
CTGGTCTCTGAGGTGGAACCTACCCTCAAGAGATCCCTTGCACTATAAAGATGAAGCTCCCTTTCTCAGGACATCATCCAAGATCTCCCTCTTGCCCTGCGTCTTCCATTCCTTTATCAGATTCTCCCAGGAGCAGTGCTTTCGTAAGTCATTTGCACCTGAATTCTCATCTTAGATCTGGTTCTGGGAGACCCTTATTATGGGTGCTGACTTTCCTCTCAGCACCCACAGTGGCTAAAGTTGGAGTAGATAGTAAGTCAGCAATTTCTCCTTCAAAATAGGAAGTGAGGTTGGACTAAATGCCAGCCAAGGGTATGGCTGAAAGGTAATATAGCCTACATGGTACGTCCCTTAGAAGACAAAGAGACAAGAATGGAAGAATAACATGTGAAGGTGGCAAAGGGAAGCTTTGGAGGAATGTCAACATAACCTCTGTGTCCTTGATACACAAGGAGCTGTTTATATTATGAATAACGTGAGCATAGTTATAAGCATGATGCAACATAAATCCCAGCAGGTAAGTTTAATAGTTCACACATAAATCTCAGTAGGTAAGTTTAATAGTTAGCATGGGCTTTTACATCTTCTTCTTATGCTCCAGAAGCATTAAGGCAACGTGTGGAACTTGTAGCAAGGAAGTGACTTTTTCACCTGAGGAATTTGGCTCAGTGTTCATTAAATGCTTTGGAATTTAAAGTGATTTTTTTTCTTTCTTTAAAATGTCTAAATGCTGTGTTGATAAATGTCACATAGAATAATGAATGTGATGGAATGTGCTGAGGATAATGGGAGTTACTTTCTAGTTCACCTGAACCATGACTTGTCTACATTTAGCAAGAATAATGAATGTAATTTAATACAGCACCTTTGCATGGAAGTGACTCAAAACACTTTTCAAAGTGAATATTAAAATGCTGAATTATGCAATAAAGACATAGATTTAAGTAGATAATAATAGATCACATACTTACAAAAGCACACCATGTGGCAGAGGGTACATTTTTAAAATATGCATTATATTGTTATTAGGTAGAAGGATGAACACAGAAAGCGAAGTCGACATGGAATAAGAAAAACAAAGGTCAGATAGAGATTAAATAGCGACTTTAATGAATAGAGCCATCACAGGATACTCCAAAGGGCATGACAGCCAGAGTCAGACAGAACCAGGTTTTATCTACCATTGATGATACAGGTGACCTTGAACAAGTTGGTCAGCCTGCTTAAGCTTTGATTTCTCTACATATGTAAAATGAGCTAATATTTTCTGCTTAATAGGGTTTTCATGAGGAATTAATGAGATAATATATATTTCAGCAGTTGCTTAATAAAAGATGGCTTTTATTATCCTTATTATCAACAAGATATAATAAATAACCACAGCCACCTTCCACTCAGTCATAAGGGCCTGTTCCTTATCTTAACATATATCTGTGACATGTCATTCTATCAATCCATCACAACCCTATCTTTCTCTATACCATGGATTATAGTCATAAATCATATGTTGAGCTCAAAGAAAAAAGCAACAGAATTCATCTAGTCCAACCACCTTAGTTTTATAAACAAGTAGATTGAAACCCAATGAGGTGAAGTGATTTGTACACAATCACACATAAGTGTAGCTACCATTTTGTTCCAGGGGCTCTGCCCACCATTCTACATGAATTACTATTTTGATTCTTATAATAACTTTATGAGGGAGATATTCTTAGTTATCCCTGAGTAAACTGGGGTACTAAGAGAGGAAGTGGTTCTCCTAAAGTCACACAGTTCTCAGGTGGCATGGCTGAGTCTTGATATCCGGGTTCAGCTGATCCTCAGCAGGTGTCTTCAGAGTCCCTTAGTCGCCTCTCCTTCTTACCTCTTGATTCCACAGGGTGAGAAAGCAGCTCAGGCTTTACTCCCTGATACTTTTGCTATTGGATTGTTTGTTACCGTGGACAACTCTCCTTTCCTGGGGATTTTCTGTGTCCTTGTGGAGGGGAGAGAGTTGGGGGGATGCTGCAAACAGCATTGTTTCTTTTTTTGTTCTACGTAGAGAAATCTACCTTGGTTCTTTTCCAAACTCCTTTGCTCTCCTTCAACTCTGAATCAAGGATTTAAATTAGCAAATCCAGCTTTTAATCTGTGTCTTTAGGGAAGTCTTAAAGGCATTCTAAGATTCAGCTTCTTCACGTGAAAAATGGGGTTGTAATAATGCCAGTTTCATGCAGCTTTCATAAGGATCAAACAGTACATGGGAAAATGCTTTGAAAACTGAAAAGTGCTACACATATTCATGTATTGGTATGCAACACCAAAGGTGAGGCTTATAATAAGTGTTCAGATAATCCGTATTTTATGAATGAGATATATTCGATAGTCTACTGGCCATAGGGCACTAATTCACAAAACTGATAATCTGTTGAATACTTGAGTATTATTATGGCTATGTCAATTTTTGAATACAGGGCAAAGGTAAAATATTTGTTTGAAATGATGGCTAAGGAAATGATGGTTAAAGAACACAGAACTTTCACATCTGGTCACCATAGCCTTTCTAAGCCAGGAAAATCCTTGGCAACAGCTTCTTCCAATAAATCAGCATGTCAGAAGAAACAATGACCCTTCCCTCTAGGAGAGGAACAAAACCACTCAACTTTCCAATGTAGAATTGGAACAGAAGTCTCCAAAACAACCTCGATACATCTTATTTCCTTCCCATTCACTGAAGGCAAGTACAAGGGGTGATGGAATTCCTTCAACTCAGTCAGTCAAGAGGCTCACCAATCCAGAACGACCCTCAGAAACCAAGATAAGAGAGAGAATTAATTGTCCATTGTAAATATCGGTATCCTTTGGCCAAGCTACCAACCGTTATTTTCTAACGTGAGTAGTACTAAGAATTTTTATTTGAACTGGAACCTAGAAAACAAATAACAAACATAATAGATCATCTCAGCTTCCTGACAACCATCAGTGTGGGCTAATTTGCTACTGGAAATCTAAGGGAAGCTAGATTAACTATGGGATGTTGTTTTCAATTGTACAGATCTCGGAGATGAAAGGTAACTTGTATGTCATCTTACCATACTGCTTTCTTTAACCCAGGGGGAAATATAGACCCAAGAGATCAGGCAACTTTGTCCCAGGGCATCCGTTGAGAGTTTTGTATGTGCTTTTTTTCATAATACTACATGGTCTGTCTAATTATTAACTCTGACCAAGCATTCTATTATCCAGTTGATTTACTGAGTGCTTACTATGTGCTTAGCTATGTTTTCGGGACAAATTCAGGGAAAAAATGCATTATGTAGACAATGAAGAACTGTTTATTGATGCATACTACCTCATTTAATCCTCACAATGGCACTGTGAGTCTGAGGTCATTATCCCTATTACAAATGAGGAAAGTAAAACTTGCATATGGTCTCATGAGCTGATGGGTGGCAGAGCTGTGATTCCCGTTCTAGCTGCCTGATGCACATTTAGGATTATCACCCTATGCCATGTTGTCTTTTTCAACCCAGATTTTTTTCCTCCCTCTTCAACTCTTGCACCACCTTCCACACTTAATTCCACGGGCCTTGTTCTCATCTGGCTCTCAGGGATGTACAACAACCTGGCAGCTTGCAAAGCCCCCAACTTCAAGAATCTAATATGCTAGGGCTCCATAGACTGAAGACCATAAACAAATATATATCTGATATTTATCTGTTTTGTATTAGCACTAAGAAGGAAAATGAAGCCAAGTAAAGGAGAACAGACTGACTAGAACAGCTAGTTTAGATAGGGTTACCAGGGAAGGCCCTTCTGAGGGGTAATGTTTGATCAGAGGCTGAAGTCCAGGGATAGAGGTGGGAAGTGACAAAGGCCCCAGTGGTTGCGTTAGATAATACAAACACAAAGTGAGATGCAGGGAAAGCGTCAGCACTGTGTGGCAGATAAGAGCACCTGCTCTGACATCAATGCCCCTGGGACTAAATATCTACCAGGTTCTTTAGTGGCTGTCTGACGAAGAAGGTTGCTCAAATTCCCTGGATCTCAGTTCACTCTTCTCTGAAACGGGGCTAATAATAGTACTCACGTCTAGGGTCATGTGAGGATTAATCGAAAACAGTGTGTAGCACAAAACAAATAGCAAATATCAGCCGGGCTTTTTCCCCTCTCCTTCAGCATTCAATGCTATAGCTTTCAATCTTTTAACTTAATATCATTGCCCTAGATTCTTTCTGTACTTAAAAAAATGGAAGTGGGACCCTTTCATATTTTTTGAAAATAAAATATGAGGAAATCTGATACGATAAAATCAATAAATGAGAAGCTGTTCTGGTTTACCCAGTGGAGTAGCAGGCAGGCTCACTCTCTGCTCAGCTGCACCCACAGCCCCACAGTGGTTCTGAAGAGGCCCCGGGCTTCAGAGAGCACAGCTAATACTGTTCCTATTAGGCAGAGCTTATAACATAATGACTGGTATGAAATAGGGACTGAACATTTCACTGTTGAAAGAATGTTGAAAATTACAAAGTAGAACCTCTTGTTTTTTTTTCTTCCTTTCTTTCTTTTTTACATTTTTTTGAGAAAAGAGATTACTAGGCCACACCACACAGAGCGAACCTTCTTGAGGTGAATGTCGGGGGTTGTTTATGTAGCTCAGGTTTAGTCACAAGTTCAGAACATTTTGTGGGTTTTACTGGAAGTCAATATCATTGCTCATCCCAACTCAGATCACCCTGGCAAAGGCTACTAGTGACCCCTGGATTCCCAGGTTCTACAAGACAATGGGGACTCCTGCTCTTTTTCAGCCTTAAGGAAGGTCCTGGGGTTTCTGCATCTCTAAGAGCCGTAGTTGCAGAGCTGAAGGGGTCAGATACGTGTGGCAGCCTGTGTCTAATACCCTCTATGGATACCTTTCCACATTTTGGAGCCTAGAGAGCCTTCTACTTTGGATTTCTAGAAATATATCCATCACCTGCAGGTCAACAAGCTATGTTTTTGTTCCTTTCGTGTGTTTTACTTGTATGCTGCTGTGAATTCGGGTGTGGTTAGCCCAAATATGGGCCTGTTGTCGAGGGTTTGTTGGTCTCTTGTCTGTTTACTTCAACTCACCTCACCGCAGCACTTACCAAAACCCTATTTCCTGAGAGTCCTGAACCTCTGTTCAGGGAAAGACACTTACATTTGTTGCATACTCTACTATGTGTTAGCCAGAGGATAGGCACTTTCACCTATAGAAACTTGTTTAATCCTCTCAACAGTCCTAAATGACACCCAACGACATTAAATAAGTCACCCAAGGTCACAGTGAATGAATACAGCAATGTCAATTCAAACCAAAATCAGATAGGCTCAAAATTCTCCTTTTTTTTCCAACTGCAATGTGCTGTAAGGAGGAAGTTCATCTAATTAAAAATATATATTTGATGGGTAGTTTAACCTGATATAAAATAATCACATTTTAATACTTGAGGCTTACTTACCCAAGTGATTCTTTAGACAGTATAATTTCAAGTTGTGTATATGTGAATCTTTGAGTGCATGTGCAAGAATGTGTGTCTATCAGTGTGTAGGGCAGAGAAAAAAACAAAATAAGTAGGAAATAAGGGTGACACACGTAGACAAGTATGTTCTTCTTTCTCTGGCTCTTAGTTTCTACAAGTGTAAAATGAAAGTTTTGGATATAGAATTTCCAATGTTCTCTATGTGAAGGCAGTGACTGTTTTCCTCTTCCCATCATTCACTTATGTTTAAAGATCCTTGTTTCTCTTGAAGTCAACTCAAATCTGCAAGAAAATCAGGTGGGTCACTTATAATATAGACATGGCTTCCAGGTGCCTACTCTATAGGGAAGCCTGTGGCTTGAAACAAAGTTATTTTGTGGTGAGCATGTCTTCCTAGGATGTATTTCTTGAGTGGTGACTGGGGTTGGGAGAACTATGTATTCTCTATTGTTAGCTCCTCCTACTCTAATGATACAGGCATAGAGGTGAGTGACATGGGGTGCCTGGATGGATAAGAAGTAACAATGGCCAGTGAATGAGACCAAATTCCTAGTAACTCAAGGGTGGAGTTTTGGAAGAGGCAGTGTCCAGGGCCAGTGTGGACCCCTGGCTGAGAACTTAGACACTGTGTGTTAAGCATGCTGGAGCTTTCCAGGAGGCTGTGCTTACAACTGTGGGCAGAGATTAGCGATGGGTCAGGAATGGAAATGGGAAGGTGGTCCCAACAAATCCAAAAAGCAAAGGTCTAAGAAGCAGGTCTGGAGATTGGGCAGAGACATCTTCTTTATGAAGACTTAGTACCAATATGTCTCTGTCATAAGCAATGCAGCACTCTGTGGTTTTTAACTCATATCAAGACAAATTTGGCCAACACATGCTTATTTCTAACCTAGTGGTTTGGGAAATCTGTTTTATAGAAACATGATTCAGAGTTGAAAGGGACTTTTGAAACTACCTCATCTAACTTCCTTTACAATGCAAGAACCACTTGTACAAAACCTCAAGAAATGGTGAATATTTTCACTACTTTTCAGGCTTTTCTAGTCCTTTGGAGAACAGTGGTAAGGACACAGTAGCATACGGCAGATGAGCTTGGGATGCCAACTATGGCACTATGGCTTTTGGCAAAAAACTAATTTTTATGAACCTTAGTTTCTTTAAAAGAAATTGGAATTATTTGTACTTTAGAAGTGCTGGATTAAATAAGATGTTTATAACGGGTTTAGCACATGTCCGACTTAAAGAAAGTGGTCAATAAATGCTAACCTTTAATATGCTTATGTATTAATATATCTTATTTTAATCCTGTGAGTATCCTCCAAAATAGTTATTATCTTCCTTATTTTATGCATGAGCCGATTGAGCCTAGAAGAATTGGAACTAAGTTGACGATGGTAACAAAACTAATAAGTAGGAGAGGGGGGCAACAAACCTATGCTTATCTAGCTACAATGCTGAACTGTCTTCAATTAAATCACGGTAACTTCCACACTGGGCAAAACTTGGTTTTCTGGCAACTGGAAAGCAGCATAATACAGTTCTTACCTATATGAGACAATATTGTCTTTGCAGTATTGTGAAAATTAAGTGACAGAGTAAAAATAAAACGCTTTGCACACTGGGCATATAATATTCACTTCGTATTACATTTTCTCTAGTATTTCCATTGCTGGCACAGAGCCTCGTTCAGAGAAAGTGTTCAGTAAATGCTTGCTAAATAATTGATGGCATATGTTTTGCATTTGGGGAGCATCACAGAAAATGTCTACTTCCACCGTACGGTTGTGAGTGAATGTTTGTCCTGTCTCTTTCCAATCTGTTCTCAAGGCTACATGTCACCAGTTTCCTCACCTTCCTCCCAGCTGTTTCTCATGTCTTTAGCCAGAGGTCACATGGAGTGGCTGCCGGGGTCATTGTGGGAAAAACCCAAAGGAGAAAGTCACAGGCCTGTTCCAAGCCCTGACTGCCCCCACCCCCTGGTCACAAAGCCTCATTTCCATTTCCCAAATGAGACACCCTTTATGAGATACGACTCTGATTTTCCCCTCTCTTTTAAGAAGAGACAACTTTAAAGATTTAAACTGAAAGATTTAACCTGGATGAGGCCACGGCGTGGAAACATTTGATGAGCAGGTAACACCTAGAATGCAACCTAAGCACCTTGCGTATGCAATGGGAAGTGGGTTTTTAGATCTCCCCAGAAGAGCTGCCTCCTTCAAATTCTTTTACTCTTCAGCTTCATTTCTCTACGCTGAGACCTGTTAACCCAAATTACTCCTTTTCTTCCAATAAAAGAAAAAGTTGACATTGTGATTACGTATCAGTAGCATGGCAAATTACATCGGGGTGACAATATTCCCAAAGGAGAGTGGGAGGTTATTATTTCTGTAATTCTAGCACACTTGCAAGAAGTGCAAGACAAGCAAGAAAGTATCAAAGAGTAGTTGCTCAATAATGGGGTGGAGGGAAGCCAGGGAATGCTACCTGGATCTCAAGGCCAGGCAACTTGGCCTCAGTGCTTTCTAGGGCTTGGATACCAGGGGAGGCTGACATGCCTTTGGTTGTAGAATGAAATCACATTTCTCCCTACTGAGAAAAAAGTCTGCTTTGTAGAATCTGGGATGCATAGCTCTTAGTATGTGAATTGTTAAGACCCTTTTATTTATTCATCTACCCATTTAACAAATTTCCTAATAATACAAATTAGCATTTATTGAAGTTTTTTCTTTCCATTCTGTTTATTGTTTTGTTTTGCTACATATTAGACATTGTGCCAATTTTTTTCATGAATTTGTTCTTTCATTTGCGTAACACTTCTAAAAAGTAGGTATTAGTATCACCATTTTTAGATAAGAAAATAGGAATGCAGAATGTTTATTGCTTAATAATACTCCTAATTGTGGGAGAGTAAGAACTTAGCAATATTTGTGTTTGTTAACTAGCTTAAAAAAGGTAAAATTCAGGCCCATAAGGAACTCACAGTCTCCTGAGTGATATAGATAAGTGGAGGGGTAAATGATAAATAGATAAGATAGAGAGATAGATAGATGTACCTTCAGATTTAACATTTAATAACATAAAAATGAAGTATAGTAATATAGCCTCACACAAAGTTCATATAAATGTGGTTAAAATAAGCATTTTTAAAGAAACAAAGCCAAGTTCTAAAGAAGTGTACATTTCAAAATACCCAAAATTTAGAAGAAATTTAAATTGGTCACAGTGGGAAGTATCTGAGTTGGCGTTGTGGCAACTTGTTAATGAATACTAGGCACAGACATAGGCTTTCATGATTGATAGCTGAGATTTAAATGTCTCTATGGGATCAAAAAGATGAAAGCTAGAGCCTGAGTACAGTGCAGAGGTGAAACATATTCTTGCAGATACAAGATCTTATAAGGAGTTCCACTTGCATTAGAAAGATACTAGAAAAACTAAACACTGATGTACAGAAACAACAAAAGATTTTTCTCTCCCCAGGTCCCTGGATGGAAAAGAAATGTCTCTCAAGAGAAATCAAAACACAAGGCTATACCACTTGAAGTTAAGGGCCTAAATTTACAGTTCCCATAGGTATAGAAGTTCTAAACAGAATTACTGAAATAAACACTAGTTTAGACCCATGAAACAACTGGCTATCACTATGTAAGAAAATATAAAATGCTAAATAATTGATGGCATATGTTTTGCATTTCGGAAGCATCACAGAAAATGTCTACTTCCACTGTATGGTCATGAGTGAATGTTTGCCATGCCTCTTTCCAATCTGTTCTCAAGGCTACATGTCACCAGTTCCCTCACCTTCCTCCCAGCTGTTTCTCTCAGCCTGTGTGATCCTAATGGTGAAAGAAACAATCTCTACTGAACATGAGCTCAAAATCACAAATTATAAACCATTTAAGGAAATGATGCTCCATGAGGACAAGCCAGCAGACACAACTCACTGGGGCGATAGTACTTCAATAATTCAATATAATAGAACAATCAGAGAGGGGCTATAAAGTAAAGATTATTTAAATGTATTAAAGATAAATAAAAAAGGATTATAACCAAAATGAAAAAAATATATATACTGTGAGCAAAAACACAGATGCATATTGTAAAAAGAAAATAAAAGAGAATTTCTAAAGATGAAAAATATGTAGTTGTGGCAGCAGGGAGAAACTCAATGGAAGAGTTACACAACATGTAGATACAAAAGAATAAAGAATTAGTCAAAATAGACCTAAAGAGATTAAAAGAACATGGTTCAGCAAAAATAAAGACAGAAAAGATCAAAGAAAAGCTAATCCATATTGAGAACAGAATGAGTTTGTTCAATATGTATCCAGTAGGTTGTCAAAGAGAAAGAGTAGAGAGAGTGGGGGAAAAGTAACATTTAAAAAATTATGCCTTAGAAGTTCCTCAACTTGAAGATATATATGAGTCTTCAGAATAAAGAAACACACTGAATTCTGTGGAAGATAAAGCAAACACAAACCTCAATTAGACATACCATGGAGAAATAAAGAATGCCACACACACAGAGATTACTGTAAAAGTAAGCATAGAGTAAAGAGAGCAACGATTAGACTGACAGTAGCAATGGACACTAGAAACCAGTGAAATAATGCTTGCAAAGTGCTGAAAAGATGAACAAGAAGAATTCAAGTAGCAATTATGTGCCAGTAAATTGGGAAGTCTATAGATAAATCTAAATAAGGCTTATTGTAGAAAACAGCAAAATGATTACTAAAGTGTTGCAAAAAGGATGGAACTAGAATACTAGTTACCAACACCATGAAAGATAAAAGGGGATGATAGGTGTTAAAGTGTTCTAAAATGTTGTTATTATTATTATTATTATTGCCCTGGGGGATAGGTATATCTGCTGTGAACTTTGACATTGCTAAATCAAGGTTAAGTGTGATGTTAAGAATGGCTCTAAAGAACAGAATGTAGATCAGTAGAGCATGAGGAAAGGGGAAGAAATAAAGACAATCTGACCAATGTGAAAAAAGGGAAGGAGGGAAAAAAAAGCATGAAAGAAGAAAGTAAGTTAGAAAGCACAAAATAATGTTAATAGATATAGAACCCAGAATTAGACTCATTTAGAAGCAAAGACTTAGTACATTAAAAAACATCAGGAATGAATAGACCTGCCAATAAATAGGACTAGAAAAATTGACTATGCAAATTGTAGTAAATAAGCAAATAAATAAGGTCCTTACTTCACATTATTCACAAAAATAAATTCCAGGTGAATGAAGAAACTAGAGGTGACTAACAAAACAACCTTAAAACTTATAAGCAAATATATAGAAAATTATTTTTACTGTCTTTGGCAAGAAAAGAAGTTTTTAGATAGGGCACAAAAAGACCACATCGTGAAGAAAAGGATTAATAACTTTGGATACCTTGAAATTCAAAGCATCTGTATGATAAATGCATTAACATCAAAGCGGAAAGACACAGACTGATAAAAATTATTTGCAAAAAAAGCAACAGAGAAATAAAACAAGTGTGTAAAATAAATATGATGGGGGAAAACCTAATTTTAGAATAATCAAATTATTTAAACTGGCAATTTATGACAAAGGAGACAAGAATAACCCACATACAGTAAGATTCCATTTCACATCTTAAAAAGTATTAGCATTAATACGGTTCAAAAGATACCAAGTGTTAATGAGAATGTAGAGAAATGACAACCTTCATTTGTTGTTGGTGGGGGTTAAGATTGAAATTCAAATTGTATGGCAATTTTGCAATAAGTTTAAATATGAAGAAATGTGCATGACTCCTATACATGACTCCTCTCTCAGGCAGACCATATAATTTAGGTAAGCTGACCTCATCCCTGGGTCTAGAGGTGGGGCATGTGGCTCAGTACTACCTACTCAACATACATTCTTCTGTCTACCCATACAGTAGCTACAGTACTTACCGGGGTGGGCAGTGCTAATTAGACAAAAGGCAGCACTTTTATTTGATACACTCCTCCTTGCTGTTTGTGAACCAGGAAGCATGCATCCTTGGCAGACAATAACAATAATTTCGAGACCCGTAGAGAAGGAGCTTTCCAAAATGGAGTAAATGCAGAACAATTAGAGCTGAGAAATGGAGAGAAAGCAATTCTAGGTCCTACTTTGAGTTATAAGATGAAGCTTCTCCTAAAATCAATTATCCCTGGACTATGCAATCACATGAACTAAACAAAAACAAAAACAAAAACGAACTTTGTCTTATGCTACTGAAGTCATTTTAGGTTTTGTTTTGGGTTGTGTTCTGTAGCTATACCCAGTAGCATCCTAAAATGGGTAGGATTGAACTGGTGTAAGGAAAAGGAAAGGTTTCCTCAGGCAAATAGGAAAGACAAATATTGTTTTATGGATAGATTGTGCTTTGCTTTGAGTGTGTTCTTTCATTGTACCCTAGACTTCACAAGCATATTCTTTTTTACACCTAATTGTTACTGCTTCTTTCTTTTCGGGGTCATAAGCATCTTGCTTACCATTGTATCTACAGAGCCCAGCCCAGTGCCAGGAATATCGTAGACACTTGATAAATATTTGTTGGATCGATGTTAGGTAAAAATAATAGGGCTGGTAGGCAGAATCTAAACCAAAAGTTGGCAGGATCCATACTGGAGAAAAACTGGCTGGGTATCACAATCATTCCATGCACCAAGCGGCAGGTTTGGGGGACTAGCCAGTGCAAAGTACCAGGTGAAGAGACACAGCTTAACAACACGATAAGAAACAGTAAGTTTGAGAATTCATTGACATATTCATTTGTTCCAGAGGAAATGGGGATTCATACTTATATATGTATAGTTCACTTACTATGTGCCTGGAACTATTCTAAAGGCTTTTTTCTCTTTCCTTCTTCCTTCCTTCCTTCCCTCCCTCCCTCCTTTCTTTCTTTCTCTCTTTCTTTCTTTCTTTCTTTCTTTCTTTCTTTCTTTCTTTCTTTCTTTCTTTCTTTCTTTCTTTCTTTCTTTCTTTCTTTCTCTTTCTTTCTTTCTTTCTCTTTTCTTTCTTTTCTTTCTTTCTTCCTTTCTTCCTTTTTCTTTCTTTCTTTCCTTCTCTCTCTTTCTTTCTCTTCCTTCCTTCCTTCTTTCTTCTTCCTTCCTTTCTTTTCTTTCCCTCCCCTCCCCTCCCCTCCCCTTTCCTTTCCTTTCCTTTTCAGACAGAGTCTTGCCCTGTCACCCAGGCTGGAGTGTAGTGACATGACCTTGGCTCACTGAAACCTCCACCTCCTGGGTTCAAGTGATTCTCACGCCTCAGCCTCCCGAGTAGCTGGGACTACAGGTGTGCCCCACTACACCTGGCTAATTTTTGTATTTTTAGTAGAGACAGGGTTTCGCCATGTTGACCAGGCTGGTCTCGAACTCCTGACCTCAAGTCATCCTCCCGCCTTGGCCTCCCAAACTGCTGGGATTACAGGTATGAACCATTGTGCCCAGCCAAGACTTGACTATTACCTCATTTAATTCTGATGATATCCATCCAGGTAATGTGATAGAGCCTAGCACTTAGCAGGTGGTCAATTTATTGGGTGGCGGTTGTTGGATGAATGGATAAATGCAAAGTCTGTGTTCTTTTTACTGATTAAGTACTTCACATAAACACTGACTGGGTGCCCCTTAAGAGTCAACAAAGTAGAAAGTGATTGAGGAAACAAAGAGAATAATCCTGGGAGATGATGCCTAGATTCCTCATAGTCTGATGTGCAGGGTGCTTCGAAAGCCCCACCCAATACTCCTTACTAAGCTTAAATAATGGAGAGAATGATAAATATGTCCTATGTAGACACAAGTAATCATTTGACTAATACAGAGTGAAGATTTTGGAAAATGCTATTAATAGACACCAGGAGAGCAGATAATGGGGTCAATTAAAATAATGGTATCTACTAACATTAATGTAAAAGGGTGAGGGGACTAGTTATAGCTTAGCAAGGAGGCTGTTTCTGTAATCAGATACTTGAGAATTTACTCTGGGTCTTGGCAACAGGACTAAGAAGGAACAAACACAGCCTCAAGAGACTCTATGAAACAAATGTACTGGAGTTAGTGGCATTGCCACAGGCAATAGAACTTAAAGGATAGGAATGTGGATGGTAGAGTTGAACTTCTATGTGATTACCCCATCTCATCCACTCAGTCTTTAAGCTTGTTTCCCATCTGTAAAATGGGAATAATAATGAGACTAATCTCATAGGGTTAGAGTGTGAAGAGCATTGTCTGGAACAGGATAAGTGTTTGATAAATTGTAGCTGATGCCATTGTCCATGTCTCTAAGAGCATGTATCAACAAGGATGAAACAATATAAACATAATTAGAGAAAAAATAGTGAAAAGAAGAATTTAGGAGATGCAGATTTTGTCAGAAGAGGATCTACTTGCTGTTGGGTGTGATGAGTTTATATTTAGCACTTGTCTACACTTACTATGTGCTTAGCTTTGGGTCAAGCTCAGAGATACTTGAAGGGAACTCAAGTATCTTTTGCAGAGTCCTGTAGGTCTGAGAAGCAATTGCACATACGGGCTAACAGTTTTGGTTTTGGAGTCAGACTGTCTAGTTTTGAAATCCCGTTCTTCCACTTAGTAGCATTTTATTTTTCTCTATAAACCTCAGCTTTCTTTCCTAAAACAAAAGTGAGGGGTGGGGAAAAAATTCCTAGGATTTATGAGAGGTTTAAAAGATAAAATGAGAAAAGTACTTACCATAATATCTGATATGTACCAAGACATTTGTAGGAGTAATAATAATGATAGTGTGAATATAGGTAACAGTAGTCATTGTAATAATGTTAGCATCTGAATTACTGCCTATGGTCAGGTGACAGGCTCAGAATAATAATGTACATTTTGCAGACGTGAATACAAAGATCAGAATGGAGCCATCATCATGGGCAGAGTTGTCCACAGGGAGATGGGTAGAGGGAAAAGAACTGGGCTCAGAAAGAAGGAGAAAAAAAAAAAAAAACTGTAATGGGAAAGGATGGACTGGCAGAAAGACAGGAATAGTTAATGTCTGAGAACTGAGGAAAGGTGATGGTTCTAGAACAGGGAGCCAATAATATCTAATATCCAAGAGGTCAAGGAAATTGAGACCTCAGGCAAGATCTGGAGTGAGTTTTAAAAGGACAATTTAGGTACCATGATAAGGGCAGGAATTATCATAGATGGTTTCAGCAGGAAATGTGTTGATAGGAAAATTAAATTCATTGATAGCTAAAAGTGCCACACAGGTAGGAGGACTATCAGGATGACAGGCAACGTGGCTTCACCCATGCATAAGACCTACTTGGCATGACATCTCTGCTGGGCCACCTGCTCTGTGACCATGGGAGAGTGCTCCCCTTTCTTTCTCTCCCTTGCAGTTGTGTGGCCGGGGGTCTGAGTTATACCCAATGGGATGTGAGCTGAGTGATACGCAGCACTTTTAGGCCTGACCCAGAACTTTCCATGGACAATTTTCCCTCTCTTTCTCTATTGCCAGCTGAATGGGAGGATAGAAATTTTCATTCTATTAGTCCACTAATATTTTAAAGTCCTTTGTCACAGTTGTCAATTTACCCTGACTGATATAGTTAATAACTACTCTGAGCCTCTGCTTCTCAGGCTAGCAATAGCTACTTAGCTGATGGTTGTTCTTTCCGCTTTTGCCTGCTAATAGAACCTTAATCTTGATGAGTTAATTGGCATTCTTTTGCTTTATGAGAGTCTGTGTGCAATCTGTGGAATGGGGTGTGTGTGTATGTCTGTGTGCACGCGCACATGTGGGCATACACTGGCCAATTTAAGCCAAGTGCAGCAGCTTTCCTCCCTTGCCTGTGAATGTCTTAATAATGGACATGGGTTCAATGACACATGGAGAAAAGTTCTCTAGTGGGCTTTTAGGAAATTTTCCTTGTTCTTAAAAAGGGGCTCAAAAACAGATATTCATTTCCCTTTTTAAATTTTGCATGTTATGATGATGCCCGGAGCTACAATAGCCACCTTGTGTTCATTGAGAGAAATAATCTGAAGGCAAAATCCAACAGGGTGAAGAGGGGAGAATCCCAAGGTGTGGAACCAATCCTGAAAGCATCCTACCATCACGAGTGTTTTAAGTGAGATAATAATATTCTTTTTTATTTATACCATTCTTAGTTGATTCTTGTGTTACCTATATCAAAAATACCCTAACCTGTATTTTGGTTAGAATTAAATCAATTAAAACATAAGAATCGCAAGCCATGTGGTAAGTGACCAAGTATGTTACCATCAAAATAACCACCACAATCACCATCAAAGCATGGACCTCCTGTCTCCCAAGCCAGTACCTCAGACCTTATTGCTTCCTGGGTCTCAACAGAAAAATAAAGTCTCCTTTCAACATGTGACACAATATTTTCCAAGGGGCGGGAAAACAGCCTAGAAACACAACCAAATAATTCTTTCTAGAACTTTTAGTTCTTTTGGAAACTAAGGTTGTGGAGGAGATTTGGCTATTGGCGGCACTGGGATGTATCGTTTAGATAATGAGATATTTGTAGGGTAAAGTGAAACCTTGGGATAACAGGTGCCCTATACAAATAAGGGTACTATTAGCTAGATAATATTTAACAAACACTCCCTCCTTATCACAAGCAATTCAAGGCAATAGAATAGAATATTACAGTCCATGGTGGAGAAAAACATATAATCCTTACATTATTCCTACCGATTGATAAATAGGGAAAGATGCAGAGCCTCTTGTCATCCTGCTTCCTGCCTTCATTCAGGTTATTCAGAAAGATGAGTGTGGCTTGAAGAAAGATAAGGCCAATATAAGGCAGTCTGTACTGTGTTCATGCTCCTAGAGCCCAATAAAGAAAATCAAATCAAATCAAATATATGTGATGAAGATCTAGATGAAATGAGAAGCTATTTTCATGCCATTGAACGAGGGTAAAATGATAAAAGATAATAATAGCATTGAAGAGAAGAAAGTGAAGCAGAACGAGAAAGAACAGGGATGTTTCTTTGCTGTTTTCTTCTTTATTAACGTATTTCACTTATTTTCTTTTAACATTCGATGCTCAGACAAATCAGCAAGGTAGCCTCCATTATCCATATTTAACAGATGAGGAAATTGACACTCAGTGAAGTTCATTGACTTATCTGAGATCACAGCCAGATCCCCAAGTCCAAACAGCATATTGCTTTTGCTTAACCACTTTGCTTTTCATTTTATTCTCGTTGGGGTGAGAATCCTGAGTGACCTGCATTAGTCTTTTCTCATACTGCCAATAAAGACATACCTGAGACTGGGTGATTTATAAAGAAAAAGAGGTTTAATGGACTCACAGTTCCACATGACTGGGGAGGCCTCACAATCATGCTGGAAGGCGAAAAGCACGTCTTACATGGCAGCAGGCAAGAGAGAATGAGAACCAAGGAAAAAGGCTTTGCTTTTCCCTATAAAACCATCAGATCTTGTGAGACTTTTTCACCACCACTAAAACAGTATGGGTGAAACCGCCCCTATGATTCAGTTAACTCCCACCAGTTTCCTTCCACAACACGTGGGAATTATGGAAGCTACAATTGAAGATGAGATGTGGGCGGAGACATAGCCAAACCACATCATGGCCTGATCTTAAGACTCAGAAGTGACAGTCATCCTACCCTCCGAAGAGCTGGCTGCAACTCAGGAAGGTGCATCCATGAAGAGCCATGTTGGGTGAAGTAAGAAAACACCTTGCTTGGAAGGGAAGATCCCTGACTCAGGATTCTGATTTAACACTGTCTACACTTTGTAATCTGAGTGAAGTGACTAAACCTCTCTCAGCTTCTGTTTCTTTGAGTTTAAAAAACAAAGAGCCTTCATGAGATTGTGTCTCTGATTATTTGTTTCTTCTCTTTTACCTCAGAAGACTAGTTGACCCTTGTTTAAACAAAACAAAACAAAAAGAAACTAACATGGGAAAACACTCCTGGCCACCTGTGCTATTTATATTTATCCAATATACGTGTTTTCCTAAAGTGCATGAAGTACTTGTGAATGCCATTTTTTTAGATATATGCTGTCAGTTCTAATTGCACAGAGCTAAACATTTTAGCCATGAGAGCTTCTCTGTGTCACAAACCTACCATCCTGTTAAAGCAGGCCTACAAATGCTCTCACAAATCAACTCATTTCAGAATGATTTCATTGGATGGTTGGATATATGGTTGGAACCACTTGGTTCCAAACCCTCCTGGCTGTATTCTTTTCTTTCTTTCCTTCTTTTTTTTTTTTTTGTGGAAAACAGACCTGCCAGCATTCTTCCGTATGCCTCAGACTAGAAACCCAACTAGACATCACACACTTTTCTTAAGCTGATTTTAATTTCCTTCTGTTGTGTGGTCCCAGATTGCTGGATAGAAGTTCTTCCAGAACTATGTAGCCCAACACACTCTAGGTTAATGCAGAGCCTCCTCCCCACCCTGCTCCTGAAATGGTGTTTCTTCTGGGCTCTGGGCAATAGCTATCCATTCACATGACAACCCACTTTTGCTTTGCAAGCACACAGGTTTATCATTTATTCTGCAGAACAATCATGCATGTCAGATGAGTATTGACAGCTCCATTTTATGGGAAGAGAAACTGACTCAGAGAGCTTAGATAACCTGTCAAAGCTGATGGTGATACTCAGAGGTTAACCTAGTCAGAAAGTGATTAACCTCCTTCTACTCTAATACGTCTCTACAAATAATCCCAATTCACTTTCATCCTTGATGAAAGTCTGATTTCTATGAAGCTTTGACTAAAACTTCTTTTACTTTACTTCATTTCATGATCCATTCCATTTCTATGCCTCAGTTTCCCCATCTAATAAAAAAGCAAAAAGTAATTAGTCTGAGTTACCTATGTTTGGTCGGTTGAAGTAGTTTGAATTTTTCTGAATCAGGGTGAATGCAAATTGCCCCGTTATTTCACTAATTAATAATGTCTGCTTGGAAATGTGACTATTAGTGCACAATAAATGATAAGGCTTATAATTATAGATGAGACCAATTGCTTCTTTTTTTGTTCTTACCTTCATTTCAGTTCATCTTCCTGAGCTATAGCTACCTCTGTAAGGGGTAGGAAAACATTTAAAATATCTAAACAATGATTCCTTTCTCAAGGGTTTGGAAATTGATGAATCATCCTACTCTGCAGCATTCAAAGTAACTGTGTGCTTGACACATAGGAGGAAAAGTGGGCTCTTTGAAATGTGAGCTGAGCACTGATCATGTCACCTGCTCGGTGCGTGACCTGTTCACTTTCCTTCTGACCCTGTGTGCCCAACGTCACCTGGAGCCTGAAACCTGGAAGCAAAAAGTCCTTGACTGGAGTCAGTGGAGAGAAAATCATCACCTGCTTGGGCACAAACATGCCTGGTGACTGCGTCACTGTTTGTTAAATGTGATCAGCTAATAGTTGCACAGCGGGCCTTCAAAGCATCACGGCAGAACTGATGAAGTTCCTGTAATGCACTCCCTGTGTGAAGGCCTTGGACTTTAGAGCTCCCGTGTGCCGGGAGCATTTTGAGCCTGCTGACAGGCTCTCCCATGGATTCTATTTGGTTAAACGGCAGGGGAAAAGAATTGACTTTCATTTTCTTCACTCTCTGCCTGAGTCTCTCGACTCCAGCCACACTTCCATTTCCCATATATTGCATAGTCTGTTCCCTCTGCTTGGGACACCCTCCCCTCTGGATTGCAGCAAGATTTGCTTCTGTGTTTCACTCAGTTATCTACTTACAAATCACCTCCTTAGGGACTTTGCAGGCTGCTCTCTTTCTCCTTACTTGGCTTCATTTTCCTTCACAGCACCTGACACTATTACACATATTTACTTAGTAATCCATGGTTTGTCTTCCCCACTGGACCGTAAGTTCTCTGAAGGTAAGAGCTACATTTGTTTTTTTCCACTGATCTGTTCTCAGTGTCTACAACAGTACTTAAGCTACAAGATAACCTTGAGAAACGTTTCTTAAAACAGTGAATAAATGAATGAGTGAAGGAATGATTTTTTCTCATTTTACAAATGAAACAAGTCAAAAACAAAGAGGGGAAGTAAGCTAGTCCAGCTCTACAGCCATTTAGCGGCACAGCTAGTATTAACACTTTCATCTCCTAACTCTCAATCCAGGATTTTATTTTCATTTTATTCCATACAATACTGTTCTCCAGAAATTCGGCAACTCAGACAGCACTTGACTCTTCATGAACACATTTGTTGCCCAGTCTTTAACTTGTTCATGTCAATGAGAATGACTAGAACTTCATGAGAGACAAGTGTTTACTAGTTAAGTTCTTACTGACATGATTGGTCTTAGAACTCCCTTTCAAGGGCAAAGACGATTGAAAATTATACTATTACATTTTTCAAACATTTTTGAATATATGTGATTTTAAGCATTTGTTGTATAAAGGTGGATATGCATAAAGAACAGGTAAAAATAATAATCATTATAATCATATATAGAAGTAGTCTTGGTACATTTTAAACATATTTAACAATTGGAATCCTGCTGTATGCAGAGTTTTCTGTCTTTGTTTTAAACATTATATTTTAAACATTTTTCTAATGTCACTAAAACTAGCATTGTTTTAGGGATAATATTACAATATATAAGTGTGTCACAATTTCACAATTTTAGTTGATTATTTTCCTCTTATTTATCATTAAGATTGTTTCCATTTTTTATTTATTGGATTTCTAGGTTTTAATCCTTCATATTTCTGGGTTCAATTATTCTATGAACATTTTCAAAAATAGGCAGAAATTAAATTGTTGTCCAAGTTTTTACTTAAAGTGTTACAAATAATCTAAAAAAAAAAAAATTCAAGGTTTCAAGCTCCAAGTTTCTCTTCAAATCAATAACTATTGAAGATTTCACTTATTTGCATTTTTAGTCTTTGAGGTTTAGAGTGGAGGGTTGGAATTCGGGGGCAGTGGGACAGGAAACATTGACCAATTTGAGAACAAATAGAGGCTTGGAAAATTTGTTTACATTTCTGTTGTATGTGTGATTCTGGCCTTTGTAACAAGGAGGATAAAAAGCCAGAACTCACTTTGGTGGCGCCTGCAGACCTCTGCACTGTAATGACACAGGCACAAGCTGTCCTGGGTGCAAGTCAGCATGACTCAGCCACCCCCCCAGGTGAGAGGAAGCAGTGGTGGAAGGCCAGCACTTGTCCCTACCTCCCCATGTACAGTGGTGAAGAGAACGCTCACAAAGGGTTTCTCAGTCTGAGAAGGAACCCTGTGTTCAGAGTGTGGCTTAACCCAATGGGATATCCCAGCCATAATTCAGGTTAGGGTGATGGTCCCACTATATACCTAGTATATTTGTGAATCTCAAATTGATGCCACCTCTTGTACCTTGCACAAGTAATAATCACTACCATTGATCTGGCACTTCCTACGTGACAGCTTACTAACCTAGGCACTTTCAACTGGCAAACTCATTTAATTCTCAAAACAAGTTTGCCAGGCAAGTGTTATTGGCTGCATTTTCCAGATAAAGACATTGAAGTTCCGAATGAACTTCAAATAAAGTTTATTCCAGATAAAGTTCACTGAGTTTCATGCTGCCCAAAGTCACACAGTGCTGGGATTTAAAACTGGTCTATTTGTCTTCAAAGCCTATGCATTACTGCACACCTATGGGGTACTGCAGAGAAAAGGTCCCTCCTTCTGCTCAGTACCTGCGATTCTAGAGACAGTTGTCATAGAACAGATTGTATTAGAATAATCCATTGATCACTAATCTCATTGACTATTTAATGAGCACTTACTTTGTGCCATGATCTCTACTAGTTTCCACTGAGAGAGTTGAATACAACACATTTCTTATCATAAAATGGGAGGAGGGCGAGATTTGAAGTGCAGGATTGTGAGATACTTAAGCCTCCACTCTCAGGACATGGAATACTCTATTTACCACAGGGATTAGCTCATCACAGAAACTCAATAATATTTGTGGAAGAAGACAAATATCAAAGGATGGGCGATACATTATATGGCAGTTAAAACTTAGTCTAAATACTTGGAATCTATTCTCAGTTTTATTCTGTATTCATTGTGCAACTTTTGGAATTTCTGTGTAGCCCCCTAAACCTGCCTCCTTATTTGTAAAAGTGGAGATAAACATCTTTGTCTGATTTCACTCATTGGATCACTGTGGATTCAGGGGATCAGGGGATCAACTATGGGTATCAGAGCTACTGAAAAGGTAAACATCAGTTTTCCAAGTATCAGGAACTGTAATACTTGTGGGCCAAATCAACCAGTCAATATTTATTGCATACCACATGCCAAGTAGAGGACTAAGACCTTCATGAATGCTATACATTTGTGCCTTCAACAACACTTAATTAATGCACGTCTCCATTTTATAGAGGAGAAAACTGAGGTTCACACAGGTTAGATAGCATGCTGGAGATGACATAGTTGGTGAGGGAAGAAGCAGGAATCAGATTCTCATTGCCTGATGCTGATGCCCAAGCTCTTATAACTGTGCTTTCACGGACCCCAGCAGCTGCATGTGACAATCATACTACTAGAAACATCTCTGCAGGAACACAAATTAAACACCTGTTCTTAATTTTACCCTACTTTAGAATCAGTTACGGGATTCCTCGAAAAGTTAAAAATAGGGCCACCATATGATCCAGCAACCCTACTATTGGGCGTATATTACAAAGGAAATGAAATCAGTATGTCCAAAGAGATGCCTGCACTTTCACTGCAGCATTACAGTAGCCAAGATGTGGAATCAACCTAAGTGTCCATCAATGAATGAATAAATTTTAAAAATTGTGGCATATATACACAATGGAATACTCTTCAACCATAAACAAGAAGGAAATCCTGCTATTTGCAACAACAGCATACATGGAACTGGAGGACATCTTGTTAAGTGAAATAAACCAAGGATAGAAAGACAAATATTGCATGACGTCAGTTATATGTAGAATTTAAAGAAGTTAAACTCATAGAAATTGCATAGAATGGTGGTTACTGGGGACTGGGAAGTGTGGGTGGGGGAATGTTAGAAAGATGTTGGTCAAAGGACACAAATTTTCAGTTAGAGAGGAGGTATACGTTCAAAAGGTCTATTGTATAACATGATGACCATTGTTAGTAACAACATATGTATTTTTAAAAAATACTAACAGAATAGAGTTTAAGCATTCTCACCACTAAAAATAAAAATTAAGTAATGTCAATTAGCTCAACTTACTTATTCCAAAATGTATATATATTTAAAATATTATGCTGTACATAATACATATATATAATTTTGTCATTTAAAGAAAAAGTAATAATTTTTATTTTCCTAAAATAAAAAAGAATCAGCTACAGAAAGTCAATTCACTTTCCAAAAATTCCAAGTTGCACTGCTTTCAGAACCTGGACTTCTTGTGTTACCCTTAGGTCTTCAGCTTCTGACTCCTTTTATTTCTGAATCCAAGACCATCTTGTTCCAACACTGTCCATCCCCTTCATATGTGCTGGGGGTGAGAGGAGAAGGGTCCATGCATATCAAGTATGAAATGAAACTAAGACCCTCCACCCAGACCCTCAGATTCTCTGAGCAAATCCTAAGATTTGCTATAGAAGCAGCTTCCTGTTGATGCTTCATGCCAAACTCCTTTTTGACTCACATCCTTTCTTTTCTTTCTTTCTTTCTTTTTTTTTTTTTTTTTGAGACGGACTGTCGCTCTGTCTCTAGGCTGGAGTGCAGTGGCGAGATCTCAGCTCATTGCAATCTCTGCCTCCCAGGTTCAAGAGATTCCCCTGCCTCAGGCTCTGGAGTAGCTGGGACTACAGGCGCACACCACCATGCCCGGCTAATTTTTTGTATTTTAGTAGAGATGGGGCTTCACCATGTTGACCAGGATGGTCTCTATCTCCTGACCTCGTGATCCGCCCACCTCGGCCTCCCAAAGTGCTGGGATTACAGGCGTGAGCCACCGCACCGGGCCATCCTTTCATCTTTGACCTTTGAAATTCCCTCTTGACCGATTCCACTACTCCCCTGTCTCTGTTACATCCCTTCCTTCATGGTGCTACCTGAGTGGACTTTGTTGAATACAACTGAGCTTTGTCTTCCCTGTGGCCTCTTTAATACAAGAGAGAGGCATGGTGTTCACTAATCTCATCTCCAGCTCTCAAACCCACCCTCGCCTCCAACAAATCCCTGCATGCCCTATTCACATAAGGCTTTTGAAGCCTGTTGCTGGTCTTTGAATTCTCCATGGTCTTTTCTGGGTCTCTTTGTGCTTCTTGATATCTAGACCTGGACTCAATTTCTGTTTTCCATTTTGCTTGGTAAACTACTAGTCCTTCAAGAACAAGCTCAGATACTGTTGTTTTTGTTTGTGTCATTCCAGGGAGCACTGCCTCGCTTCCTCCTCTGTGCCATTGTGGGAGTTGGTATCTAAGTCAATTGTGATACATCTTATTTTTCTGTCAACATTTGTATTTGTGCCTGTTTCTTCTGCGGGGTCATGTACTCTGTAAGAACAGAGATGGTGTCACACTCATGTTTACATACTGTACCTAGCATGGTGCCTGGTACACCAGGCACTCCATGCTAGGCACTCCATAAATGCCTGCCAAATTGAATTGAATCAAGAGCCACAGAGATAAAGAGTAGCTGGCAATGACTGTGTAAAACGTAAGAAAGATTCTGAATTGTCTCCAGCAATTATTAAATAATAAAAAATGATTTTTAAAAAATGATCTTATGTTGGGTTTTAAAAGATAAATTTGGAGGGTATTAGAATACCCAAAGCAAAGCAAATGACCACTTTTTGTGCAAGTGAAAAATTTTTAGTTTTAGTCTCTCCCAGGACTTTGTGAGAAACCAGATTCTAATTATGTATTTAATTAACCTCTATTCCCAATGGTTTCTTATGATGACTTTCTATTTAATGGGTTTACAATACTGGATTGTACAGAAGCCATAACTGAAGCTGGCTTAGTTAAATTGATTTCCTGATTCCCTAGGTTTACCATTAGAATTGTATTTCTTCATCAGGCTTCCTTCTCTGAACTCTTCAGCTCTGCCACCTCCAGGCCTTACCATCTTCTTGGTTTCTAGTGATGTCATCTACAAGAGAGGAAAGGGAAAGTGAAGAGGGAGTGGGAAAGGAAGGAAATGAGGAAGAGCTGCGATACTTCGGAATTACTTTTTGAAAATCACAACAAACCCATTTCTATTGTTGATATCAGTTGTATTTCAGTTGTGTTGGTACTTACTGCTGAATTGCCTTTAAGAAGACTTTTTAGCAATTTACACTTTGAAGATGAATAAGAATGGCTATGTGACTACACTCTTGCCAACACTAGATAGTCTCATCTTATTTAAAAACAACCTAAAAATTGTATTTAATTGTTTTAAAGTTGTATTTATTTGATTACTCATGAGGTTAAGTATTTTTCCATATCTTTCTTAACCAACTGTTTTTCCAATTTTATGAAAGTTCATTCAAAGAATGAAATAAGTTTTAGTGCTATAGTTAGATCATTGTCTTTGGAGATTTAAAACTAAAGAATTTCTCAAAATGTACCAGAGTTTCACTGTAATACAAACGAGTAAGATTATTACTTTCAGCTTTAAAATAGAGTGAGTTTCTCTAATAAATATTTGCCCTTTCAGAATAGAAACAAGGCCATTTTGCTCATATGTTGTACGTAAAGATAGTCAAAACATGGTTCCTCAACTCCAGGAGCTCACAATTTCATAGGAAGAAACACCAGAAATATCAATTACAGCATATTATGATAGGTGCTGGGATAGAGTGGACACATTGTGCTGTGGAGCCTAGAGAAAGTTCATCTAAGTAAAATACGTAGCAATAAGGAAGGATAAGGCTCAGAATAAGTGCTATAGCCTGAAGGTTTGGGTTCCCACCAAAATTTATATGTCGAAACTGAATCCCCAGCATAAGAGTTTTGGGATGTGGGACTTTTGGGAGGTGATTAGTTAGTGTGGGACTTTAGGGAAACACCCTCATAAAAGAGATTAATGCCCTGGAAAGGAGACCCCCAAAAGATCCCTCACCCCTTCCATCATGTGAAGGAACAGGAAAACGATGGCTATCTATGAAAGAGGAACTGGGACCCTCACCAGACAGTAAATCTGCTGGCACCTTGATCTTGGATCTCCCAGTCTCCAGAACTATAAGAATATATTTCTCTTTATAGTACCCAATCTATAATATTTTGGTATAGGAGCCCAAATAGAATAAGATAAGAAAGCAGTACTATGGTAATTTGGAGTGAAGGGAGAAAGCAAGAAAATTGTGAGGTAGGATTTAGGACTTGGGAGTGAAGATTGAACATGTGTGTTGACTTCCAGGTACAGGAACTCTTCTTTCTCCCTAATTTATCTTATCTATTTCTTCCCAGTGGATGTGGCAGCAAGAACTGTTGTTGGAACTTCATTCATTTCTGTTCTCATCCCTGTTCAAATAGGAAGTTTAAGGGCCATGGAAACACATCAACGACAATCCATAAATTGTGACTGTTATTAGCGAAATATTTTTAAAAAGAGTTTGTGGGTCATGTCAGGAGGACCAGGGACAAACTGAAATGTCCGTCTTGGGCCTTGGATTTAAGAAGCCTCAAAATGAAATGGGAGTAAGTGACAAGGGCATTCTGAGTGAATCTGGATTCTTAAGGAGAAAAGTAAAGGAAGGAAGAACTGGGGAATCCATTGAAAGATGACAGCACTGACTAAGGGAAATGATAAAAATGTTTCCATTATTCCCTGGAATTTGATCATTTTCCTGTTCAGTTACCAGTAGACGGAATCTTGCTCTGTCACTAGGCTAGAGTGCAGTGCTGTGATCTCGGCTCTCTGCAACCTCCGCCTCTGGGGCTCAAGCAATTCTTGCTCCTCAGCCTCCCCAGTAACTGGGACTATAGGCACAACACCACGCCCAGCTAATTTCTGTATTTGTAGTAGAGACAGGATTTCACCATGTTGGCCAGAATGGTCTGGATCTCTTGACTTCGTGATCCACCTACCTAGGCCTCCCAAACTCTTGGAATTACAATGTCTTTCTTTATGTCCTTCCAGCTATTCTTTTGACTGGATTACATACATACTTAAACAGAAAATTGATTAATTTCAATTGCAATAATTGCTACAAAGTAGAAATGTAAGGTGACTTGAACTTCCTAATCTAATCATGGAGATCAAGGAAGGCATCCCAGGAGAAGTGAAACCTGAAAGACAGATAACTATGAGTTATATAGAGCAGAGTGCCTCAGCCTTGGCACTGATTCTTGGGACTGCATAATTCTTTATTGTGGGGATTTGTTCTGTGCACTGCAGTGTGTTTAAAGAGCAACATCTCTGGCCTTTACTTACTGGATACCGGTGGGACTTTTGCCCAACTGTGGCAAACAAAAATGCCTCTAGACATTTTCAAATGTCCCCTGAGGAGAACAACTAATCCAGAAGGATATGGGTGAAGTGCAGCATTCTCAGCAGAGGAAACCACATGTGCAACTCTAAGGCAGGGAACATGAATCTGAAGAACTGAACAAGGCTACAGTGTCTGGATCATGAAGCCTCAGTGGGTTAATGGCACTAGCTGACATAAGTAAGGTAAGGTTAGATAGATCATGTACAACCTCATGCATGTGAAGATTTGGGAGGAATGAGATGAGTAATGTATACAGCATCCTTCAATTGTGAAAGATCCATACTTAACAATGTACCTATTTGGATTTTTGTTCCTCCTCTAAAATCCATTTACCCGGTGATTGTGATGGACTCAAGCTGTCTGCAAACCATGAGCATAATTTGCATTTTGGGTCACACAGTCCCTATAGAATTTGTAGGTTTTGTTGGCTTTTTAATTTTATTGCCTATGACATTTAACTTTCAAGCTCCACTAAAGAGCTTAAAAAACAAAACAAAAAACTTCTATTTACAATCTGTTAACCTTTTCAGCTGCAATCATTTTTTTTTTTTTTTTTTTTTTTTTACTATTTTACCTTTCCTTCCACACGCTCCACAACGCATATTGAATCTGATGCAATGACTTACCCGTTACTCCTTCCAGGAATCTTTGTATCATCACAAAGCCTCTCAAGTCAAAGTCTTATCTCCTTAGCTGGCTTCCTTTTCCATAAGTGTGCTGCTCATTTCCCCACAGACGCAGATGGACATTTCAAAGATTTTACTGTCATTTGTTTTCCAGCATTATCTCATCATGAATTTACTGTGCTCTGTGATGGCCAATGTAGCATCGTGGAAAAATGGCCGTGTGTAGAAAAGGGTGATTCTTCTTCGTGATTGCAGTGGATCTGTCTTTGAGAGATCGTACGTAATTAAATTAAACTTTTACAGTTCTTCATCTTTTAAATTCCACACCATTCTGCTTTTCATGCCTTCACTTTACCTTAACTCTTGACTCTACTTAGTCTTTCCAGGAAAATCTTCTAAAACTCAAGTCTACATTTCATTAGGGTGAAGTTTCTCTCTCATTCTTCTCTGTGCCTGTAGATTTGGGATTGCTTCCTGTTAACTAAATTTGTTACTGTGCAGTCTATCTTCTTCTGTTTACCTGGGCCATAACTATTTTGCCACAGCTGAAGTAACTGAGCTCTTAATAGTGTTCCGATAGGGCCGATGGGGATCAGATTTTGGAGTAATGTTAGGGCATTTACGATAGGCAGTAGAAAACTGAAATAAACACAGTGACTCCTGCACTGACCATGCTACAGGAAGTGGTATACCTCATCACTACTTACCTGCCATTGGCCACAACAAGTTGCATGGCCTTTCCTAACTTAGAGGGTGCAGGGAAGTGCAATGCTACATTTTGCCCAGATACTGGTGAGTTAAAACATCAGCTATAGTTTTAGTACCTACCATGATTAGCAGAAGCAGAGAATACCCACCCTTATAGCTCACATTGTCCATTGGGACAGGCATTGATCAAAGTACAAAGTGATGATCATGAGGAATGTTTTCAAAACAGGAGTGTATGGTGCCCATGAGAACACAGAATAAGCAGACTTGACCACTGAAAACTGAAAGGTAATATGGATTAACTAACTGAGGATGGGAATAGGAATTAACTAAGTGAGGATGAATACAGCCCAGGCAGCAGAAGTAGCATGTGCAAAGGCCCTGGAGTTGGAGAGAATCTGACATATTTTAGTAGGGGAAAGGCTACTATGACTGGAGGGTTGAAAGTGAAAGGAAGGCTTATGGAAGATAATGCTAGAAATATAAGCTATGATTTTATTGTAAACCCTTAAAATATCTGAAGCTTGAGAGTGGTGGTTTTGTTTTGTGAAGTCGAAGAGAAAAATTTCAATGGAATGGAAAGGATGAAAGGAATGTATTGAACACTGAATCAAGGGGACAGATGTTAGCTGGAGAGATAAGGTAAGATAAGCCCAGGAAGATCACAGCAATAACCCTTTGTGGAAATGCTTCCTTTAAACCAGAGCTGTGACTGAAAGGAAACATACATTTTAGATAGTAAAGAGGCAACATTGTTGAGTGCTTACCACAGAAGTCTTAGTTTTTTCCACCCATAGTGATGAAGAAGGGAAATAGCATCACCTAAGGTGTTTTGTGCATATCTCCTGAATGTCCCACTTAATTCTGCCAGAGGCTTAAAGTTCACAAAAATCATTACACAAGGTACAAGGGTAGACCATGGTACAACTGAGATTCTAGTGTGTTTTACAGTAGGCAGGGATATGCACACCTTCTTCCCAAGGCCCAGGGGACTGAGAGGTTGAAGAAAGAGGCTGACACATTCAGTTTCTTTGAAAGAAACATTAAATAAAGACCTACAAACAAAAAGCCGAAGGATAAGATGTTGGATCCCCACCCAGTTACCCCCAGACCCAGGGCTTATATACCATAGGGAATTTGCTTAAGGGCAGAGTTGATGATAAGTATGCGTTTATAATAACATCAAAGTTGTTTTGACTTAAGGGCTGGATTTACAGTAAGTATGTGAAAGTAGAAATCTTAGAGACATTCTCAGAACTGGAGTTGATCAGAAGTCAACATGGTGGATTAGCATCCAAGATGAAGTTGCTTTGCCTCCACACAATATAAAACCCTTGAATGGGTACCATATTGCATCTTGGGAAAAAAAGGAGGGTTGTTGGTGTAGATGATCTTCAAGGTCTAGCTATGCCTTTTTGAAAGATTCATACTTTTCAGAGAAGGATCTAGGCTCCCAAACTGCATGATTTTTTCTCTTCATTTGTGTACTTCACTAAAGCTCTGTCATCTGTCACCCTCCCTTATGCTGACTTTTCACCAGTGAAATTTCAAGATAATTTTTCTGAACAGGACTTTTAAAATCCACAGTGTAGCATACATTATCAAAATCAAGAATTCGGCCTTGTGTGTGTGTGTGTGTGTGTGTGTGTGTGTGTGTGGTTTTATTCCTCTTCTCGTCTTTGATCTCAAAAAGCTTAAGCTTTACTGATAACACAGTTGGTTAACACATATTTTGTATGTTACATGTATTATATGCTATAATTTCCAAAGTACATTACCTAAATTGCTAACCTATCTTGTAATTTGCTGACTACCATTCAGATTTTAGGAGCTGGCTCATTGACTGTGCCCACCCAATCAGCAAAAGGCTAGAATATCGCTGCTTCTCCAGTAAATAAACGGGGAAAGGAAGATTTGTGTTTATCTTTGCAAGTCTCCATTGTAAATCAAAATAAGGTGATTTCATGTGTCTAAGCAAAAAGATGACAAAATGACATTTTGAGCAATTTTCTTCTTTCTTCTGAGCAAGCATATGGAGTTTAATTCACTAATATATTTGTCAGAGAATGATTAAAAGCATTGATTAGTTTCTTAGAGATTTTAAGTTTCCATTATAGATTTTTATTAACTTATTCTGTATTAGATATGGGCTAACAGACCTTTCATGTAATGTCTTTAGAAACACTGGAGTTTGCCAATTTATTTTAGCAACCATTCTATGTGATAAAACTGGTACACACATTTATTTGTACAGTGTAATAGTTAAACCACAGGCTTCAGAGTCAAGTTGTCTTGGTTTAATTCTTGACTGTGCCATTTAATGATTATTTTAAAATTAATCAAATACCCAAACTTTCTGAGTCTCAGTTTTCTCATTTGTAAAATGGAGCTAATAATGATACATATCTCATAGTGTTTTTGCAATACTTGCATGAAGTAATATACAGGTAGTTTCACTAATAAGGATATATATTGTTATGTGTAACACACAAACTCGTGCACACACACACACACACACACACTCAAATAAGCATGAAGGCATATGTACCAGGAGGCTACTTATGAAGTAATTGCTCTATCCAGGACACATTCGGGAAACCAGATGCCAACCAAGGAAAACCTCTGTGTTTCAGTAACTTCAGGTTTAATGAAGATACTGTGTGTTGGGCTATGGTCTCACTAGATACATAAGTTATAATGCCTGCCCTCAAAAGTTGGGATTCTAGCAAGAAAGACAGATCACAGAACTCCTGCAACAAGAAGTGGGAGGAGAAGAAAGAGGAGGAAAGGAGGGAGATGGGAAGACATAAGGGACAGGAGAAGGAGGAATAAGACAATGCAGAGGAGAGAATAAGACCATGGCATTGAGGACAAGAATCAGCCTGTGGAGTTTGCTTTGTCTTAGGAGAAAACTGATTTTCTACTTATGTGAAAAGTCATGAATCCAGATTAAAAAGTTGACCCAAGTTGAGTTGAAAAACCACGATTTTAAAATGATTTAAATAAACTGGGGATATATCCAACAATGGAATATTACTCAGCACTAAAAAGAAATGAGCTCTCAACCTATGAAAAAACAGCAAGAAAAATGTGTAAATTACTAAGTGAAACAAGCCAATCTAAAAAGGCTGCATGCTGTATGATTCAAGCTACAGCTGGTCCTTGAACAACATAGGGGTTGCGGTGCTGACCCCTGCACAGTTGAAAATCTGAGTTTAACTTCTGACTGCCCAAAAAGCTTAACTACTAATAGCCTACTGTTGACCAGAAGCTTTACTGACAACACAGTTTGTTAACACATATTTTGTATGTCACATGTATTATATACTATATTCTTATGATGAAGCACACTAGAGAAAAAACAATGCTATTAAGAAGATTATACGGAAGAGAAAATACCTTTATAGTGCCATGCAGTGTATGTCAATACTGTAGGTATATCTCATTTGTTTATAAGATGAATCATCTATCTGAAATGGGAAACCTGAGCAGTAGAACCTCAATTTATGATCCAAATCAAACAATTTGACTTTTACTTGTAATGTCATGACTTTGTTTCTTGGGAGTACTTCCAGTATCATTAGTGGCACTTTGTATGGAACCCACAGTATTATTCAGAAGTTATGATATTGCACTAATCATGATGAAAAATCCCTAAGAGCCATGGGAAATTACTTTTTTACTTTGATCCACAATTTTCTGGAGACAGCTGCTCATAAGGAGATGATTAACATCACATGGTGTTTTGAACAAATACCTGCAACACAAGCTCACCACAACAGCAAGAGGAAGTAGCTGTGAAATTATTACAGTAGTATAGTAGGTGCTAGTGTTCATATTATTCAGTTATGATTCAATACTGCATCTTTATGTGTGTTTACATTTCTCTCAACTGCAAGTGGCGCCGTGTTTGTCTGTGAGTGTTTGTGTGCATAAGTTTTGAAAAATTTTATCATCGAATTTGATACATTTCCTTGTGATGGGACCAGCAAAATGTAACACCCCTTCCTACCTTCCCAAAATTTTTGGAAATATTGACAAGGCCCTTGAATTTACCCCAGAACATTATATTTCAATTCCATGTTAATGGAAAGGCTTGGTATTTTGGAGTTGACCAGGTTTGACAAACCATTAGAACACAGCTTCACATATGTCACAACAGCTACATGCCCAGGGAGCTGGGCAGTCACAAATGAAGAAAGGCTAGTCAGATCAGATAATTAAAGAAGACATTCTTAGAGACAATGGATTTGAATAAGTCTTTGTTTGTTTTTTAATTTGTTGTTCCAGCTCCATTTATTTTAAAGACTCTTCTTTTGCCCAACACTCTCTGATGGCATTTCTGCAATACATCAGGGGTGCACATACATGTATAAATTGAATCCATTTTAGTTTCTCCTTCATCTTCCACTAGTTTATTTCTACCTATCCAAACACTGCACTATCCTAGTTAGTATAATCCTATAAGCCTGGAGGATATCTTTCTAATTTTTATTCAACAGTAACTTTGCTATTATTTTCCAATTGTGTTGGAAGCTAATACACATTTTCACTTATTTTTTTTTTCAGTTATCTTATTTTGAAACAGGGTCTTGCTTTGTTGGCCAGGCTGGAGTCCAGTGGTGTGATCATGGCTCACTGCAGCCTCAACCTCCTAGGCTCAAGTGATCCTTCTGCCTCAGTCTCCCAAGTAGCTGGGACCACAGGTGTGTGCCACCATGCCTGGCTAATTTTTAATTTTTTTTTTTTTTCAGAGATAGGGTCTTCCTGTGTTGCCCAGGCTGGTCTTTAAGTCCTAGGCTCAAGTGATCCTCCTGCCTCAGCCTTCCAAAGTGCTGGAATTACAGTCATGAGCCACCATACTCAGCTACATTGGTTTTAAAGATCATCCAGGCCGGGCGCGGTGGCTCAAGCCTGTAATCCCAGCACTTTGGGAGGCCGAGATGGGCGGATCACGAGGTCAGGAGATCGAGACCATCCTGGCTAACACGGTGAAACCCCGTCTCTACTAAAAAAATACAAAAAAACTAGCCGGGCGAGGTGGCGAGCGCCTGTAGTCCCAGCTGCTCGGGAGGCTGAGGCAGGAGAATGGCGTGAACCCGGGAGGCGGAGCTTGCAGTGAGCTGAGATCCGGCCACTGCACTCAAGCCTGGGCGACAGAGCAAGACTCCGTCTCAAAAAAAAAAAAAAAAAAAAGATCATCCAACCAATTATTGCCAACCAACTACTATGCAGCAGGTACTTGGCTGCATCATGCAGTAAACAGACCAAACTTCCCATCCTTGTGAAGCTTACAAATTAATGTGTGTGGGGAAGAATAGGTACAAACAGTAATAAGAAATAAATTATATTATAAATAATACCTGAAGGTAAAAGGGCTATAAAAATTATAGATAAGGCTATGTGGGATTGAGATGGTGTGGTAGAAAAGTTTGAATTCTAAATAGCGTGATCATAGGAGGCTTCTAATCAATCTGTCAAATTCTTGAAAACATTGCTGATATTCTAATAGAGAAGACTGATGTATCTATATTAGAATAAAATACATTTGAACATCGTATCTAATCTAAAAACTTGGCTCATTTGTCACTCTACTAGGGTTTGCTTTTATGCCTATAAACTAAGTATTCAAGTTTTCTGTATGAAGGTCTTACTTGTGTTTAATTTCTGCATACTTTTTAATGAAATTGTAATTTTTAAAATTTGTTTTCTATTTATTGCTATGTGGATATTTAATTTTTAATTATCAGTCTTGTGAAATTCTTATTAATGATAATAATAAATGTGTAAATTGAAATAAAAATCTATATGAAAATCATATGTGCTGTCATAATTTTAAATATTCAATTCCAATATCATTCATTCATTCATTCATTCACTAATTCACGGTTTACTGTGCTACCCAGGACCAAAAGTGAGTGGCAAGAGCACACAACCTGGCCTTATTCCTAAAATCTAACATTATTATAGGCCAGGGAAGGTGGCTTATGTCTGTAATCCCAGCATTTTTGGAGGCCAAGGCTGGAGGATCACTTGAGCCCAGGAGTTCAAGACCAGCCTGGGAAATACAGTGAGATCCCATCTCTACAAAAAATATAAAAATTATACATATATAAATATTATATAAAAATATTACATAAAGATACATATGTTATATGAAAAGATATACTTACACACCATACACTTATATATACAGACACGTGTGTGTATGTGTGTGTGTATATATATATAGAAATATTTTGAGGAATTGGCACACGTGATTGTGAGGCTTGGAAAACTCAATATCTGCAGGGCAGACTAACAGAGATGGATCTTATTTTTTTAATCCAACTTGCAACTCTGTGTACTTTAAGTGGAGCATTTAGATAATTTACATTCAAAGATAATATTTATATATGTGATTTGGATGAATCCTAAAAGATGAGTGGAAACTTTCTACACAAAGAGATTTAGTGGGGTTAGGAGGGTATTACAGGAGAAGGAAACAACATAAGTAAAAGCATGATGGCATGAAATAGCTTGGTCTGATAGAAACTGTAATAAAGCAAACAAAATGAACATGACTAAATTTATTGTTGTAAGCTGTACTACACAACCGTGGGAGAATCCAGAGAGTCCCATTCACATTCTAATTACCTGTTATTTTCTAGAAAATCCAGACAACTTAATCCTCTGCTTTTCTAAACCTTAGGAAGTGATAGCTGGGTAAGAGAAGGTGGCATTAGAGACAGGTGCGCTCCAAGGAAGTGAAAAATAAGTAATTACTTCTGTAGGTTTGGGGACCGAGAAAGAAGCAGCTAAGATCTTGCTATTGTTCGAATGTTTGTGTGTCCTCCAAAATTCACGTTGGAATTTAACTTCCCACGCAACAGTAAGAGATGCGTCCTTTAGAAGGTGATTGGGCATTTAGGGCTCCAACTTCATGGAAAGTCTTATTAAAAGTGTGGAATGGAACTAACTAGGCCTCTTTTTGCTCCTCCACCTTCTGCCGGGTGAGGACAGAGTATTCTAGGTGCCACCTTAGAGTAGAGATTTGTCCTTTACCAGACACGAAACTTGTCAGCATCTTGATTTTGGACTTCCCAGTCTCCAGTAATGTGAGAAACAAATTTCTACTGTGAATAAATTATCCAGTTTGTAATATTTTGTTATAGCAGCCCAAATGGATTAAGACACATACCTCTTCAGTTTTTGATTTGTTAGTGGGTGAACAGCACTGCTGTAAATGGAACGCCGCATTGGGAAAAAGTCCTGCTTTTGAGGTCTCTGTAAGATAACCAGGCAGAGATACTCAACAGGCATTTGAGCATCTGAAGCTCAGCGAAAGGTCTGAGAAAGTTATATAGATTTGGGAAATTAACGACTGATAATAATCATTGGGACGATGACAGTGAAGAAATTTGCCTCAGATTCTACAATTATCCAATTGACACGTGGTGTCAGTTGGGCTCAGAATCTTACAGAATACTTCTATCAGGCAGTTGAGAAAAGTCGTGAGAACAATCAGATGACCT
The DNA here is from genome assembly GCF_003255815.1 of Theropithecus gelada. Taxonomy (NCBI): domain Eukaryota; kingdom Metazoa; phylum Chordata; class Mammalia; order Primates; family Cercopithecidae; genus Theropithecus; species Theropithecus gelada. Next base: position 130,867,910 of record NC_037676.1, read on the forward strand.
CTCTGCATTGGCTCCTCTTCCTCTGATACTGTGCCACATTTGTACATGCCTCTTCAATGTTGGTGGCCTGAAATAAATAGACATTTTAGGTCCAGAATAGAATTGAACTTTCACCTATCTTATTTTAGCATCTATAATTCTTCTAATACAGCTTGTGTCTACGGGTGTCAGCCATATTCACTGTTGACTCATTTTGAATTTACAGTCAAACTAAAACTCCTGAGTTATGTTCTTATTAACTGTTATAAAGCTAAGTTTTTGTAACTTATGCTATTTCAGTACGTTTTTGACCTTAAATGTAAGCCTTGTCTGCATTAAATTTTTACCTTTTGTTTCCTGTTTATCTAAATTATAAAAAAATGATTTTATGTTTTATTCCTTCAATATAAAAAGTGATCTTTATGATATGCTTATTTCACATTGCATTCCTGTATAAAAAGTCTCATGTACTCCATAAATATATATACCTACTATGTACCCACAAAAATTTTTAAAAACCAATATAAGAACTGATGTAAATGATTAATGAACATATCATTCAAAACATTGTAGCTAAAAACTGTGATTTAAAGGGTCAAGCTTCAATTATCTGGGTAATAAAAACATTGGTCATCTTTAACTTATTCTATAAATATCTTCTAAATGTCTGCTTTTTGCCAGGCACTATACTGGGGGCTGGGTATTTAGCAATATAAATGTTCTAATATCTTTCCCCATGGGCTATGTTCTGAAGTGGGAAGACAAACTGTAAGCATATAAACATAAACATATAATTAGTATCATTTAAGTTCCATGAAGGGAAATTACAGGTTCCCATGAGAAAAAATATCAGGGGGTCTACTTTAGATAGGTAAGTCAGGGTAGGCTTCCTTCGAAATGCAGAAGTGACATTAAGCTAAACCTGGAAGTGTGAGTCGGTCTTAGCTAAGTGGAGGTGCAGTGGATGGGCGAAAGCAACAAGAGAGTTTGGAACAAGTGCAATAACCTGAGGCAGGAGAGTGCTTGTGCCTGAAGACCCAAAAGAAGAATAAAGTGATTGGATGTCAGCAAGGGGGTAACCCCAGACATGACTGGTAAGAAAGGGAGAAGCAGGACTTCATAGCCTGGTACATCATGCTAAGGATTTTCTTTTTCTTTCTTTTTTAATTTTTTTGGTTCTGAAACATACGATGGCATGCTATTGTAGGGTTTTCGGAAAAAAATACATTTTTGTTTGAGAAAGATGACTCTGGGAGATCAATTAGAAAATTATTGCCATGATTCAGGTGAGTGATGCTGATGGCTTTCAATAGAATGATGGCACTACAGGTAGGAAGATCTGTGGTGGACTTTGAAAGGGTGTGTTGTGGAAGGTATAAATAATGAAGGCCAGGTTTTTGGTCTGTTAATCTGGGTAAATGGAGGTAACATTTACTGGGGTAAGAAAAACAAATGTAGCCACAGATTTAAAAGCCAGGTCAAGGTTTCTAGTATGGGCATGCTTAGTTTGAAAGTCAGATAGTTATATTAACAATTTTGAATTTAAGAAATCACACTTAGGGCTAGAAATACAAATTTTAGAGGTTTTGACATAGAGAAGAACTTTAAAGTCAGTGGATAAGGTTGTGCAGGAAAGGATCTAGATCAAGGACTGACTTGAGACAGACTGGAAATTGTATAGAGAACTCAGTTGGCCAAAGCAATTGAGAAGAAAGAAATTGAAAGAGAGAAAGAACATCTGGAGTATGGTTTAACTGAATACAAAAGAAATGAGTTTCAAGAAGAATGTGATTAAATACTACAAAAAAGTCATCATGAATACAGCTGCATTATGTGCTTCTGTTATAGGTAGGAGATTCTTCTGGGTAGATAAGACTCTATTACTTTTGCCACCCTAGACCTTGCCTAGTGTTTTCACATAATACATTAATAACACATTTTTGCTAAATCAATTAATGATTAAGTTATCAAAAATATGTTTCTTGTCACAATTTGCAGAATGTTTTTAAATGAACAATGTCATAATCACACAGCGAGGTCATTATTATCACCCTCATTTTACAAATGAGAAAATAACCTCCTGGAGAAGTTAAGTTTCTTGCCAAAAAGTCAAATATATAGTGTTATGGTATGGCCAGAGTAAGTTGAGTGTTCTATATCAACATCTCTACTCACTGACAATGGTGGATAAATGAGGTCACGTAACTATGTATGTATTGACTTATACTAAGATATATTACATATGTTAAGATACGTATCTTGGAATTTTTATACGGTTATGTGTGTTGATATATCCCCAAACTTGAAATATGATAGCAACAAAAGCTGAATTGGCAGTCAGCTCACAAAGATGGTAGCCACCTTTTCTATAATAGAGTGGGATGTGATCCTAAGTGGTACACCCTAGGTGGTGAGGTAATTGATGGAAAGGAAGCGGCTAAGAGTGTGAACTAACAGCTGCAAAGAGTTGACAGTGAATAGAGTTGTAGTCTAACAGCCACAATGACAAAAGAACTACCCATTGCTCATGCAGATGTTATATAGAACACAGACTTAATATGTCCTTGATGTGGAAGGAACTTCTGTTGCATATCAAGAATTCTAGCCACATTTACACACGGGAAACAAGAGCAGTTGCAGTGACATCTTCAGAGAGTGAGTACAATAACCTAAAGTGAGGGAATTAGTCATTCTTCACCTTCTTTGTTTCACATTGTTGATTTGCTATTAACAACGGTTAACGGACGAAGAGATTGCCAACCCCCAATCCCATAACTTCTAGTTGCCATTATATCTGTAAATCCACATTAACCAGCCCAAATAGTGGATTTGTTTATAGAAAGGCAGGACATCTAAGATTCAAGAAGTTTTGCTTCATTTCAATGAATTTTATCAAAATTTTATACCTACAAACTGCTTCTTCTATAATCTTCATTCTCTTGAGTCCTTCCCAGGTGTTTTGGGACAGAATGAGTTCACAAAGAATTTCTTCTCCTTCAGACACACAATGAGGAAAGAAAAGATCCTCATGAGGACTATATATTATTTCCCAGAATTTTGATGCCTATAAAGTTCCAGCAGAAAATCACAAAATGAAACATAAAAAGTCCCTTTGTGGCTCCTAGAACCTACATTCTTAGAAGACAAACTCTACAGCTCACTGCATAGGTCATTTCTAAATTCCTGCTTTCAGGGAAAGGATCCTACTGATATTTTCAGATAAGCAGAAATCCTTGAAATAAACGCAGCATGATCTACCCTCTGTGGGCTTCTAATGGCTTCATGGGTGTAGGCCCTGTTTTCTCAGCTATACCTTAAATGCCTTGAACAGTGGGACTGTGTTATGAACCAAACTCAGCCTCTCTTTGAGATATGAAAAGCTCAGGAAATAGCACATAATGGCAAGCTCAGAAAATGTCAGACAGCATTTCCCAACATGTGCTGACTCTTATGAGTGGCTTCTCATAGAAAGGATTTCACTGACAAAATGTTTGGGATATAATGCAACCATAGGCTCTTCTTGACTAATATGAAATCTCATTCTTGGTTCTAAGAAAATCTCACATTTAAGAAACCAGTTAACTTTTATTCCATACCTTCCAAATTTCTTTGACCACAGGACTTGAGTTTTCTTTTGGTTTCTTTTTGCAATAGGACTGCATTCTAGTGACCACAGACTTGGCAAAGTACAATTATTTTCTATCTTGGGATGACTTAGTACAAATCCTGGCTCTGCCATTTTTCTAGGGAATTGCCCTAGCCGCTCACAATTGAGTGAGCCTAAGTCAGTCATTTCAAATTCAGAAGCTCAGGAATATAGTAAGACATGCTTCAATAATTATTGCAAGGATAAATGAGATAACGTAGATGAGATGCCAATCACAATGCTTGGCATACAGTGAGAGCCTACCAACACTAGCTGAATCTGTATCTGAATCTCTGCACTGAAGGAATAAAAATTAAAACAAACAAAAGCCACTTCTCATAATAATGAAGACTCTTGTGGCAGGCTTTGTGAAGCACCAAATAGCACGCACTCCAAGACTGAATATCACTATTTACTAAGTCTGTGTAGCAGGTATCCGTAGTAGAAATGCTTAAGTATGTCAGTACACATCCTTAAACCCTTTCATATTTATTGTAAAGCTAGATTAGTAAGGTAGCCTGAAAGGCAGACCTTTGTGTTGAACTTCTTGAGGAAACACATCTTGGAACTGAAGTGCTGGAAAAGCTGTTGAAATGTTTTCCTGGCGGATGCAAATCATTTTCTGAATATTGAATAGAAATATCATGACATTTGATTACAACATTAATGCTGGTCTGGCCACAATGCTGAACATTTATTTTATGCTGTATGCAATAGAAAAGAAAAACATTTTGCTAAGAAAGCTCTTGTGGCCTGATAAGTTCAAGTTTAAAAGGAAGTCTGATTTCCGGCTCTCTTTCACTTTTCACATAACTGAATGCATTAATTTTAAAACAGCAAGGAATTGATTTTCCATTGACTTCTAAACAGAATCTCCTTACACTAGGGAAGTCCAAGTCAATCCTGTATTTGAAAATTAGCATACATTTACCAGACTTCCGACCAGAATGGAAATCCCGAACCAATCTTTCAACTGCACAGCACAACTTTGTCTTTGAAAACAGTGAAGCAGCTTTCTGGGAAAGGGTTATCTTGTCCCAGACTGAAACTGGAACATGTTAGTCACCATTTTACCTTATTAAAATCTAGCAAAACAGTGGGCAAAATAAAATCTCTGACTGGTCCACTTAATTTGAATAGAAATTGTCAGTTGGCATCCTGAGAGCAGTGTGAATCAGGAGGAAGAGAGAGACTGGATTCAGTGGGTGAGAAACACACTCAGTAATGACTTAGACCTTCAGATGTTTCCAATAAAAAGGGGGTGATGTTTTTTTCTAGACAGGTCTGGAGTCTGGAGAAGATGACTCAGATTCACAAACTATTTCTCAGTCCCTTGTTTTGAAGGCCATGAATCTGAAATGTGAGATTCGGTGTCATTGCAATCAACAAAGAGCCATGTTAGACACATGAAATGCATGTGAGCATGAAACTGAACCAGGTTCTAAAACAGGGTTTCCTTCACTCATGAAGTTGGCAGCTATTTTGTGATGAAAATATGTCCAATGTAAGCACTTCAAATAGGGGCTCATGAACCGGTTGTAGGACAAATATCTTGACCTAAAACTTCACTGAGAAATCTCATTGCTCAAGTCTTCAATTTAGGTAAATTAAAAACTGTGACGTTTGAGTCTGAAGAAGGGAAAAGAGGGTGAGGACATTAATATTTATGTAGCACTTTCTTAATTCCTGGGAGGCACAGTGTTAGTTCATTTGCACACACGCTTTCATTAGTCCCTATTATGACAGTATGAGGTAGGCATCATAATTGCCTTTTTATAAAAAGATAGAGAGAGGATAAACAACTTCCTAAAGATTACACAAGGAAAAATTCAAATTCAGGCGTTCTGATTGTGAAACCAGGACTTTTTCTTTCTTGTCTCAGTTATCTCCAACATGTGTTTTATAAATCAGAGGCTTGGGTGTTATTTAGTAGGATAGCATTGTCATTCATTTTCTGCAATGACTTCAGCATGTCAGTCTTCATTCTTCTAAGTTAGAGAAATTTTTCATAGCAAATATTATTGAATGACAGAAAATGTACTAGAAACTTTATATATATAATCTCCTTTACTCTCTAGCAAGTCTGGGACAAGTTCCAGTCTATATTTTACAGAGAAAATAGGAATGCACAGCACACTTCGCTCAATATCACATAGTTTGGTAGTAGCAGCATCAGGATTTGCCCCCAAGTAATATGAGTCCAGGTCTGTTCCCTCAGCCGTTATTCTATGGTTAAATATGCATGCCTACTGTATGCATTTGCTTTACAAAATTATTCTGACAATGTTTACTGTCTTCAGAAATATTCACACTGTCAAAGGAATCAATACATAACCTCATTTTTTGTCCACACAACATGCTCTGGCTATCTACTTCCCAAATGATGAAACTCGATCCTGGGAATGTAGTTGCTTCGCAGTTGAGCATCTCATTCTGGTTGATGGACTGTTATTAACATCATGAGCCTAGTAGTCAAAGAGAGTGTTCTGCAATGGACTTACTTAGATTTTCAGATCAATTGTTTAAAAAAATCAAGTATTGCTCTACAGAATTGCACTTGCTATGAAAGTATAAGGCAATGGACTGCAGTAGGTAGCTTGGATGCACATTTGGATGTATTAGACTTGAACCACAAGTGTGATTGCCTATAGTAAGGATGAGTAGCATGCCTTCTTTAGACCCTTCCTTTACAATAGCAAGCTTGTATGTGACCAACATGAAGCAAATTGATTTAAAAAGTTCAGTTTTAAAGAAAGCAATCTCCCACGTGCTTTGATGCACTTATCATCATTCTTAAATATTATCATTAATTGCTCAAAGGCAATTATAGTCTTGTTCAAATATGTCAGTCCAACTCATTTGGAGAGTTCACACAGATTTTAGTTGTCCCTTCAATCTGCATAAGAGTAAAGAAGGTATATTTCTTTTCTGGCAAAGTCCACAGAGAAAATGCAGTCATATATTTACACACTGATAGTTAAACTCTAGTCTTAGTCATAAGAAGAGTGATGTTCAGTGCTTTAATAGAAGAGAGATAATATTTGCTCAAAATGAGTATAGCTAATAGAGGTTCTCTCAACTGTTTTTACAGTTTTACTTAAAATGTTTTATCTTTTTAATATCTGGATTTGCCTCCAAAGGAACCTACGGGTTTTTCTTTAAAAAAAAATACTTTATTTTATTGTTATTTTTTAAGTTCTGGGGTCCATGTGCAGGATGTACGGGTTTGTTACATAGGCATATGTGTGCCATGGTGGTTTGCTGCACCTATCAACCCATCACCTAGGTAGTAAGCCCAGCATGCATTAATGCTCTCCCCCAACTTCCCTCCCTGGACAGGCCCCAGTGTGTGTCATTCTTTTCCCTGTGTCCACATGTTCTCATTGTTCAGCTCCCACTGATAAGTGAGACATGCGGTGTTTGGTTTTCTATTTTCTGTTCCTGCGTTAGTTTGCTGAGGATAATGGGAAGCCTAGAGTTTTTCTAGTTTCTTTTCTTTCTTTCATCCTTTTGTTTTTCTTTTTCTTTCTTTCATTTCTTTTTTTTTTTTTTTGAGACAAATTCTCACTGTAGTGCCCAGGTTGGTCTTGAACTCGTGGGTTCAAGGGATCCTCCTGCCTCAGCCTTCCAAAGTGCTGAGATTATAAGTATGAGCCACTGCACCCAGTCCTCCAGCTCATTTTCTTTTTCAAAAGAGTCTCAGTGACTGTTCCCCAAAATGGCCACAGTGTCTTCGGCAGAGGTCCCATAGCCCTTGCCTGGACAGGGCACTTGGAGGCATAGTTAGGTATGTGAGGCTATGTCTGGCCTATGATCATAAGGTACACAGTTCAGAGAAACCCGGAAGCTGGGTTTGGAGTGAAGGTAGGCCCAGGAACTATGGGAAGCTCCTAAATATCCATTCCCAGGGGCCAATCCTAGGGAAAAAAGTAAAAGCACACTGAGTGTTCTTGCACACCAAGGCAAGTCTTAGGACACAAAACCTGGAGAGATGCCCTGAGCAATGAATGGTCAGTGGCAGGACTGGAGCCATTCAAGTTAGGCCAATGTATTTTCACAAGACTTGCAGGTAAACCACAGGCTTGTTTACACATTCTTGAATGTAAACATTCCCGAATATTATTGAACAGAAATTAGACAAGATTTTGTGCTGACATAAGCTGTCAAACCTGTCCATAGCAATTCTCTGTTTTAACCCAAGTGTCTCCTCCCACATTTTTAATGCTGAGATATTTTGTCCTGATTATCTGCCCTCCACTCAGGAGCTCAACTCTATGGAATATTTTTCTAATCCTTCTGATAATGCCAACATAAAGAGTTAAAAAGTGACAATAAATTATTAGCTCATATTTATGTGTCATAATAAACACAATACAGAGTGTGGAGGAGTTTTGTTTCTTAAATATCATACTTTATTTTGGTGAAATTTTTCTAACTTTTAAAACCCTTTCATAGTGTTCCAAAAACCGAGCAACTATTAATTAACATAATTGGTTTTGCTTTTCAATTACATGTTAGTGTTTCATAAGTAACATCATTTTGTCTGCACTTGGACAGGTCCAAGCCCCAAATAGAAAAGAAAGAGTGTTCAGCCTAGCCTAACCTATGTTCCTGCATGCAGAAGTTCTTCAGGTCTAGGAACAACTTACTGGGTTCAACTTAATGAAGGACAAAGATTCCTCAGAAATATGAAATCCATAGATCATAGCAGAACTCCCTTGCAGCTCACATTTTAAGACCTGCCCCCAAACCTCACACTGTTGTCCAAGAGCTGTAACAATTAAGAAACATAAATTAGTAGGCTTACATGAAGTAAAGTAGAGAAGTGATTGTATTTGGCATCAGAAACTCTGGGATCAAGATCCATTCCCCCACTGATGGACTGTGGGCATGGCAAAGTCGTATCATCTCTAAATCTTCACTTCCTAATCAATCCAATAGGGGGCAGGAATCCTTTCTCTTCCTTGAATGTCTCACAAGATTGCTCCTGAGAGCCGCCAAAATAGTATGAAATACAGTAATTCAGTATATTGCAAAGCACAAAGCAAATGTAATAACTAGGGCTGCCAGGTTTGGGTAAAGAAGGGCTGCAGTCCAATCTGAGGTCAGCTGACAAAGCCAACCACTCTGGCATGGCACTGCTTTACTTATTCATTTTTTTGCTATTCACACAAAGGGACTATTTGGATTAACAGAGACCTGGGTGGTATAAAAGAAGCCAGAGCTCTGTGAATATTACATAAATATATTTATAATATCATTCAATTACACCCATCTCAAAGTACAGAATGTATAATCGGGAAGCCTGGACTCTAGTCCTCGCTTTGCTGGAAATCAACAATTTTAAGTTATTTCCTTAGCTACTTTGAACTTCTACTTGTTCATTTGTAGGGTGAAGAGGTTACCTTCTCTCTAATCTGGATAATTAAATTAAATACATATATTTCTTTAATACTCTAAAAAAATGTAGACATGTTCATCATTCAATGGATGCTTTAACTACATCTGATCCAATTATCTCTCTTATTAAAAAATTCCTGGCAATCTGTAATTGGTTCCTAAGAACAACAAACTAACCTTTAAAATCCAGAAAACCTATGTAGTCAGCCACCACGGGGTGCAAATGAGGCCAGGTGTTCTTTAACCATGGCAAAGGTCCACACCCACCTTTTATCTTCTTTCTCCATCACGTTTGGTCTCCAAATTCGCTTACTCATCTCATTCAAAAATTAATTGATGGTTATTGTGTAAAAGATAATTGATTTAATTATTTTAGCCTAAACCGACAAAGCCAAACATCACATGACAGTACTACCCGCTGGGCTCTCCAAGGGCCGAAGTTTTAAGGCTGTTGATTTAAATTATACTTGCACTTAAAACAGTGGCTTCATAGAATCATGAAGAGTGTGGTGAAAAGGAGGCTTGGGGAGCATCCAGTTCGGCTTCCTTGTTTGTAGAAAAGAGACTGGGGATCTAAGTAGAGCAGGGACTGGCCCCAGATCACCTCCTCATGAGTGGCAGCGTCCGAATAAGAAACAAGGATGTAACTTTAGGTACATTGCCTTTCCAATGACATCATGATTTGGCTTTGCCAGTCATACCTCTTGCCATTCTCCACCCTGCTCTCTAAGCTCTTGGACCTTCCAAAGCTGCATCTAGTGTCTGGACAAACTAAGAACAAGCAGTCCTTCCCCTGGAAGGTCATACACCAGGGCACACAGCTTCATAAACAGATCTTGACTGGGCTTGCCAGAATTTCTCCATTTATGCTAAACTTTCCTCCACCTCAAGGCCTTTACATTGGCTGCTCCTTCTTCCTGGAGTACCCTTTCTCACTCCACAGATTCCCATAGAAGTCTCTTTATCATCCTTCTCACCTTTTCTCCTTCCCTCCCTCCCTCCCTCCCTCCCTCTCCCTTCCTTCCTTCCTTCTTTCCTTCCTTCCTTCCTTCTTTTCTTTTTTCCTTCCTCTCTTCCTCTCACCCTCTCTTCTTCCCTCCTTCCTTCCTCCCCTTTCTTCCTTCCTTCCTTTCTTCCTCCCCTCCCCTCCCCATTCATCCCCTCCCATTTTCTCCCCTTTTCTCCTCTCCTCCCCTCCCCGTCCATCCCTCCTCTTTTCTCCCCTTCTCTCCTCTCCTCTTCCTTCCTTGTTCAAATGATGCCAGTTCTGAGAAGCCTCTATTTATCACCCCATCTGAAATCTTTGATCCCATCATTATTCTCTTCATTGTTACTGTGCTTTAATTTCTTCATAGCACTTATCAGTCTTCAATATTATATTTATATTATTCATTTTTCTCTTGATAGTTTTCTAATTTTTCCCTCTCAGAATGTAAGTTTCATGAAAATTAGACCTTGTTTCTTGTATTTATCACTTCATCCTCATTTCCTACGATAATGTCTGGGATCTAGTAGGTGGTCAATACATATTGCTGGATGGTCAGATGAATGAATGAGTTTATAAATGGGTTATACTTCTCAGTTTCCAGAGGATTTTCCTTTGACTCTCTTTTAGCAATGAAGCGTGTTGGTTTGGATGCTTCTAAGAAATTAGATTAGCCTAATTCAACCCTAGTTTAACATTTTTTAAATGTCAGCTCTCCTTTCCTCTATGAACACTAAATTATTTTTATTCTTTATGATCTCATTGTACAAGGCAGTCCACTATAGGTAGTAACAGAAACTCCCAAGTTTCATCTTAGATAGAACAAAAGATTCAGAAGTCAACATGCTGTTAGTATATTTTGTTTGTTTCAAACTGGTGGAAAACTTAGCTTGTCTTTAGTAAGTATTTGTAGTTGTAGATACTTTGTTCATATTGCACTGCTGACAAGTATGCTCTGAAGCCAGAACTATAGTTTTTCATGTCTATGGAGGTCTCAGCAAGTGGTGTCATGCTAATTACATTGTCTGCTGTAAGCCCAAAATATTGATGGATAATAGGTTAAGGATCCCAGCGGAAAAATACTGGCAAGACTTCTTACCTATTATGACATTTTTATTTAGCTCGGTCTTTATTTTCCAATCTACTTTCTTTAGAGTTACTTCATGTAAGAGGTTATTATTCATAGTAAGAACATTTTTTTTTCCCTGTGGCAGAAAGAGTAGTCTAGAGAGTTCAGTTGATGCAAGGGCAAATTCAGAAGCAATCCAAGTAGACTCTGGCCTCTGTGTAGAGCCAAATCCATCAAACAGAGGAGATGAGACAGCAAAATGTACTCTTTCATTAGTTTCTACCCACGAAGGGTGGTTTTTAAGAGGGGAGGGAACACTTGGTTGCTTTATAAAAGTGTCTTCTTGTCTCGCAAGGATTTCCTGTAGCCTTGAGGAAAATTTGTTTGTTCGCAGATTAGGGTTTTTCTTGTTTTAATTTGATACAAATTTTAAAGTAGGTGTTTTTAAAAAATACTTTTTAGAGACTTCATTTACTTAGACATTCACAAGGCTGGACTCCAAGGCCTTCAAAGAGCAAAAAGTATACTTAATTATTATTCAGAGTTGATATAGCACCTAGCATAGTTTCCAGCATATAGTAAGGGCTCTCTAAGTGTTTGTAAATGAAAGAATGAATGAATCAATATGTGAATAAGTAAATAAAGTAAATTAGTAAATATATTTCCTACCTGAATATTCATAATCAGAAATTAATAATTCTACTTGCATAATTATTTGAATGTATCTTAACTCCCTGTCTCAATCTAAGAACATTCTAGAGTTCCCTGTAGATTCCCTTGAGGTCTCTGTTGTAACTTCATCTTGGTTCACCTTTTATTGCCTAATCCTGCTTCCAACTTTTCCGTATAGGTATGGTTCCCAAATGCAGTTCCCAATAAATATCCTGCTTGCAAAACTCTCCTGCAGAGTCTGTTTGCAGGAAATCCAACATAAGGCATCATTCTGAGACTCAATTTTCTGTTTTTAAAATATGAAAGACTCTACTTATCCTATAAGACTGTTATGAGGATTTAAATAAACTGTAGAAAAAAACCGCCATTTTTGGCCTTCAATAAGTGTTAATTTCCTTTTCTTTTTCCTCAAAATTGTGTCCACATATGAAATCCTTTGCTGCCGCAAAGTAAGTGGTCAGCACATTACTTGTGTGAGTAAAAAGTATAAATGTTCCCATGTGTCCTTTTATTAACCTGTGGGGTGATAGCATGAGTAAAGGTCAAGATGCTCAAAGGCCAGGTCATCTCATGTGGATTCTGTAAATGGAACCTGAAGGTTTGCATTTAATATCGTTTGTTTGCAACAAGTTTGAGTTTCTCCCTTTCTTAAAAGTAAAGAAAACTCCAATATCAAACTAGGCTCTTTTTTTTCCTCTTAATCAGGGGAAGAGGGGCTTTCTCCTTTTATTGGGAGCTTGGAATTGCCTTTCTTCTTTTACTGGGAGTTCAGAATAGCTTTGACCAACAAAGAAACTAGGTTGCCTGCACTGGTAGTGGTAGTGAAGGTTCTTTTATGAGTCATTTGGTGACTTTTTTTCACCTGCAATCTCAAACCTGACACTTATGTCTGCCTCCCTCCAAAGAAAAGCCACTGGGGTCTTAGGCAGAAACCTGGCCAGCCCTCTCCATATTTCCAAGCATCTTCTCTTCTTTTGAGAGAACACTGAACATATTTATTGAGCTTTCATTGCAAGTTGGGCAGCAGTTTTTACAGGCAGCAATTACCCTGTATGTTCTATATATTAGGGTGGATTTCAGGCATCAAGGTACATGTCCATACTTCAGTTTCCCTCCCTGTAATGTGGAGGTACATACTCTTTGGTGATGGAGAAGTAGAATATTTTGTTTAAATACAGTATAGATATGCATTCACTCAAATAAATAACCCATTTTTAATGGAGTTTTGATACCAGGAATAGAAGAATAAGAACAGTTAGATCTAGCATTTACTGAGATTCTTTCATGTGACAGGGCATTATATTTGGTATTAGTCATCTGTTGTTGCAATAATGCTGCATAAAAGGAAACAAACCCAAACAAAAGGCTTATTATCAACAAGAATTTGTTCTGGGGTCATGGGGTTGCACGACCACTTAGCCGATTGAAGCTGAGCTTGGGATGGGACTTTGCTTCAAGCTTTAGGTTTGCTGGGCTTGGCTCCAAAAGTATGCTCAGTACATATTTGCTTTTTGTATGTTTGTTTGGGGGCCAGGGATGAAAAGGCCAAAGCTACCTGAAACACTCTCCTCCAAGGGAAAACACACCCCCCATATTGTGATTCTATGGTGTTTCCTGCTCTTCTCCATCATAATCTGTCTATAATTACATAGCAGGTGTTTGTTTACCAGAGCTTTTGAGGGACAATGAGTCCTTTTACCTGAGCTCTTAAGAAGCAATTCAGTCATCTCTGAATCCAATACTTCAGAAATTTCGGGGCACACAGAAGGAGCTCAATAAATGTTTTTGAGTTAACAGATGCATAAGTGGATAAAATCTTTATAGATCTGTACTAATACATTCTAAAAGGGTTGTGCTGAAATGATGAATGGTTGAGTTACAGTTTGTAATTAGGACAAGCTTGACCTGCTTGGGCAGTCACTGAGTCTTTTGAAGTTGACATCATGGAACACAAGTGACAAATGATCCTTACGTGTCAGCATTGGTGCTGTACACTGGGTAGAATGAACCACTGATCTGACCTCGTGGGTTTCTTTTTTGTATTTGTTCATGGGAACATGATTAAGTAATTGAGAGATTTCAGCAATCATCCACACATGGTTGTGAACCCTTCAAAACACTGCACTTGGAATTATTAGAATAAAAGTATTTGTTATCTACAAATTGTTAAACAAGAACATTTTCCAGTAACACACCCACCTACTCCCTGGAGAGAAATTCAAAAACAATTTCATAAAAGCAAACAAAAGGCATTCACGATGAGTCTTCACCTGGCTTGCAGAATCTCAGCTTGAGTGGGAGGTAAACACCCATAGAAGCCATGGAAGTTACAAAGATATCAGTTTTACCAGGTTCTTCAACTTTTAGAAGTAAATGATGCTGGACATGTCACTTAATTTCTCTGAGTCTCCATTTTCTCATTTGTAAAAGGAACATAATAATACCCAAATGCTAGGTCGATTGTGAAGGTTAAATGGGACAATAGATGTGCATTGCTTGGTGACTTCCTCTATTTTTTGAGGCAACATCATTTTGTTTTTTAATTTCAAGACTGTCTATTATGTGGAATATTAATGGCACTACCATTTACTTCATGTAACTTTTCTTTTGCTATAGAAGTATAAAATTGTTGTACTATCTTTATCTAAAATCTATCAATTATCAGTATAATGTGTGTAAGTTGCATTAAATTCTTTATTAGGTGGTCTGAATTCTAATTCATTTATGACCACTAGCAATTTCTGTGGCTCAGGCTTTCTGAGCTACCGTTTGGTTCACAGGACATTATATTTAAAGTTTATTGAAAGTATGAGTCTGAGTCTCATAATATGAGTCTACGAATTCTATATCTCTCTATCAGTCTACCAGTCGCTACCTATTTTCTTATTTATGTGTCCACCCATCTATCCACTTATCTGTCCATCACAAACACTTTTCATGCCTGATATGGTTTGGCTGTGTCCCCACTCAAATCTCATCTTGAATCGTAGTTCGCATAATCTCTACCTGTCATCGGAGGAACCCAATGGGATGTAATTTAATCATGGAGGTGGTTACCATCATGCTATTCTCATAATAGTGAGTTCTCACCAGATCTGATGGTTTTTATAAGGGGCTCTTCTCCCTTTCACTGAGCACATTTCCTTGCTTGCCTCCATGGGAGGCAGGACATGTCTGCTTTCCCTTCTGCCATGATTGTAAGTTTTCTGAGGCCTCCCCAGCCCTGTGGAACTGTGAGTCAATTAAACCTTTTTCTCAGGTATGTCTTTATTAGCAGTGTGAGAGCAGACTCATACAATGTCATTCACAAAATCACCTTGTATAGTAAATGGATCATTCATATTAACTTGAGGCACTAGGTAAACCACTAATATTAACCAAAACGTTGCTGAAACTGAAGCAATCAGGGTTAAAGCTATTATAATGAATGAGAGATTGCCACACACATTATTATATGCCAAAGTATATTATCTGACCAAATAAAAGTGAATTTGTAGCAAAGGTGTCTAAAATATGCTTTAAGCTAACCCCAAATCTGAAAATTTATATGAACTAAACAAGTAAGTTAGAGGGTTATTGCCTATATTGTAATCAGTCAACACCAGAGTAAACCACAAGCTTTTCTGACATATTCAAATGTGATTTACTTTATAAAAATCTAATCCACATACAGATTTTTCTCAGGATCGTATATATCCCATATATAAGCAAAGGTAGTCTTATTTATCATCCCCATTAAATATGAGCAATGTAGATGTCTCTATTTTTTCTTCAATTTATAGTTTCAGATCTTAGTTGTATCTACTCTGAATTCAGCTTCAAAGATAGATTTTTTTCTAGCTTACTCTTCTGTTCCTACTGTTCTTGCCACTATCTTAGTTCAGACCCGTACGATTTCTCTCCCGGGGATTTGCCATAGCCTCCTAACTGACCTCTCTGCCTTCGAAGTCATCTCTCTTCAGTTCAGTTCATCAGTCAATCTGGTGATTATTAAAGATAGAAATTCAAATCTACAAATCTACTCCAAGATGTTCTATTTCCTTTAGATTAAAGAACAAACCTCTCAGCACAGCACACATCACTGTTCCTGCCCTACCTGTTCTCATTTCTCACAACCCAATCACCTACATCAACATGGTGGTAAATGGAACTTTTGTACTCTTCCTTAAACTTCCTTATCCCTCTGTGCCTTTCCAGAAGCTCTTTTTTTTTAAATTTGTATACATGTATGGGGTACAAGTATAATTTTCTTACATGCATCAATTGTGTAGTGGTGAAGTCGAGGATTTTAGGTTATTGATCACTGAACATCCATTACCATTAAGTAATATCTCACCAGTCACCCTCCTTCCACCCCCTCGCCCTACCAAATCTCTGATATCTATTATTCCACACTGTACATCCATGGGTAAGCATTATTTAGCTTCCACTTATAAGTGAGAATATGCAGCATGTGACTTCCCGTTTCTGAGTTGTTTCGCTAAGATAATGGCCTCCAGTTCCATTCATATTACTGCAAAAGACATGGTTTTATTCTCTTATGGTTGAGTACTATTCCATTGCATATATATACCACATTTTCTTCATCTAATAATTCACTGATGGGTTGATAAACACTTAGTTTGATTCCATATATTTGCTATTGTGACTAGTGCTGTGATAAACATAAGCTCTTTGCCTTGTAGAAAATAGCCTTTTCCCTTAATACAGCGGAATTCTATTTCATCCATTGGTCAAATGCTTTTTCCTCCAGAAGGCAACCTCTGATCTCATCATGCACCCACCCTCCTCTTACCAGTCTTTTACAGAGGGTCTCCTTCCTGCTTCAATGGTCCCTTGCTTAACATACTTGATGCCTAACATTGTACTCTAATTATCTGAAAATATGTCAGTCTCCATATACACTGTGAATGGCTGAGTGCAAAGATCCAGGAGCCTAACATAGTGGCTGGCCCATGTTAGGCATTTAATAAAGTTTGTTAGATGAACAAAGTGAATAAACTTTTTCAAGCAGCAGTCACTTGGTTGTCATGCAAAAAAAATTCAAATGAGAAAGAAAATTACCATACAGAATGATTTGTCTGAGTGCTTTGTTTCCCCGTCATATTATGTCAGGGATCAAAGGATAGCATTTTTCCCTCTTCAAATTGAAAATAGCTTTGTTTTTACTGCTTTTTTGTTCCTCATTTTAAAAAGGAGCTTTCATGTTTGGCTTTAATATGACTTGATTGTCTCTACATTCGTATCCCTCGATACCTGGCTTTTCACCATAAGTCAGCAAGATCAAAATCTTCTCCTAATTACCTTCACTACCTGCTGAAATAGCTGCTGCTGGGAACATGTCAGTTGCTCCAACAATTATGCTAGTGGTAACGGCGCACATTCTCACGAGGTAGGGTGGTGATTCTGGACTTCAAAGGGCCTGTGCCAAGTGGTGATGTATATTGCAGTTCAATTAAAGCATAATTAAAGTCGCATACTACATTCTAACTTCTGCTTGTGTCGAAGATAATCTATTCCAATAGTACATGCCATCACCTCTACAGCAGATGTAAAGTTACAGGGACAGGAGCATAGCTCTAACTCCTTCAGCATTCACCCATATGAAGATGACATTGCGTGGTCGAGGGGGCAAATTTATTGCAGTTATGTGTAATGAGCTGCTGGTTTGTGCCAGGTGAGGTATCCTTATGTACAATATTTCATCAACTCCTGGTGGCAGGTGTTATTTTCCTCATTTTCCAGAGGGGTTAGCTAAAGCTCAGGAAGGTTCTATGACATACACAAAGTCATGAGAACTTTCACTCACTACGTATATAACCTTGAGCACGTTTCCTAAACTCTGAGATTCGGTGTTCTAATTGAAAAGGGTGAATGCCTTTATCACTGGTCACACACATATATACACACACATAGATACATATATATACACACGCACATATAAATATGTATTTATATACATATATAGACACACACATGCATATATACCCACATCTACATGAAGATATATATATACACTTCTGTATATGTATGCATGTGATATATATACACACACACACACAGATATGTGTGCACATAAAACAAGTTGAGTGATGAACAGAATAGGTACCCAGCACTTTTTTTAATTGTTGCCATTTTGTTTTTGTTTTCAAAGGCCTCCAAAGCAAGTGATTCATTCAGCCTTCCAGTGTTCTCATGCTTTATGACACATTAACCTTCATGAACTTCCTACTCTTTCTGTCAAGGAGCAAATGGAAAAAACACCAATATTTGGTGGGGCCCCAAGGTGACTGAGAAAGACCACATGGAGACTCAAGTCTTCTCATGTCTGTCTCATTCATGCAACGGTAGTCCAAGGGCGGAAAGGCTTGGTGGATAGTTGCAGGGGGTCATGGGACCATCTTGGAGAGCTGTTTTTTTTTCCTGATCTCTCAGTAGTGACTTGTTAGAAGGAACCGAGTGGTTTAATGTGGTTAAGAACGCAAAATCAGAAGTTAGAGAAGTATGAGTTTGCATGTGTTTATGACAGCATGATTTACAATAGCAAAGTCAGGAGTCAACCTCAGTGTCCATCAATGGTGGGTTGGATAAAGAAAATGTAGTACATAAACACTATGGAATAGTACACAGCCATAATAAAAAATAAAATCATGTCTTTTAAAGCAATGCAGATGTAGCTGGAGGCCATTATCCTGAAGTGATTTGATGCAGAAACGGAAAATAAAGTGTTGCATGTTCTAACTTATAAGCGGGAACTAAACAATGGATATACGTGGACATAAAGATGAGAATAATAGACACTGGGGACTCCAAAAGAGGGGAGGGAGAGAGAAAGGAGGAAAGGGACTGAAAAACAACTTACTGGGGACTATGTGCCCTATTTAAGTGATGAGTTCACTAGAAGCCCAAATTCAGATGACTCAAAAACCCATGTAAAAAACCTGCATGTGAACTCCCAAATCTAAAATTAAAAAAAAGAGAAAAGTATGAGTTTATACTTAGACTCTGTCATTTAGTAGTTGTATAAATTTAAATAAGTTACAAGATCTATCTAAGCCTCAGTTTTAACATCCAGAAAATGGGGATGATGATAATAACTTACCTCATAGGTCTGTCAAGGGAATTAAATGAGATAATGCATATAAAGCACTTGGCACTGTCATGTTCTTATACTCCAATACATAAATCTATTAACATTATTATTATTACTCTAGCTTCCTTTCTTATTGTCTCTCCTAATCTCATCTCTTTTTACACATACATACTCTCATCTACTCTCAGGCTCACCTTAGATTTTCAAATATTTTTGAGGGTGTTATTATGCAGCGGACTGAGTGAATTAACACATATACTATATGCAAATTACCTCTGGAATTCATTCCACAGCTATCTTTGCATTTCAATCAGATTCACATTTCAAAGGCCCAAGCCATGTCTGACAATTCTCCTGGCAATAGCTGCAATAAAAACTTGAACATAGCCTCTGAGCCTTTTTAAAAGCAGGATTTCCCAGTTATCATAATTAACCATATTTCAGAATATACAGAGTGCTATCAGTGAGCAGTATCAAACCTTCAGAATCATCAGCATAAAACTAGGTTGAGTTGCATGGGAGAGAACTCTAAACCAGATTCTATCACTTCCTGTCCAAAAGTGAATCAACCATACCAGGGTGGTTCCTGCCCCAGTGTTTGGGTGTAACAGTGTGTCAACAACCTCCAGGAACAGAATTTTGTTAATGTTTCAACTGCAGGGCAAGATTTAGTGAAGTATAAACTTAAAGTCTTGTTAGCAGATTTAAACACAGAGAGCAGAAGACCAGGTAATAGAGGATAAAAGAGAAATAAGGAGGAAGTAAGGGAGGAGTGAGAAACAGAGAGACTTAGATGGTTGTCATGCAAATACTTGGTATTGCAAGACTCTTTTCTAAGTATTTGCTATCTGTTAAGAGCTTTCATTTTCCCCTGATATCTACTATATCTTTTCAGCAAAGGATATTTTTTAAAATTCCAAATGCTTAATGAATTCTCATAAAGGGTATTAAAATTAAGAAAAAAAAAGATTCTCAGTTTTTAAAGAATTATAGTAGGTCCTTAGAAACTTAAATAGTTGGCAAGTTTTCAGATATTCCAAATTTACAGTAAAACCCCAGTTTTCTGGAAATAAGTAATTCTGTGGGGTTAAATTTTCCTATAATTTAGTATTCATATGATTGAACACTTTTTCCACTAATATATCTCTCCTACTTCCTAGCTTTATGAAGCTCTGATGTATACTGTATCACATACGTTTAATCTTTCCTTGATGCCTGAACGTGTTCATCATTATCACCATATAGCGATCAAGGTCAATGTGAGTGTCTGGTGTATTTCTGCTTTATACTAACTGGCCTCAGACTGCTGTGTGGTAGTAATTCTTATGTTTGTTTTCAAAATGGATTTCTGTCCCTTGCTTCTCTGCAAGGCTTTCAGCAATTACACACTGTTTTGGGAAACATGTCTGCCTTTGACTGGCTCCTGTCTATTACGGCAAAAAAAAAAAAAAAGGAAATACAATAATTGAGCTTTAATTTATTTAACTTCAAAAATATGGTGAATGTCTACTCCATGCTAGTCATGTACTAGAAGTTGGGGATACAGAAATGAATAAACCTAAGTAGCTTGTGGGCTGATGAAGAAACAGGCATTTATAAAATCAGACACAATGCAACGCCATATAGATTCTCATAAGGGTAAGAAACAAGTGCTTTACGGGGATCTCAAACCCTGATTCCCACAGCGATTGACCAGGTAAGATGAATGAGATAGGAACATAGGTTGCAAAACAATATAGGAAACTGTCCTACGGGAGAGGCTACAGTTATGTCAGCTGCTACTTAGTTCCAGTTCATGTTTATCAGACTGATGTTGACGGCCCAGATCCTCATTGTTTAAATTGTAATTTTCTTATTTTAAAATCACTGGTCAGGCCAGGTGCAGTGGCTCAAGCTTGTAATCCCAGAGTTTTTGGAGGCCAAGGCAGAAGAATTACTTAAGACCAGTCTGGGCAATATAATGATACTCCACCTCTACAGAACATTTTAAAATCTGGCACGGTAGTGCATGCCTATAGGCCTAGCTACTCAAGAAGCTGATGTGGAAGGATCACCAGGCCAGGAGTTAAAGGGTACAGTGGGCTATTATCACACCACTGCATTGCAGCCTGGGCAACAGAGCAAGACCTTGCCTCTAAAACATGAAAATAAAAAATACAAACAAAAGCACTAGTTGGACTTGATCAAGGGATGCCCATTTGAGATCCTTGGGTATAATGGGAATAAAATGAAAGATGTTTAATTGTGACTAAGGTTACCACACATGTTACCTCTGAACTGAGCCTTACAAGGTGAACCCAAAGAGTAGGAGTGACAGTCTGTAGACTTACACTCTCTAGCATAGTGTATGTCTCCTTCATTTGTATGTCTGTTTCTCCTCTCCTTTCTCAAAGGCAGGGATTTGGGGCATTCAATACATACTGTAAGGGCCAAGACCGCTTGCCTCCTGAAAGTTCAAAAGTTACTAGCATGAGGCCAATTGATTAACAGGAGGAAAGGCATACAAATTTATTTAACGTATATACATGGCAGTCTTCAGAATAAAGACCTAACCTTTCAATGAAGTACAAAACTTACAAACCATCTTGAGATTACTGGAAAAAAAAAAAAAATGGGGGCTTTGATCTTGGTAAAATAGGTTATGGGGGCAGGGGGAAAAGAGAAATTCTGTTGAGGGGTAATAAATGATTACTAGGGAGAATGACTGGATTGGGAAACAAAAATTAACTTATAAATAATATTCTTTGGAATTTCAATGTGTATGAGGAAGAGGCATTATCTTGTGAAAGAGTCTTGCAGGTGTGGTTACATTCTCAGTCTTTTAGGGAGAGAAAGAAAACTATTGCTCTCTTTGGTGAGTCTGGATCTGAGACAGATAAAAGAGCCTCAGCTTTTTTGGGAGAGACTGTGAAGGTTGTGGGGGGATGGTCTGAGAGACCTTCAGGTTTCTTCAATTCATCATGTCCATTTGTCATATTATGGGGTATCAACTTCTGAACCCCAACAATAGCTATTTTATAGATTTTTAAACCTTAGAAAAAGGTAATATCATGTCAAACATAATGTGGATATGGGCTGGGCATGGTGGTTCCTGCTTGTATAATCCCAGCACTTTGGAAGGCTAAGGTGGGAGGATCACTTGAGGCCAGGAGTTCAAGACCAGCCTCGCCAAGATGGTGAAACTCCATCTCTACTAAAAATACAAAAATTAGCCGGCCGTGGTGGTGTGCACATGTAATCCCAGCTACTTAGGAGGCTGAGGCAGGAGAATCCCTTGAACCCAGGAGGTGGAGGTTGCAGTGAGCCAAGATTGCACCACTGCACTTCAGCCTGGACGACAGAGCAAAAGTCTGTCTCAAAAAACCAAAAACCAAATAGAATGCTGATATAAACATGTAAGATGTAGTGGGTACAAGTGTTTGACTTTTCTTCCTTTTTCTTTTCACTTATTGAACAAATGATACAGGAGACAGAAAGAAATTATTTTGGCAGATAGCGAAGGCAAACAAGGCCTCGGCAGAACTTCCCTTCTAACAGAAAGCAGCCAAAGTAATCATTTCTTTTCTAAAAAAGGACAGCCTGAAAGATCAAGCTGAAAACATAGGTAAGTAAGCTGGAAGCTTATGATGGGGAAGGCCTGCAGCTGCACCAACAGAAAAGGGCAACCTGAGGGCCAGGCATGTTCATCATGGGGCTCCACCTTCCCTTTTTTGTTAGCATGTGTACAGTAAGAAAAAGGGCATCATGGAGAAGCTCAGGAAGAGAACCCACCTGCATAATAAAAGATTAGGGTGGGGGCTGCAAGTGATTTGCACCCTTTGCAGAAAACCTAACACGGTTTTAGTACCCTATGTAAATCAGACACCACCTCCCCACTAGCTCATCTATAAAACCCCTGTTGCATTTCACCACAGATTGGCAACCCATTTTTCCAAAACCCCTCACTATAGCAGAGAGCTTTTTTTTTTTTTTTTTTTTTTTTTGAGGCGGAGTCTCACTCTGTTGCCCAGGCTGGAGTGAAGTGGCCAGATCTCAGCTCACTGCAAGCTCCGCCTCCCAGGTTTACGCCATTCTCCTGCCTCAGCCTCCCAAGTAGCTGGGACTACAGGCACCCGCCACCTCGCCCGGCTAGTTTTTTTTAGTAGAGACAGGGTTTCACCGTGTTAGCCAGGATGGTCTCGATCTCCTGACCTTGTGATCCGCCCGTCTCGGCCTCCCAAAGTGCTGGGATTACAGGCTTGAGCCACTGCGCCTGGCCGCAGAGAACTATTTATTCTCTTTCTTTTGTCTATTTCATTTCCTCTCTTAACCTCACTTTTTGTGTGTCCACATCCTTGATCTCCATCATCATGAGATAATGAACCTCAGTGTCACTCCAGACAACAAGGCCACTTCACAAATAAATGTTAAGAGTCTACTATGTGCCAGACACTGTTTTGTGTACTGGGAACACAGCAGTGAACCAAACAGGCAAAGCCTCCATCCTCATGGCACTTACAGATAAGCTGGGAAAACACAGGTAATGAACAATTAAGTAGATTCACAATGAGCATACATATGAGTGACTTGGGTTTATTTAATGTGTATGTACTCATTGTATATATATTTATCTGCTTATTGTCTGCATCTTTCCAGCTAAAATGTAAGCATACTGTATATATGTAAGCATATATAGATACCACATATAAATATATACACATATATTTATATATATGTGTGTGTATATATGTACACATATACATATATGAAATAATTGCCATGGTATAAAATAAAGCAGAGAAAGAGTTACAGGTTGTGCTAGGCTAGGTGTGAAAAATATTATTCCTGAATATAGGCGGTCAAGGAGGGTCTTACTATTTCAATTAGAAGATGACTTTTAACAGAATTGTAAAAGTTGCATATATTTCCGAGTGAAGGATGGTCCAGACCAAGGGGCCTGCAAATGAGTTGAGAAGATGCTTGGAAGCGCACAGAGGACAGTGCAGCTGAAGAAGATGAGCCAAATGGAGATCTATAGGAGACAAGCTCAGGGAGTCAGCAGGGGCCAGATCCCCCAGGTCCTCCTGGCCCCTGTAAGATGAGAAGCCCCTGGGAGCTTTGAGTGGAGGAGTGACATGATCTGACTTAAATTTTGAAAGGATCACTCAGTATGTTGTGTAAATAATAGAATATAAAGAGCAAGGATAAAATCAGGAAAAACAAAAAACAAAAAACTGTTAGGAGATACTGCAGTTAGCCAGGAGAGCAATGAGAGTAGTGACAGTGGTAAAATGTTAACAACTGGTCAGGTTCTGGAGATATTCTGAAGGTAAAATAGTTAAGATTTGCTGACAGATTGGATATGGGTTGGGAAGAAAGAGAAATGCAAAGGATAATATCAAGATTTTTTCCTGATCAATGGAAGGGTGGAATTGCCGTGTACTGTGATGTCAAAGATTACGGCAAAAGCAGATTTGGAAGAGATGAGATTAGGAGATGATTTTGGCCATGAGGAATTTGAGATGCTTACCAAGCATCCAAATGGAGGTGTCAAGTAGGCAGGTGTATATGCACATCTGGTGTTTGGGGGAGAGGTCTGAGCTGAAGGTATAAATATAGTAGTTATCAGTGTGTGGATTGTATCTCAACATTTTTATCTAGTAAGATCAATTGAAGAGTAAGTTCAATAAAGAGAAAAGATATAGGGACTGAGTCTTGGGTCACTCTGTTATAGGTATTGAAGAAGTAATAAGCCAGGAAAATGAGGTTGAAATAGGAGGACAACCAGGACTTCCTGAAAGACAAGTGAAGAAAGTGTTTTCAAGAAAATGAGGGGATCAACTGTGTCAAATACCGTTGAGTAGGCCAAGTAAGATGGAAACTGAGAATTGCTCTCATATTTAGAAAATGAAGGTATGTAGTGACCTTGATCAAAGTTGTTTTGGTGAAGACCATATTGGGAAGAGTTCCAGAAAGAAAGTGAGATAAATTAAAAACAGGGCTCCCTGTAAAGGAGACAACAGAAATGATATAAATGTGAGGTCAAGAGGTGGAAGATATTTTATTTTTCAGCATACTCCTGGCTGACAGGAATGAGTCAATAGAGATGGGATACAAGAGAAAGGAAATACCTTGAAATGACATCTTTGAATAAGGAGAGAAGGCATTTAGGAAACAAGTAGAGGAAATGATCTCGGATCTTGGATTTGCTAAAGGATGATGAAATCTGTAAGTTCAGAAACCAATAGATCGGTATAGGTGACAGTGTACATGAGGAAGTTCTCTTGTAATTGGTTCTATCTTCATTAGCTGAGAGTGAGGAAAGGGGGGGAAATTAGAGGTAAAAGAAGAGAAGAATTAGTTATTTAAGATATTGGGAAGGTGGATCGATTATGGAGATATCGCTGGATTGTCAGGTAGCTTAATTGCCCATTTGAGATTAGGTTATGTTATGTGAAACAAGTTAATATGCTTGTATATTTTTCACAAGCCATTTCAGCTGTTCAAAATACAGGAATAAAATAGAAAAAAAATGTTAGATTTAACAACAAATTGAGGTTTTGCAAGGGGAGGACAGGCATACATTTTAGTGCACTTTCTTTTATTATGCTTCATAGATACTGCATTTTTTACACATTAAAGGTGTGTGCCTGCATCAAGCAAGTCTACTGGCATCATTTTTTTTCAACAGCATATGCCCATTTTGTATCTTTGTCACATTTTGATAATTATTGCAAGTTTTCAATTTTTAAGTTATTATTATATCTGTTATGGTGATCTGTGATCAGCGATCTTTGATGTTACTATTGTAGTTATTTTGGGGAACAATAAATGGCACCCATGTTGTTTTGATGCCCATAAATCAAGCAGTAATTTTTGGCTTTCATGTCTTATTATTTAAGACATATATTTCATAAGATTATAGCTGTCATAAATAGCAATTCTTCTGATGGATCTGGGCCAAGTAAATTGAAAACCTTTGGAAAAGGATTCACCATTCTAGATGCCATTAGTAAAAATTGTAATTTAGGGAAGAAGGTCAAAGTGTCAATCTTAACAGAAGTTTCGACAAGTTGATTCCCACTCTCCTGGATGACTTTCAGAGGTTCAAGACATCAGTGGAGGAAGTCATTGCAGATGTGGTAAAAACAGCACAAGAATTAGAATGAGAAGTGGAGCCTGAAGATGGGACTGAATTGTTTCATCTCATAATAAAACTCAAACTTGTAAAAAAAAAAAAAAAGTTTCTTATGGATGAGCCAAGAAAGTGGTTTCTTGAGATAGAATCTACCCCTGGTAAAGATGCTGGGAACATTGTTGAAATGACAACCAAAGATTTAGAATATTGGGTCTGCTTAGCTGGTCGGGCAGTGGCAAGATTTGAAAGAACTGACTCCAATTTTGAAAGAAGCTCTACTATGGCTAAAATGCTATCAAATAGCATCACATGCTGTAGAGAAATCTTTGTTAAAGGAAAAGTCAATTGATGTGACAAATTTCATTATTGTCTTATTTTAAAAAGTTGCCACAGCCACCTTAACCTTTAGCAACCACCACTTTTGTTAGTCATTAGCCATCAACATCGAGGCAAGATATTCCCCCAGCAACTCACTGAAAGCTCAAATGATCATTAGCAGCTTTTAGCAATAACTTTTTTAAAATTAAGATATATATTAGACATAATGCTATTGCAAACTTAGTAGACTACAGCGTAGTGTGAACATAACTTTTATTTACACTAGGAAAAGAAAATGTGTGTGACTCACTTTATTGAGATATTTGATTTACTGCAGTGGTCTGGAACTGAACCTACAATATCTCCAAGATATGTCTATATAAGGAGAAAGGGGCAAAGGATTTGAGAATTTATTGAGCATGATCTCAATAATGGGCCTTGGAATATAAGCTTTCCTCCTTCCTCCTGCAAGTGTTTAATGATAGCCTGTGAAACATGCGAATTTTGGGGATGGAGAAATTAACAGACATGTTTCTTGCTCTGAGAAAAGAAATTATATTATCGTCCATTATTTCCCAAACTGCAGTCATTCAAATGTCCCATCGTATTTTTGTTATGTCTTTGTGCTCTCTATATTATCATAGAGTATTTTTAAAAATTACATATACTTTTATGTCTTAATAAACTTATTTGAAAAGGCATTATTTTTGGTCTCAATGAAAAGCGAGTCTCATTTGCCACAAATAGAAGGTAATTGTTAAACCCAACACAATTAAAACAGTATATATAACTAAATTCAGCCCAGCTACTTTATTTGCTGAAGGCTCCAAGCCTAGATTTGCAGTCTGCTTGATAAAAAAGGAGACTATTAAGTGTAAAAGAGTTGTTAAGGGCATACCAGCACAAAACTTAGCCCTTCTCCAGTCATTAGAAGGATTGAAGGGAAGGCAAAGGAGAATTTTTTCCACTTATCCTTAACCGTTATGAAGTGCACCATAGAGTACAATGTAAAAGCAACTCTCATTTCTCTAGTGATGCACACCCTATGTTTAAAGAAATACATATCCAGTAGGAAGACAGCCATACAAACAAACAAGTACAATATATGTGGCAACGATGAGCAACAGATTCCAGTTAGAGCATGGATTGTAAAGAGCCTTGAAAGCCATAGTAAATGAGTTCATCTTTCATTAAAAAAATAAAGTTTAGAAATCAAGAGATGACTTGAGGATGAGTGTTCAGAGAATTGTGTTATTGTTGAGTTAGAAACTAAATCAGCGAGAGTCAGACTCCATAGAAAGTATGCCGCATGGTGATGGATTATCCATTCGGTTGGACTACAGATGGCCATAGAAGGTTCCACCATCAGAATGGAGTTAGCATCATTCTCTTACACTGGGGCTGGTTTGGCACATGAACTTCACCTCCTCTCTCTCTTTTTTTTTTTTTTAAATTAACTTTCCATTCTGTGCTAGAGAAAAGAACTGTGAAGGCAGAGATGCCAGTTAAGAGAGGAAGTTACCCAGGTTGGAACCTATAATGCCTAAAATATGTTAGCAGAAGTTGAAATGGGAAGACAGAGTTGGAGATAAAAGGCATTTGACTGTAGTACCTGTAGGGGTTAGCAATAGATGGATTAGGGCAAATATGTGAGAGGATGAATGATCCTAAGACGACAAAGTAGTTCGCTGATATTTAAGAGTATGTGAAATGTGAATTACAATTTAAGAGACTAGTGTTGTCAAACTTTGTGAACTATTTTAGCTGGAAATAGGCTTTTCTGGCTTATTTTCTGCTTCTTACCCTTGAAGTTGCAGACAAATGAAGTTGTCAAATATAAAACTTTCTTATTTATAAGGCATGTCTGAACTATGAATTAAACATTAGAACATAAATGAAATTACTTTTTATTTAAACATTAGATTTTTAATAAAGGCTTAGCCTGAAATTTGGCATGAGAAGGGTCCATGAGGTGGTAAACCCCATGAA
The DNA here is from genome assembly GCF_003255815.1 of Theropithecus gelada. Lineage (NCBI taxonomy): Eukaryota > Metazoa > Chordata > Mammalia > Primates > Cercopithecidae > Theropithecus > Theropithecus gelada. The sequence continues at coordinate 130,896,178 of NC_037676.1, forward strand.
GACTGCAATAATACCTGTTTTTCAATAAATAGCTATTTAATAAATGAAAACATTCTAAATCTTGCTATGTCAGTTTTTTACTTGATCAAATTACTTTGTTTATTTTTTCCTTAAAAGTATTCATTGTGAACTACTTTCTGCCAGGCAACATGCTTTATAATCAAACAAAAACATTGTCAGTTTTCACAGATCCTTCTAGAGGATGAGATAAACTATAATAAAACAACCACACAAATAATTTTTAAATAGCAAATGTAATTGCATGCTACTAAGGCAGCCATGAGTTGTTAGGAGAACATGAATACATTCATTTACTAATTCAATAGTTATTTGTTGAACCCTAATGTGTACTAGGCACTAGCAATATATACATATACGTATAAGGTTGGTGCAAAAGTAATTGTAGTGTTTGCAATAAAAAGTAATGACCAAAATCGCAATTACTTTTGCACCAATCTAATACACATATACACACACACAAACACACAGTCACACACAGATATGTATATTAGCTCATGCAACAGTGATATATTAACTTTTGGTAAATAGGAAAAGGGATAGGAGTGCAAAGGAGGTCATGATTTTAGATATAGCAGCCTGGAAAGGAAGAATTCAGTGGGAAGGTAACTTGAATAAGTACGTGAAAGAAGCCATCTATTTAGGCTTTCTCTCTCCACCATCTCAATGCATAACACTTTACAGAAACCAGGGTTGTTGTGATGATTAAATGAGACGACATAAGGGAAACCATCTAAACTAGGACCTGGAGTCAATACCTAATTGAATGAATCTGTTCCCTGGATTCAGAAGAGGTGCTGAAATGTGGTCCACGTACGCTTACATATTCTCTTCCTTGTTCCACCCAGCTTCTAAAACAAATAAATCAGCCTTCCCAGCTCATTCTTAATGTGATAAGTTGTATTTGTGTGGAACTAATACATTTTGTAGTTAGGCTTGCTCCTGTTCATTCAGCTCTTTTAACTCTGCAGTGCTGCAGAAGCCAGACTTGCTATATACTCTTGTTTGCTCTACACATTGCTTGAGGACTATAGAAAAGTAACACAAATAACATTCGGTGGCAGTTCTAGGTCAGAATGCAAAACACCCTGGACAAATTTCCTTGTGTGGGTTACAGTGTCTGTAGCTAATTGTAGCAGATTGGATAGCACTCAGTTTCTGGGGCAACTTTGGTAGGATGCATACCCTTTTTAAATCTCAGTCTTCTCAGCCACAAAACAAAAAGAAAGCTAACCTTTTCTGACCCCTTCAAAATGTAAAGAGAGGGAAATAAGTTAATGTTTGGAAAGGCCTGCGTGACCCTTGAAGCCAAGACATTATCAAAGTACAAAGTAAATTACAAGAGCTGTTTGCTATCCCATTAGTAACTCAAATAGTACAAGAGGCTCCTCCTGTCAAATCCAAGTTAGGCTTGTAGTGTGCACTCGCTTTGTTCATGAGGACAAAAATGGAAACACAAGAGTTGGAAACTCTCATTGGACTCATTTTTAGAAAGGTTTTGCAGTAGAAATCCTTATGAGCACAGACAGGTTCTCTTTCACAGGTGCATTTAGCCCCAGTCCCTTCACTGAGCCCTTGGAGCCCGGAAATAAGGTAAGGTTTGGAGCTTGGAACCCAGAGACAAGATTTGAGGACTTTTGTGACTGTAGTCAAGTTTCTTAGCATCACCAATACTCTATCTCTGGATATGTAAAATGGGAATCATCATCACCAGTATCATAATTACTTTTTGGTTATGCTGTCTCTTTAACATAATTAAACAGCTAAAATATATGGACTGTTAACTCTTACCATGTTAATCACTCTATTATACTATCTCCTTAAATCCCCACAAAACTTTATGAGATGTGGTTTATTATTATCCTTAATTTTCAAAAAATGAGGCAGTGAAAGGTTGAATATATTACCCCTATTAAGAGCTCTCAAAGGCAGGGAGCCTGAGATTCCGTTCTCCGCAAATCTGCTGAGCCGAGACTGAAAAATGAAGTCCTACCTCTCTGAGCTCCATTTGTCTTTATATACACTAGAACTGGCATGGAGTGCCCAGTGTTACCCATCTATGGAGCAGAGATGCTTTTTGATTTGTAAAGCATTATTAAAATGATCCTATGCCATGGTCACATGGTCACATTTCCACAGGACAAATGTGTCCATCAAACCTTCCTGCAGGACAACAAGCATTGAGGCATTTATTGCATCTGCCTGTCTAGCACTGGATGGCTGTAAAAATAAATCCATTCTAGCTAAGATGAGAAGAGTGAGGGCTGGTGCATGGCTGTCCTGAGCCCATACTTCGATTTAGTCTCTTTTCAACCTGTTATCCTACAGTGTTAAACCAAATTGTATCTATTATAATCTGCAATTTAATTCCCTAGTATAATCGCATACTTATGAGGGATAGATATTTGGGATGGGGGTGTGAGAGAGGGAGGGGTGGCAAAAAGCAAATAGAAGTACAAAACATTTGGCTTCTGATAGAACATTTTTAGCAGTCTTCAAATGTCTTTTATACATGAATCATCATTTAGATGAGAATTGGATCTCACACCAAGTTAGACAGCAATTGTTGTGAATTAGGTGGAATGGAGAGCTCATATTTCTTCCATTCCTAGTTGCTTGGAAGAAAAGACAAAATTTGACTGTATGTTTATGAGGCAGAGAGAGAGGCCATTATTTGAGAACTGACATTTAAATGAACAACTCGATTTTTGCCAGACTTTGATATTTAATCTTTTTGGGATAGGAGAGAAAAGGGAAGAAAATGTTGACTCACCTAGTATTTGCTGATGTCTCAAAGGATTGTGGTGGGTAGGAATAGGATAAGAGGACGGACAAAGTGGGAACTAACCATCCAGGTCATTAGAAGTCGTAGATACACTAAGGATCCTGTTGGTCTTTTAATTCCAACGCATCTTCTGCAACAATATTCAAACTATGCCTAGGATAAAGAAAGTGGATTCAAAAACCATCAAAATAACATTCAGTTCACTGCAGAAACCTCTCAAATACATAAAATTGGGTATCACAAGATTGAAAACGCCAAAGAGATGTCTTTTTTTTTTTTTCATATCAAGAGGTGATTAAACACCATTGTTAAGTGCTCTCCCAGCCTCAAAACTTAGACATTCTACTTTTACCTTTCACAAAGTGGTATCATATGAGCATTAAGCTCACACCAATTCAGCGACACTCAGTCTCAACCAGGACAAAACAATAAATTGTTCAGGTTATTTCTCCCATCACTCTACTAATTTGTATTTCAGTAATGTTCTGAATAGGGTGTCAAGTGCAGAAAGGGACATATCCTTTTCTGGAATTATAAAAAAGTAAAAAACTCTAGGGATGTTGAACCTACTCTCCTGGAAAGATATATGTCAGTCTACAAAGTGGCCTTGCACACCTTTGTAATCCATTTTCAAGATACTTTTAATTGTACATTTAAAAAAATATCCCATACTGACTTTAGGACTTTGTCCTTCGGGAAGATACAATTCTTCCATACCGCAATCAAACTGATATTCCAAAATGTGACAGATCATGTATCTCCCTAAATAATGCTTTCACGTTCAGTCATTCCACAAATATTTAATAGGCACCTACTATTTTTTACAGGTATTGGAAATACAGTGGTACATAAAATAGAAAATATTTCTTCTAGTGAGCTTTTACCCCAGCAGAGAAAAGCAGAAAATAAACAAATAAACACATATTAAGCAAGATGATCCCAGGTAATAGAAAACATTAAGGAGAAAACAAAACAGTGATGGAGAAATTGGTGAGTCAATTTAAGACAAAGCTGCAGGAAGCATCCCTTCTAAGAAGGGGATATTTATGCCGAGACATGATTGGCAAATGGTGGGAAGGAGTCAGCACAAGAGCCTCTGGGGTGGGGGAATCAGAGACATAAATTACTGCAAAGGCCTTGAGACAGGAAGGAACTTGGCTTTTTTGAGCCGCAGACAGAATATCAGCAGAGCTGGATCTTCAGAAGCATTAACTACTAGTAAGTTCTTTGTCAGCATAAAAAGCACAACTTGATCTGATACCACCTGACTTTCCAATTTCATCTCTCAACACTCTTTCTCTTTCACTCTCTCCCCTAGATTTGCTGAACTATTTGGAGACTTCTCATGTGTGTACTAGGCTGTTCATGTCTCCATTTATCAGTACACACTGTTATCCCTGCCTGAAATGTGCTTTTCTATTTTGTAACCTGGTGAATCCCACTCACTTTTGAAGATAAATCTTCCCTTTTATTCCTGTAGAATCACAGAGCGAAAATGATTAACTGCCCAAATTATCCAAAATTCTATCACCATCAAAGGGCTTTACTGCTTCTTTTAGAGCCTATATTCTAATTGAGTATTCTTTTTTAATGCTATACTTTGACTAATCATAGAATTTAGCATATCTTTTTAGGTCATAGACTCCAGAAAAAGCACATCTTTCTTATATCTAACACAAAAATATAGGTCAGCAGTCAGTACATTAATCAATTATTTCTCCTTCCCTTCCCTTCCCTTCTTCCTTCCTTCCTTCTTTTCTTCCTTCCTTCCTTCCTTGTTCCTTCTTTCCTCCTTCCTTCCTTCCTTTCTTCCTTCCTTCCTTTCTTTCTTCCCTCCTTTCTTCCTTCTCCTTTAGTTCATTTAACTAAATTTCTAGTTCATTTAACTAAATTTAGGTATAATATTTACTACCTCCCTTCTCCTCATCCCTTGCAGTCATGTTATTAGGCTCTGACTTGACAACACATGCTTCATCTACTCACCTTCACAAAGTCATGTTGTTACCATCCTCTCTCTTCACTAAATATGATCCTGGTGGTCTTGTGTTCTTCCTTCCCTTCCTATGCACCAAGAAGGGTCTTTACATTGTTAACCTCTAAAAGGGACTATTCCAGATCAGCCTGCTTCATGCAGCAACCCTCTCCGTGTTTTCTGTCATGTCACCACTTATTTCCTTCACAAGACTAATCAAAATATTTTGTTTTCTAGTTTATAGTTCACCTTTTACTTTAATATAAGTTCCTTGAGGACTGAAACCTTGGATGCTTTGTACATCGTTGTATCCCTAGTACTCAGCATAGCATTTGGCACATAGCAGATGTTCAGTATGTACCAAATGAGTAAGTGAGTGAATGAATAAATGAGCATGTACCTGAACACGTGTATCATGCCAAGATCTGTATTAGGTAATGGAAATTATTTATTTTTCAAAATTGTGTTCAAATATATATATGTATGTGTGTGTGTGTGTGTGTGTGTATATATATATATATATATACTTTTTAAAATTATTACTTCTTTTTTGATGGAGACTGGGGTCTCACTATGTTGCACAGCTGGCCTTAAATTCCTGGCCTCAAGTGATTCTCCCATCTTGGCCTCCAAAAGTGCTGGGATTATAGGTCTGAGACACTGTGCTCCACCAATTTTTTGAAAAATTAAATCATGGCCTTTGCCTTTGAGTCACTTTTTCCTTCCTTGTAAGTCTAGCCTTTCTTTCCTCTGTTCTCACACTTAAGAAAAATATTGTTTAGTACATGGAGTTAGAACCTTGTGATAATGTCCTACAAGAAAGGTCATTGGTTTCATCTGGATTTAAAAAAAAGTTATCTATGTCCTCAAAAGAGTCTCTAACCTTCAGCAGTCATTTTGTAGTCTTTTGAATTTGATAATAAGATGGTGTGAATAGGTTAGATCAAGTATATCCCCTGATTAGCACTCATCACAGCGTACTGTGGTTAATGATTCATATACCTTCCTTACCAGACTGAGATATTCAGTGGCAAGCACTGCATCTTGTTTATTTTTGTTTCCAGTCTTCATCTAGTATCACCATAGGCATACTAAATTTTTCTAAGACAATAACCTAGGCATAAACTTAATTGTTTTTCAGAGCGTGTAGAAAGCTTTAGAGATTATGTTAGCTATCTGCTAACTTTTCAGATTTGAGAAATGATGGGAAGTATTGTGTTCAAAATAAATGGCAAAGATAAAACTGTGACTTGGGTCTATGATTCCACAACTTGAGTACTTCTTCCTTGTTCAAAGTCACATCTTTATCTGAGAGGAAGAAAAAACAAAAACACCATTCTTGGGAATCATTCTGGTTAATGGAAACTCTGCTCTCTTGGGGCAAGGCAGCAAACAACAAATTAAAAATAAATGCTGAGCTGGCATGAAGATGATGTTTCATCTAAAGATGACACAGACATACGCCAATGGGACAGCAAAGAAATTCTGTATCCTCTGAGATCATGATTAGCAACAAGGAGCTGTAAACTGTCACTAAATTCACCTGTTAGGTGATGCTGGAGAAAATCATTCCCTTCTGAAGACTGTACTGCTTTCAGTCACAATAAAGAATTAGACCTGAGAGTAACTTGGAGGCAGGCAGCATAGCCACTCTTTTTGCATCTTTACAACCAGAGGATTAACAATTTTCAAATAATTAGCATGACGGTTAATTTTGTGTTTAGTTGACTAAGCTAGAGAGTGCCCAGATAGCTAGCTAGACATTGTTTCTCGATGTGTCTGTGAGGATGTTTCTGGAAGAAATCACCATTTGAATCCGTAGCCTGAGTAAAGAAAATTGCTCTTCTCAATGTGGATGGGCATCATCCAATCTATTGCAGGTTGAATAGAACAAAAGGCAGAGGAAGGGAAACTTCTCTCTCTTTGCCCAACTGAGCAAAGTGAGACATTGGACTTCTCCTTCCCTCAGATCAAGACTTGCACCAGTTGCGTTCCTGGTTCTCAGACTTTCAGACTTGAACTAGAACTTACCCCATCAGTTTTCCTGGTTCTCAAGAGTGGGTTGTGGACTCCAGAAGAAGATAAACTTTTCTCATGCCTAACACGAGACATGAGGGTTTCTTGTGTCAACCCTTAATAAATTAATCAATCATTTCTCCTTCCTTCTTTGAAAATAGATAAACCACCAGCTTTCTGAGATCTCCAGCTTTCAAAGGGCACAATGTGGGGCTTCTCAGCCTCCATAATCATGCGAGCCAACTCCTTATAATCTCATTCTCTCTCTCAATACAGTCAGCCCTCCATATATGCAGGTTTTGCATCTGTGGATTTAACCAACTACAGATCAAAACCATTGATTATGGCGGGCCAAAAGTACTTATTTTTAATCCATGATTGGTTGAATCACAGACACAGAATCATGGATATTAAGGGCAATTGTGTATGCCATTTTACATAAGGGATTTGAGCATCCTCTAATTTTGTTTTTCGTGGGATGTCCTGGAACCAATTCCCCATGAGTTCAGAGAGCTGACCATATCTATCTATCTATCTATCTATCTATCTATCTATCTATCTATCCATCCATCCATCTATCTCCTATTAGTTCTGCTTTTTTCTGGAGAACATTGACGAATACATAGCATTTTAAATTCTTGAATAGTTAGTAAGCCTTATAGGTGACGAATGTTAACTATGTTAACTGGAACACTCAATTTATTGGAATAATTCTATTTTCTAGATTATTGATAAAATCCTAATTTAATTTCCTTGATTTTCTTAATGTATTTGGGAAGCAAAGATGATAAGGGAATCCATGAAGAGTCAGGATCTCAATATTTGTTGAGCACTTTTGTTGGAGATGACTGCTTTCCAACAACAGTTCAATAGCCATAGTGGTCCTCATTGTTTATGTAGCATCTTGGGTAATCAGTTTCTTACCCAAACTTTAATGTCAGTTCCCTCTTGGTCTTATTAGTTTACTTTAGTGTTTCATCTGTCAGATTTCATCTATATCTAAATAGCCCATATTCTTGACCTTTTATCATCTGCTCTGCTAATGTACTCCTGGGCTATGCATGAAGCCCATTTGATGGTTTAACTGTGGTTTGCAAACAAAGGCCAGACAGTTGGTATAGGGAGAACTCCCATCTGGCCTAGGCAATTCTTTCTTCTCAAAAACTATTGTGTTAACCCAAACAATGTGAAGTGGAGTCAAAATTTACACATAAAACAAAATGTAAAAAATACAAATTTTAAAAAAGCCACTTGTTTTTGAAAAACATTCTCTTTTGTTCTGGGCCCCCATTCCTGCTGATGACAAAAGAAGCTGGGAGTTGGTCTTTAACTTTCCATTCCCTTCCAGTTTAAAGCAGTCTCTTTTCTTTTTCTCTTGCCTTACGCTTAGTTGTACAAATAATCTGTAGATCTAAAGTTCAAATTTCCTGTTAAGGATATTTATTTCTTCTGTTAAGAAATCTCCCTTCTCTGCTTCCTTTGAGCAGAGGAAGAAGCTTCTATACTTTGGTGCTGCCCTTTGTTTGGGATGCCTTTTCTCGGGATACCTTTTCTCCTTAGTATTTGGACAGGGATTCCTCTGAGGAATTACTTACTACTGAGGTAAAGTTACTTTGGCACAGGTGATGCTCAGTTACCTCTTCTGGATAGCTAGTTTCCACAGGAATTCACCCTGGGTCTAGCTGCACATCCCATTTACTCCCAAAATTGGTAACACTACTATGCATCCTCAGCGGCTTTGCCCCTCCCATCACCATTCACAGATTCAGCCTCCAGCACTCCCTGCCCATGGTCTTCTAAATCTCCTAAGAGGTACTCAGCAATTTCCTGCTCATAAAAGGTAGGAAAGTAGAAGTATACTTTTAGTGTCCTTGCTCTGATCAAAGTTTTCATGCTACTGTCATAGTTGGCGTTATCCACTCCATGTTAGAGGACAGACAGTTTCACCTCAACCGGAAATGATACAAGTGCTCCAGTTGCCTGTGGCTCCCCATACGACCCATCTGTGGTTTCTATCTCCAGGGTACCCCCTGAATTCACTCCACGGTTGAGGTCTGTAAAAGGTGGTAGAAACTGTAAATACCTGCAAAACCAAAGTAGAGTCCCTTCTCTACCTTTAATCCCTTCAAAGTGTTTCCAACCACTATTTCATCCTTGAAGTAGAAAAGTTCTCTACCTCCTTTTGAAATAGGGAGAAGCATCCTTGGCCATATGTGGAGTTCTCTGTATCCATAGCTCATAATACTCCATGTTCAAACCTTCAAGATTTTCTCCTACTACACAAGGAGAGATTTTTGAATTTAGAAAGGCCTTTTTCTCTTATGAGAGAAATTCTTCTTGTAAGACTTGTGACTTCCTTTGGGCTTTGCATCCTATTTTGGAAGATAAAAGTTGAATATTGACCATTTTTCCTTTCTTCTTCTCTAATCCTAATCTTTCTGGAAACAAATGGACGCTTTCACTTGTGCCCAGAGGAAGGAAACATCAGGAGGAGAAAACTTCAAATAATATTTTAAAACATTATGTTACAATGGTAAAATCCTTTATAAGCTCCCCAAAGGAAGAGTGAACAGTATACATTTCGTAATTGACCCATTTCATTTGGCCATATCAATTATACCACAAACCCTTTACCATGATGAATTTTCTCCATAAATTTGAACTGAATGCAATTCAAATTTGTTCAATATAGTTGCAATCAACAGATATTACTGAGTACCTGTTAATACGCCAGGCATTGTGCTAAGTTATGAGAATACTGATTAAGGAAGTACTTTTATTGTCTTTGAGGAGTGCATATCCTATGAACAAACCAGGCTTGTAAGTAAGTAAATTACTTTCAAGTAAATTTTAAAATCAATGCAATTATTTCAAAGACTATGGGAATAGCCATAAGAGAAATCTCTGACAATCTGTAAGAAAATACACTATTGTGATGCAGAGAAGGGAAAATCTAAGGGACTTGAGGATAACTCATGAAATGAAGTGATATCTTCATTGGACTGTAAAGGATGACTCATTAAATGGGGAGTCATTCCAGGCAGAGGGATTGTATGTGAAAAAGGACCAATGCATAGCTTGGATAAAGAGACATTTGACTTCACTCACCATATGTACTCACAGAAGTCAAGTATTTTTAATGCACTGATTAAATACTGTGTGCTGACAATCTAAAGAGCACCCAGTCTTCTTTATATTTCAATATAATTGAGTCTTCTTTCAGAACACCCAGTCTGGGCATAAGAAAAGGGAGACACACTAAGTTAATAATTAAAGTTAAGGTAACCAGAGAGTGTATGGGACATAAAGGAAGAGAGTCTGGGGTATGTACTGCACTCCACTTTCTAGATAGACTGCAAAATGTTCACACCTTTTCTGGACGGCTGGTCATACTACTTAGAAGGCTGTTTGGGATAAAATGACCTGATTAGGAGGGAGTGGTACTTAAGAGAGAAGAGTTTAGACAGAGTTTAGTAGATTTAGTAGCACAATTGGAGTAGGGAGGGAGTTGACACAGCCCCCAACTGGCCAGCTTTTCTGATACCCTGATTTGTATAAGCAATCATTTCTCCTTATCATTTAGTGATGTGCTGGATGAAATTTTTCTTTAAGAGCAAAGACAACTCAGAAAGATGAATGTGTGTTGCTGAGCTACAGAATTAATCAGCCTGAGGGAGAGGAATCTCTCATTTATTAGGAAGCCACTAATTTGGCTTCTGTGATCACTTAGATTTTTATATCTTCACTTTCTATAAAGATAGCTTTCACAAATACATACATTATAGGCATGAATGTGGGAAAATGTTTAGCCATCTTAAAAAAATTCAGTGTGCATATTAAAATACTGCTTAGTGACAGAATTAGAACTAGGTTCTAGAACTCCTATTTCCCAGTCTAGCACTTTTTCTCCTGGTTGATATTTTAAAGTTTTATGAAAAACAAACAAAAACTTGAACATTTCCATATAAATCTTTCGTAGTAGCTACTTGTGTGTAGATAAAATAATAGTTATTAACTTTATACAAATTCTATAATACAAGTAGTTACCTAAGTGTTTCACATATAGAAGGTTATTTAGTCTTCAGAATGACTTCATAATGTAGGAAGTACTATTACCCTTGTTTTAAAAATGAAGAAACTGAGGCCTAGAGAAGTTAAGATTCTTGGTTAAAATCATATGGCTACTAAGAAGTAGTCAAGCCTGAGTTACAAATCCTGTTCATTTACCTTCAAAACATTGCACCATACTGCCGTTTTAATGCTCTTCTAGTAAGTAAGCTTAAAATTTGGAAATCTGGAGAATAATCCCCAGCTAATGATCTGCTATTAGGCAGTACCTTGGCTTATCTATGAGGTGCAGAAGAATTTCAGCCCCAAGGCCTCTAGTCTTTGGATGAGAGGAGGCAGACTGGAGTCCTGGAGTTCCTGAAGGAATTATCAAATTCCTCATATTTTCTCTTACATTCCATGTAGCCAACCAGAGTCTTCTTCCAATCTTGCATTAAAAGTAATGGCAAAAACTGCAATTACTTTTGCATGATCTAATAAAAGGAAAGTCACCATGAGTAAAAAGTGGACTCCACACCAGTGTAGCTCCACAGAGCTCTAAGTTTGTAACCTGGGCCATGGGTGGGTACAGAACTGGGGACAGAAGATACAGTTAGTGCATTGGGACTTTAGGAAGACAAGTTACTTATGTTGGTTCACTTGAAATCCAGTATGGGTTACAATAAAAAAGATATGGTGAGTTATCTGAGATGGAGAAATACAATTGAGAGAAGTAAGAAAGTTTACAGGTCTGCAATGATGGAAATAGACTGATTTCATGAAGGAAGAGGGTGATGTTGCTATGGGGTTTGAGTTCAAGAGGAAATATTTCAGGCAGAATGGGTTTTACCAAAATAGTCAGTATTGTAAAAATTTCAACTGAGGGGGCCTTGGTGTTGGAGCCAGGGGCCCGCATGTGAGAGCTGAGTGGAAATGCAGAAGGCTTGGACAAGCTTATTCCTTAGCATTCCTTCACAAATATATTTGTTATATATGTGTTCAAAGTTTATTTTGGGAGACTCAGCCCCAATATCATATACCCACTCAGCAACACAAATGCCATATTCTTCACCAAATCCATACTTACTATAGGGCAATTTAGGTACAATCTCTTGTGACTTGGTCATGTTATAGAGTGAGCTCATATTTCCTCTTACATCCCATGTAGCTTACCAAAGTCTTTTTCCAATCTTGCATAGTATTCTCAAAGGAGACTTACAATAAACACAATTTTCTTTATTTGGTGACATTTCCAAAGAGGTTGAAAGCCCCCTTGAGAATAGAGCTCCCAGCAAGTACTCAGCTAGTATTCTGCTAAATGCAGATCTCATGAGAGCAGATTCTAGTTCTGGATGTGCCCAGAAAAATTTATGTAACTTGGACAATTTGTTTTCCTATCACAGCCTATCTAACTTATCCATAAAGTGAGGCTACTGAAAGAAGCCAGACACAAAAGAACACAGACCGTATGACATTATTTACATAAAGTGTTCAGAAAGACAAATCCATATACACAGTATGTAGATTAGGGATTTCAAGGGGCTGGAGAGACAAATGAGAAGTGATTGTTAATGGGCACAAGCCTACTTTTTAGGGTGATTAAAATGTTCTATAGTTGAACAATAGTGAGGACTCCATAACTTTGTGAATATACGAAAAACAATTAGATTGTGTAATTAAAATGGTAAATTTTATGGTATGCAAATAAAATTTCAATTAATAAAAAACATATGAAGGCTTTTTCTACTGCTGAAAAGTTTCACAAGTAAGGTTTTTTGTTTTTTTTTTAATGAATTCAACCTGTAACATAGTAAGAAGTCAAATGCATTTTCTTTTTTTTTGAGACGGAGTCTAGCTCTGTCGCCCAGGCTGGAGTGCAGTGGCCAGATCTCAGCTCACTGCAAGCTCCGCCTCCCGGGTTTACGCCATTCTCCTGGCTCAGCCTCCCGAGTAGCTGGGACTACAGGCGCCTGCCACCTCGCCCAGCTAGTTTTTTTTTTTTTTTTTTTTTGGCTGATGATTTAAATTTTTATTTTAAAATTTATATATAGCTAGTTTTTTGTATTTTTTTTTAAGTAGAGACGGGGTTTCACCGTGTTAACCAGGATGGTCTCGATCTCCTGACCTTGTGATCCGCCCGTCTCGGCCTCCCAAAGTGCTGGGATTACAGGCTTGAGCCACCGCCCCTGGCCCAAATGCATTTTGATTTGCAATTTTTTTCTTCTCTTTGCTCCCAAGCTATAGACCACAATTATTGATGCTTTATCCAATTGCTCATTTTCCTAGCAGTGAGAATTTGCTAATTATTTGCAAATTTGACAGACAGGCAAATTTAGGAAAAGGGGAAGATATTTTCCTGGATCTGAGTCTTGGGAAATGAAAGATAACTATATTTATCTCAGTGGGCTTCTGTCCTGTTTCAGTGAGCAGTTTGAGCTTGAATCCAAGTGATTTGGCCATGATACAAATAGCACACATTATATGCAAATTTCCCAAGCATATGAAAACAATCACATTCACAGTTGGAAGAAAGTGAAACAAAATCTATATATAACCACATAATCACTTATTATGCTAAAAATACCCTCTTTTAAGACACTTTTTTTTTTATTATTCTCAGTGGTTGAAAATAAATTTGTACTATGCTCTCTGTGGCACTAATAATCAATTGTAGAATTATGGCATGAAGTTTTAAACAGCTTTTTTTTCCCCCTTCTGAGCAATTGTTTCTTGAAAGCAGAGAAACAGTGCCTTTCTCCTGTTTCTAGGCCTTGGAGCAAAAGCTATCATTTTAAACACCTGTTTTGATCTTAAAATGCATAAAATTCCAGCATATATACGATGATGCATGACATCTAGCTGTGCAATACTTACTACACTACTGTCTCGATGATACTGCCACTTAGATGATGGAGACTGGGGATCTTTAATTTGCTATTCTTGCTCAGCATCCATAACTGAGATTACTGCAGCTCAGGGAGAAAGCATCACATTCCCCTTAGAGGTGCCTCAATGTTCTCTACCACTAATAAGGTTCAGTACTGAAAGAAGGCGGCAGAATGTACACCAGGCTTTTTATCTTTCTAACACTTCCCTTACCCATTTGGCTTTATCTTCCTTCTCTGGTGATGAAAACAATCAAAACAACTTCATGGCGTATAAAAATGCTTTCCATGTCTTTTTTGTTTTGTTTTGTTTAAACGCTGGTATAGAGGAGATTTTGGAAATGTATCCTGTACCATTATCCCTCTGTATCTGTCTGGAATTAGCTCCAGGACCTACCTTAGATATCAACATCTACAGATACTCAAGTCTCTAATATAAAACAGTGTAGTATTTACACATAACCAATGCATATCATCCTGTATACTTTAAATTATCTCTAGATCATTTATGGTACCTAATGCAATGTAAATGCTATGAAAATAGTTGTTACACTGTATTGTTCAGGGAATAATGACAAGAAGAACAAACTGGCACATGTTCAGTACAGACACAATCTGTTTTCCCAAATATTTTCTATTCCCTGTTGGTTGAATGTATGGATGTGGAACACATGGATGTAAAGAGCCATCTCTGTAGACTTGGAAAAGCATATATTCCTTGACAACAGGTAAAAAAAAAATTAGAAAAGGCTTCAGTTGATTTCCTGGGGGCTTGGAAGCCTGTGGGGGTGGGAGCAGTGGGTACCAGCTGGTGGTAGGAGTGGGAGTGGTAGGCTGGGGTAGCAATGTTTAGGAGCATATTAAAGGCCCTAAGGAGCCTACAGAACACTGGCTTTCCACATTTGGAAAACTATCCTACGGGTTCAAGATCTTAACTGTTATCTTGGTATTTAAGACCTATGAAAATGCTAAAACTTATGTTTTTGGTTTTTTTTTGTTTTGTTTTCTTTTTTGAGATGAGTCTCGCTCTGCCCCCCAGGCTGGAGTGCAGTGGCGCGATCTCTGCTCACTGCAAGGTCTGCCTCCCGGGTTCATGCCATTCTCCTGCCTCAACCTCCCGCGTAGCTGGGAATACAGGCATCCGTCACCACACCAGGCTAATTTTTTGTATTTTTAGTAGAGACGGGGTTTCACCGTGTTAGCCAGGATGGTCTCGATCTCCTGACCTCATGATCCGCCCACCTCGGCCTCTCAAAGTGCTGGGATTACAGGCATGAGCCACTGCACCCAGCCAAAACTTATGTTTCTTTATCACCTACTCATATATAAGAAGCATCTTCAGGCATTGTATTGTTCTCACATGCAATTGAATATTTTCCTTGAAATTTGGAAAAGTTGTGTCTTCCTGTGACTCTTCTGGGTAATCTTATCTACTCTCCTAACTTCAGGAACACATATAAAACTATGTTTTCTGCATAATTCAGGTTTGCCATTCCTACTCATGGGTAACACACAATCCCTGATCCCAGTGATTTAATACCACAAAAGTTTATTTCTCAGGTACAATCCACTGTAGGTTAGGTGGCTCTTCTTTGAAAAGTCATTTAGGAATTCAGTTCTTTCTATAATTTGGCTCAGTCATATTATAGTCTATAAAATAGCTCTACCAACCTGGGGGTCTTTCACTTCCAGCTTCATGGATGGGATAAGAGTATAGACTGAGATACTTGTTGAAGATTTTAAGGACTGTGTCTAGAAGTGGCTTCCTTCTCTTATCTCCACATTCTGTTGGCTATAACGAGATACGAGCTAAGTGCAAAGGAAGGTGAAAATAATGTTCTCCTGTGTCCTCTTGAAGGAGAAATGGTATTGGTGAGCATCAAGTTAGTCTCTGATTAATCCTGTCTGATCATCATGGATCAAATTTATTCTTTCTTCTAAACATGAAATATGTTCTCATCCTCCCCATGGAGAACAATTTGATATCCTTTTCAAAACAGCAGGTCTCCAGATAATGTTCAGGCCTCTACACTAGATTCACATGTGTGCCCTTGTTACTGAATGCCAGGGGTTCAGGTCCTGTTGCTTGCCACACAGAAAGACAATTACTGAGGCAATGGGTATTGCCAGGGAAGTAGGCTTTGTTACAGGTGATGCCAACCAGAGAGATTGAAGACAAATCTCAAATCTGTGTCTCCCTCTCAACTGAAGTTAGTAGTTTATACAACTGCAAAGGAAAACAGGAGGGGCAAAGAAAAGGAGTTGGTCAACAGGCAGCAGGTGATTAAAGAGAGGTCTTGCATCTCATTATAACCACGTGTGGGAAACCAAGAATTGGGGAAGTGTAAGGAAGCGGAGTTGGTCAACAGGCAGCAGGGTGCATCTCATTGTAAAAATGTAAGTTTCTCAAGCTTCAGTTCTATGGGCTCCTGGCTTATTGAAAAATTGGGCCAGTTTTATTTTTATGGTCTGTTAGTTCATGAAGACCAGTATCCAACCCCAGTTTCCCTCCTTGGCTACCACCATCAAATATACAATAGTAGAATAGGGATGGGATAATTGCAATGTGTACTCTCATTTATGAAGGGAAAAAATACAAGACACATAAATCAATAGTTATAGTGGATGCTGTGGTGCCCTCCCCAGATCTTCCTTTATGAACAAGGTCCTTAGCCTCTCAGCTGCTGATGGCTCACAGATGAGCCCCCCCTCCAGGAACTGCTATCTAAAAATCAGTGTCTTGACCAAGAGTATGACCTGCCTTGTGGAAGCTTGCATCCAATGACTAGTGCAGAGTATGAGACATCAACTCCTTGTCTCAATGGGGACAACTTGAAGGGATCTCCCACCCTCTAACCTCTGGTGGGATTGACTGAGTTCTTTGTTGAAATTACTTCACTGGTTCAATGTTTCCCTTTGCCTACTCTTACTTTTCTTACTCCTTAGAGGTGTTGTTTCCAACGTTTCCCAAATAACCTGTGGCACACATATCTCAGGGTCTCTGAATCTGTTTCCTGAGGGCCTTGAGCTTCAACACTGGTCATAATTGCTCTGAAATTCCATGGGGCCAATCTTATGAATTCCCCCTAGTCTGGGTGGGTAAAAATAGTTCCTTTCAGGCTCTGATTTTGCTCTCTGTTGGAGGAAATCCCTTGTCTTTTATAGTTTATGGACTGTGGCTCTACTCTTGAGGGTCTTCTCTTTGTTCAGTTTCTTTGGGGACTCTAAAGTGAATGCTGGAGAGCATACCATTGTTAGGGGTTTTGAGGCTTTCTGCCTGCTTGTGATAGGTCAGGATCCTAAAGGTCACCTCAAGTCTCAAAAAGCCAAAGACGTTTTGAATGAATTTGTGACTTATTTGTCAATGTAATTCTTTCAACACCTTCATAGCTTCTAATCTCTATACATTCCAGCCAGTTTCATGTCCAGTAACCACACCCTAAAACCTTTCCTAGACACAGTTCTCAGACCTACTTTATTTCTTCACTTTTTCAAAACCCTGCCTCTCTGTCTTAACTAAAGCTACCTTGAGGTTAGTGGGATTGAATGGGATTGATGGAGTCTGAATTTATCATTGCTCTAGTCACTCATCCAACTGAAGGATTTTTCCTAGACTTAGTATTTCAAAGTCATTAAACATCTCATATCTTACTTTTGAAGGTCTAGAATCTAGAATATTTTCACTTTTTCACCCCTAAAAGGTCTCGAATTTCTCAACTTTCTTTATTCTCTTTCATTTCTGCCTGCAAAGTATCTCTTTCATTTCTGCCTGCAAAGTATCTAATTCTTCCTTGAGGTCATAACTTATAATATCTTACCAGACCACCCATTGGTAGCCAACATATTCTACTAAGATTCTGCTTTCCAAGCCTTTCTGCTAGAGCTATTGGTTGACTAAGCATGCTATCTGTATTGAGAACAACTGCAACTAAGAAGGGATTCAAATGAAGTGTCTTGCAACTGCATAATCTGAAGACCTATGCTTCCAGCCTGTGTCAGCTTCCTTGATGCTCATCTCTGAATGCTTAACCAATACCAAATATTTATCTTTGTGTTATGGTAGTCCCCTCTTCAAAGTACCGATTTCTGTATAAGGTTATATAACCAACCACCTGGTAATCTCAGTGACTTAGTACACAAAATAGTGGAATTCTCCCTCATGTTATAGTTTGTTGCAGATTGGATTGCTTTTCTAAGAAGTTTTCCTTAAAGAAATGCATCCGTGATTCTTCCATAGTGTGACTACAACTCCATATTCTTTTGTTTTTGTCATGAGAACCTCAAGATGATTTTAAGGTCTGGGCTTGCAAATGGTGCATATCACTCCTGCTCCCATCTCGTTGTCCAGCAGTAGTCATGAAAGTATCTTTTATGGCTGATAAGAATCATAAAGAACTCCAGGAAATTTATTCTTCCTCTGTTCTTGGGAAAAGCAAGAGAAACTGAGAGCATCTCATCACTTGCTATCATATTCCCAATTTCATATCTCTGTAACCTAGATTTTTCCCTGAGTTGAAAATATTTATTAAATAATATTTAAGATGTATATGGTATTTCAGTTTAAAAAGTGAACTTGCATGCGTTATATTTTTTGACTCTCAAAACATTCCGTGTGATATGTATTAATATTTTCATCTTCCTTTACAGATGATAATATTGAGGCTTGTGAGTCAAATTCCTTAACAAAGGAATAAAGCTTCTACTATATGACAAGTAGTCTGCTAGGTACTAGTGACAGAAAGGTGACCCCAAATCAGATACAAACTCTGTTCCCATGCTTATGCTTTAAAGTAAGAAATAGGTATTAACTGAACAAAACGTTAATAGATGTGTATTAACAAAGGAGATCAGTGCTCTGTAAGAAAGATACATAATTGTGCAAAAAATGTATTTAAAAAATAGCTTATGCAGCTTCTTTTTGGAGTGATTATATTTAAAAATTATCATATGATGATGATTGTACAACTCTGTAAATATACTAAAAACAAACCATTAGTTGCAGATTTTATATGGCTGAATTTTATAGTATGTACATTATATCTCAATGAAGCTGTTAAAAAAAAAAGAAATACATGCAGGGAAAATACAAGACAATTTACCCAGGCCAAATTAGTCATATAAACTGTAAGTACTGCAGAAAATCAATATTAAAAATAATTACTATACTTTTCTATTAGGTTTTCAGTTTCCCTAGGCTTTTAAAAAATATATCAGAAAATGTTAAAAGATAGTATTTAAAAAGAAAAGTCATGACAATCCATTAACTCTTTATTTTTATATCTTGTCCTTTTCTTGGGGCAAATTATGTTAATCATGATAGAATAGAAGCTACATTTTTCCCTAGGTAACTTCTTCTGCAGTAGAAACAATAATTGGTATAGCGTAATGTCATTTTCATCCATCCGATTAATATATTATGGTTTTGCTTAGCAGTATAAAAGACATTGAAAGTATAAACAAAACCAGACAAATGAAACATAGCCTAAACTGAAGGACTCAAGGAAACATACCTTGGAGAACTCTAAGTCTGATATCTGAAAGTGACCTGGAGTTAATAAGGGAAGAATAAAAGAACAACATTCTGAACAGAGGGGTAACTAAGGAACCAAGAAAGGCTTGTGCAGGCAGAGACACTGCATAAGTGGAAATCCAGCAGGAGGGTCCAGGAAGGCCTATATTGTGTAAACCTGATAGACAAAGTTAAGATCTTTCATTTTTTTCCAAAAGAGTTTTCTAATTAAAAAGTTTAAGGTGGAAAGTCAAGGTTAATTTGAGGAACAGCTTTCTTGGTTGTTTGCTTGTTTGTCTGCTTGTTTTTTCCATAGAGTCTATTTCTAGAACTTAAATTGCTCATCTACATTCAGCTTTAAGTGGTTGAAATGGAATCTTGAACTCAAGCTACCTGGCTATGGAGGCCACTAGACAGTACCCAGTAGAGTGGGGACAAGCCAAGTCAGCTAAGCTGGCGCTGCAGAAGGCCCTCGTCAGGCCACCAGGAAGCTAAGTACCCCTAGTGATGCAAGAAATATACTCAGAAGTATATAACCCTTAGGCAGGTCAAATTTTCTTATTGTGCAAACAGTATGGATCCTTGAGGGTTGGGGCTGCTTGCACCCAAAGATAAAGAGTGGAAGGTTCTGAAACACACTGACTCGGCATGGACTATTATGCTCTATTACAGACTCAAGTCACACCTCTGAGGAGCCAGGGTGGCATTGACAGCTGCGTTTTCACCCACAAGTATCTTTGATCTCCTGTGTATTCCTCTCACTGGTTGTTTGCTAGTTCAGTATTAAACTAAACTACAGGTAAACTTTCCAAATACGCATCTCTGTTCCAGCTATCACTGATTTGTTGCCTGTTCAGAATGCACGGCCATAGTTGTAGCGTTCAGCTAACACTGATTCTGATTAATCATTAATCACTGCCCATGCCAAACCAGTCAACTTTCACTGCTGATCCTGGCCCGTCTCCAACTTGGGAACAGCCTTTGTGAATCAGCCTAGCTCAGCCTGGTTGTGAAGTTGGAGTGGAGAATTCTGGCAGAGGGTTCTGACATGGTTTGTAGAATGGGTGGAGAAAGTAAAAATGGGTGCAGGGGAACTAATGGAAACAATGTACTAGGCAAAAGTCCTGCAGAACCTCTCTGAATTGAGATCTTGTACTAAGACATGCAACAGAGCGGGTTTCCCACCTCTGCCCCAAACATCCTGGGAAATTCTCCAAAGCTGTCCAATCACTTTGTATTTGTTCCATAACTAAGGTCCGTGAGTATAAGGGCAATTTTTCTTTCATATGAAGCTCTGTGCATATGAAAAGTAAATTTACCTTCTACTTCTAAAGATCTGTAGTAGGTACTGCAGTAGGAATATTACACATGTGGTCATATTTCATCTTCATATCAAAGCTTTGAAAATGTATGATTTTCATTTTTCCCATTTAAAAAATAAGAAACTTAAGTGTCAGAGCAGTTAAATAATAATAAAGATTATGCATGTAGAAAGTGGCAGAGTGAAGGTTCAAACCCAGATCTTTCTAATATCCCCACATGAGCTTCTTACTTAAATATTCAAAACTGATCTCCTTTAAAATATTTTACTAAATGAAAAACCTTGAAAGACAAGTTTTGTGTGTCTTGCCAAAATTATAGGTCTAATTAAAGTCAGAGTTGGGCTTTGGTAAATATCTGTTGAATTGTCTGTTCTTGCATAAGCTCTTCAAAGTGCCTTGGGACTATAGGAAAGAGATCCAAAGTGAGGTGGCAACTATCTCATTTAAACTGTTAAAGTTTAAGCACAAAGGAATACTGCTAATTTGGAAGCAAACATCAGAATTTACCAGTTTCGGTGACAGCCAAGTCCTCACCAGAGAAGTTTATCTTGGAGGTGCTGGGTGACACCAGAGAATAAGCATGGGCTTTGAAATCAAAGGGCCTATATTAAAACTCAGGCCAGGCGTGGTGGCTCACGCCTATAATCCCAGTGCTTTGGGAGGCCAAGGCACATGGATCATGAGGTCAGGAGATTGAGACCATCCTGGCTGACACGGTGAAACCCCGCCTCTACTAAAAATACAAAAAATTAACCAAGGGTGGGGGCACACGCCTGTAGTCCCAGCTACTCGGGAGGCTGGGGCAGGAGAATCACTTAAACCCAGGAGGCAGAGGTTGCTGTGAGCCTAGATTGGGCCACTGCACTCCAACCTGGGTGACAGAGCAAGACTCTGTCTCAAACAAAACAAAATAAAACTCAGCTCAGGAGTTCGAGACCACCCTGGGCAATATGGTGAAACACCGTCTCTACTAAAATACAAAAATTAGCTGGGCATGGTGGCGCACACCTGTAGTCCCAGCTACTTGGGAGACTGAGGCACAAGAATCGCTTGAGCCCCAGAGACGGAAGTTGCAGTGAGCCGAGATTGTGCCACTGCGCTCCAGCTTGGGCTACAGAGTGAGACTCCATCTCAAAACAAACAAACATACTCAGCTCCACCATTTTCCAACTGGTCGATCCTGTGCAAAGATTTTTCTACCTAAATCTAAGTCTAGAGAAAGTTTTAAATGCCAAACTAATAAATATATTTTGTAATAATGCCTCTGACAATTGTCTTCTGTCTCTCTTTCTGTCTCTCTCTCTCTCTTCCTTCCCCATCCTCCTTCCCTCTTTTCTGTCCTTTATTCTTTCCTTTCTTCATTCATGAGTACTAAAAGCCCTTTTTCTGCTCCATCTCCAGCCATATACCCCCAGTGTGTTCTGCTAAAACAGAATTGATTGCCTCCTACCATGATAGTTGTTCTTAGTTTTTTGTTTTGTTTTGTTTTTGTTTTTTATTCTTTTTTGAGACAGAACCTCATTCTGTTGCCCAGGTTGGAGTGTGGTGGTGCAATCTCGGCTCACTGCAACTTCTGCCTCCTGGGTTCAAGCAATTCTCATGCCTCAGCCTCCTGAGTAGCAGGGATTACAAGCATGCACCACCATGCCCAAACTTTTTGTATTTTTTTTTTTTTACAAACTAGATAGAAACCTTTATTTCACAACTTTATCATCATTCACTTGCTAAAAAGACACAGACTGGGGCACACAGCTGAACACACTGGGAGGCCAGATGCTGGCATCTTCCAGGCGGGAGCAGAGCCGTGATCACCCTAGGGCCGATGTCTCCTGGGGCTCTCAGGCATCATGGACCAGATGCACCACTATTGTCCAATACCAGTTTTACTTAGAGCCACCTCCTTTTTGGGGGCCATTAGTCCTTATTTCATGCCAGATTTTCACTAGAAGCTCCCTGTTCTTCCAAATCAGTTCATGGCCATAAGTAACATACCATATTCCACAAAGAGCTCCCCCAAGATGTGTTGCATGATCAAAAAATTTCCATCCCCGGATGATTCCTGCTGTATCCACGGCGATAATGGCTTTTAGGGCATTCCGTGCTGTGAACGTGAACATCGGAAGGAAAGTAATGGCAAGCCTCCCTTCTGGGATCTTAGTGCAGACAGCTGCGATGGTGCCAGATGCACCAAGTGATGGTCCATACCTTCCTGTGGCAACTTTACCCACGTAACTGACAAAATTGGAAATAACACCTGCAGATAGGTACAATGCCATGAACTGCTCTTGACCCAGAATGTTCACTATGCTGGAAGAGAAGCTCCACAAAACATACGTATTTGCTGCCATGTGAAATAAGGAGAAATGACTGAATGTTGACAGCAGCTTTGGAGAACAAAGGACCTTTGAGGCTGGATTCGATGTGAAATATCTGATCATTGGCCGCTACAAAGAAGGTACTCTCCATAAACAGAATACAAGGACATTTGCAGCTGTAATACCTGTCACAGTCCGCTGGCCATCACTTAGATTATTCCACCACTTGTTAATCTCCTTTCTGAAGCCTCCTTCTTTATGTGGTCTTATGCTATCCAACCAATCAGCTTTTATACCATCAAAATAACTCTGGACCCTGGATTTCAGTGATTCATATTGTCAAATAGCAGCTGATCCAAATGCACAGCCTGTAAACCCAACAGTAAAAAATAAAGGTTTTATGAGACTCCTTATAGGATAGGGAGAAGGATAAAAGACTGTTTCTTCTACAGGAGGAATCAAAGTACTTCTCTTGTATGCTTCACTACTTGTCCCTGTGTATGATCTTCGAGGTTCAACCTTCCTGGGTGCTTTTCTGAATCCGCATTTTTTGCTGAATAAATAAGTTAAACCTGCATCCAAGCAACCACGGTGGGGCTAGGGCCACAGGGAGCTCCTCGCAGCTGTGGCCGCCCACCGACACAGCCCACGCCTGGCCGCCCACCGACACAGCCCACGCCTGGCTGCAGCCCCAGGCTCTCTGTGCCCAGCCTCGCCAGGCCATCTTCCCAACCTCTGCCTCACCATGGCCCGACTTTCGACTTTTTGTATTTTTAGTAGAGAGGGGTTTCACCATGTTGGCCAGGCTGGTCTCGAATTCCCGACTTAAGTTATCTGCTTGCCTCAGCTTCCCAAAGTGCTGGGATTACAGATGTGAGCCATCGCACCCGGCCATGGTTCTCACTTCTTTGCCTCCTTGGTTTCCTTTGGCTAAAGTGGTTTTAATTTTGTGTTGCCTTGGTGAGATTTTTACTCACCAAGATCCTTCAAGATCTAACAAAAGTATCACTTTTACATTGAAATTTTTCCTATACCCCCTTTTATTCCTCCTCTAAGTTTACTTGATTGCTTCTCTCATTTATCTCTTTGCCCCAGTCGTATGCTGTACATATCTCTAGGGTTAATGATTCCAGCTTCACCCTATTCTATGCCTACACTTGATATTTCACATATAATCATGTCTGGCTCATCAATAAAGCAGAACTATCACAAGACACTTTATCAGAAGGGTTGAGACACATCATGGGAGATAATGCATTTTAACAAGAAAGCCAGGGAAAGAATCTTGTGTTAGCCTTTGGAAATAAGGAAACCAGTATGCTATCAATCTAACACTAGGACTCCCCCAGCTTTGTCCTACATCACTGTTCTACCTGTACTTGAGACTCAGTTACAGAAGGAAAGATAGTTGGGCATAAAACTGAAATAAAACTTTTTGAATATGCACAGAACTGTTTGAGCATCTTGAAATTGTAGACAGTCATTCTTTTTAACCAAAAACTACAATGCACCTGAAAGGCATTGAAGCTTGGTACCCAAGAAAACCAAGGGAAGTACCTGACACAGGTGACAGAAGCTAGTAACAATGAGCTCTAGAATTTGTTGCAGATTCCACACTCATTCTGTTTCACTTCACTGTTTCTCAGCGACATGTGACTTAACAAATACTATTTTGTAAACTATATTTGTGCGCTAATGCTACGTAAGATATCAGGTAAATCATGTGGTTCCTATTTTACCTGATATTTGCCATCAGTGGAATGAGAACAACATTTTCCACCTACTTCTTGGTGGCTTGTGGGTAGATTATGACATAATATCTGCAAGAGACCGTGAAGGAAGAGATTAAGGTGCTGAGCAATGATGCAGTTGAATGCTTTGGGAAGCGTTTATTGAGCTCTGACTATGTGACAGGTAATTAGATGGGCACTGGAGGAGAAAGACAAAGACATGACAACAAAGTAAGTGCACTTATCAAAACACCACTGTAAAGGCAATGAGACTTTATTGAGATCCTGTATGACTTATGCATGCAGAACTGAGAGTCTCCATATGGTAAGCTGACATGTGAGCTGGTAGGTTGTATGATATGAATAAAAATACAGGTGAAATTAGAAAACACATACTAAGCTTAATGAGACCATCAAGGTCTCTGCTAAAAGTTCTACTGTTTTTTTGGACCCACACCAGCAGTCCTTTACTAGTATAAACCTGGATTCTCAGCTTTCTGCCTTGGTAAATAAAATCTGCAAATTACCCAGAGTATAAGAGGCTGCAGAAGTAAGATAAACTCTCCAAAGTTTTCACATCTCCAGAGTCCTAGTCTTCCCCACCCCTGCCAATTTTTAGTTTCAGTAATACAGAAATGGAAGAGAAAGCTATTCAAGTCAGAGGGAAGAGCAAATGCAATGGCAGAAAAACAATAGCCACATGAGCTTTGGGAAACTTGGAGTCAATGTCAACTCAGCTTCTTACAAGAGACTCACAGGTAGCATGACTGAAGCAAGCAGGAAGAAAAGTTAACCCTCGTGAATTGTGAACATGGTGGGAATTGTGGAAAACTGCAAGTACAAAGCCATCAAAGGGTCCAACTGCTATAAAGCATGGGCCAATTGCCACCATATGAAAAAACAGGTTTATTCTTACTTTTAAATAAAAAGTGGTGAAACCACATTTTTGATGCAAAATCTTCTGATTTTTAAATGTAGGCTTAATTTTATCTTTAAAACACTAAGCAGGCCAAACTATGTGTTGCCTTTTCCCTGTCTCTGTCTTAGAATCTAATTTTTCCTATTTATAAAATGGGATTAATAATTCCTGTTTGGCAGTGTCCTGTGGATTACAGTATGTGGGGGCTAGGATTTGCTGGATGCATGTAACTCTTCTTAAGGACACATGTATTCATTACTGATTACATAATCATAATATGATAAAAGACCTACTCAGGGAATGCCTCATTTTAGAAGTGCTCAATCAGGAACTTGATGCTTGTTCATGCAGAATATTACACAGGACATCCATTTTTTGAATTTAGGGTTGGAGTCAATCAAAGATCGGTTAGTGTTTTTGCAAGATCATTTTGACTGTTTGTGTCTGTCTAGAGTAGTGAATTAAGATATGTTCTGCATCTGTAACTAGGCCCAGTGAAAGGAAGTCTCACGATTGATTAATGATGTCTGACAGGGTCTTAGAAAGTGAAAGTGGCCACACACACATGCACATTTGCCATCTCTGAACCAAATGATTTCTAAGTCAACTTCCAGCCCTGAGAGTTTATAAATAAGATTTAATCAAATTTGACCTCCTTTTAATGCCTCACAAATTATTCTGAGGCCTACATTATGAAGATCAGTGTCAATGAAATATTGATTAAGGGAGATTTCTGTGACAGACTGTTGTATAAACCAGCTTTGTCCTTTTCTTATGCGACATCCACTTTCAGCACTTCACAGAACAGATTTATTAACTGAGTTGTCTAATGTCATTATTTTTTACTATGCTTGATGAAATCCTATATGCTTCATTCTGGTTTAACTTGAAAGACACCTGATTCTGTTCTGTATGCATGATACTAAGGACACACTGATGAATAACAATGGGTGCCTTTATTAAATGTGTTTCCTGACATTCTCAGTAATACAGACAAAAGAACAAATGAGCAAAATGTAAGGTGAAGTGTAGCATCACAGAAGTTTCCACCCCTCATTCTTAAACTTTTCTATGAAAATCGAAGAGAGAGATTGCCCTCAAGAAATCTGAAGCCAAAAATCACAATAAGTAGCCACAGAGTAAATATTTAAATATCTAAGAATAAACGTCTTGGGATTCTTGTTCTATATTTTAAGAAAAATTTGTAAATTCTACATAATATGTTTCTTCTAATTCATTGGGCTTTTTAATCTCAAATTCTTCCAGGAAAATTGGTAAATTTTAAAAAATGTGCTAGGCTTCCCATGTGGGTTTCTGGGACCTTTACATGGCCATATGTAAACTCAGTCCAAGAAGCAGTGATGACTCCAACAGAGAAGCATCATAAAATGGTCAAGAAACAAATTGTTCATTTATTTACTTATTTGTTTATTTTTTTGAGACAGAGTCTCGCTTTGTCGCCCAGGCTGGAGTGCAGTGGCTTGATCTCCACTCACTGCAAGCTCTGCCTCCCGGGTTCATGCCGTTCTCCTGCCTCAGCCTCCCAAGTAGCTGGGACTACAGGTGCATGCCACCACGCCTGGCTAATTTTATGTATTTTTAGTGGAAACAGGGTTTCACCATGTTAGCCAGGATGGTTTCGATCTCCTGACATCGTGATCCGCCCGCCTTGGCTTCCCAAAGTGCTGTTAATCTCGTTTTTAAATAAGA
This sequence comes from Theropithecus gelada, assembly GCF_003255815.1. Taxonomy (NCBI): domain Eukaryota; kingdom Metazoa; phylum Chordata; class Mammalia; order Primates; family Cercopithecidae; genus Theropithecus; species Theropithecus gelada. The sequence goes on from NC_037676.1 coordinate 130,923,406, forward strand.
AATAAGAGAAATTTTCATAGCTGAAATCAGACCTGAATGGAGATCAGGGAAGATAATCCATTCAGAGGAAAGAGTTTATATAAAGACATGGAGGTATTAAATAGCACAGTGTCTCCAGGAAACTACAAATAGTTTTCTACTGCTGGATGAAGTTTCCAGATTGAGCATGGCATGAATAAGGTAAGAGAGAAAGGAAGGAGTCAATGTGTACAATAAGCAGGTCTGTTAGAAACAACACATTCTTTCCAAATATGTATTTTTCATTGAATTTTTTTAATTGCTGTCTTCCTTTCTGCTTAACTTCCTACTCATAGACCAAAACGCAGATCAGGTGAAAGCTTTTTTCTCCTTCTTCTTCATTCATAAACTGTACTTCTGAATCACATTATCCATGACAACCCTCTGTTCTGCCTTGGCCACCTATCAAAGGCCTCCTCTCACTGCTGATCAATGGTTCTTCTGGCACTGGAACTGAGCCAAAAATAAAACAGCCATTGATGAAAGAGCAAAGCAGCAATTCCGTGAGAACAAAACATCCTGACCAGAGTGCAGGCTGAGTGTTTCCTCTCAATAAAAAGCACTCTGCCATTGTAGAACTCATTCACCCCATATAGGGGTGGCGCTATCCTTTGAAAGTCATTAATAAGCCACCTTCTATGTTTAACCTTGTGATCCTTTTGAGGAAATACTTAGAATAGAAAACTAGACAGTATTGGAAAAAAAAAGTTCTGCTTTGAGGGTCTGAGGGCCAAAAACCATTTGAAGATGTTCTTCCAGCTTCCTTTGACAACTTGCTATAATGCTACCCTTCTTATTTACTGGCTCTTATGCTCATCAAAAAGAACTTCAAGAGTTCTTCCCATGCACACAATTGGAAGCAACAATATTTCTCTTCCTGAGAACCAAAAAGACTTTCAATAATGTTCATAATGTGCATCATCTTTGAAGTCTTCTGTAAATATCTCAGAGATGAATTAATTGGCTATATTTCCAATTTTTTTGGATTGTGTTTGTATCTTATGCAATTCGGAGAATGTTGTGATAAACAGGGTGCTAGGACTAATAATGAGAATTGTTACTAAGTATATTTCCATAGCACTGATATATCAAAATACATCGTACTAGTGAGAGCTACTATGCACTGCACCTTTGTTTGTCTGCTGTTCTAGGCACATTACATATTTTCTCTTCTTCAGTTTATATAGCTCTTAAACACCTCTTATGGAAGATATGATAACTCCCATTTTAGAGATAGGGGGATTAAGGCTCATAGGGGTTGATTTGCTTTCATACATTTACAACAGTGTAAATGTCAGAGCTGGTTCAGAAGCAAGAACTCTGAGTTCCCCAGTATATTTTCTTAGTCAATATCTGATATGGTTTGGCTGTGCCCTCACCCAAAATCTCATTTTGAATTGTAATCCCCATAATCCCCACATGTCAAGGGTGGGACCAGGGGAAAGTAATTGGATCATGGGGGTGGTTTCCCCCGTGCTGTTCTTGTGATAGTCTCATGAGATCTGATAGTTTTAGAAGTGTCTGGCATTTCCCCTGCTTGCACTCACTCCATCTTGCCACTTTGTGAAAAAGGTACCTGTTTCTCCTTTGCCTCTGCCGTGATTGTAAGTTTCCCGAGGCCTCCCCAGCAACACAGAACTGTGAGTCAATTAAAATTCTTTCCTTTATAAATTACCTAGTCTCTGGTATTTCTTCATAGCAGTATGAGAACAAACTAATACAGTATCTTAAATGGTACTTCATGCAAGTGGTTCCTTTGCGTCTGTAGTGTACTCTGCCTAAAATCCTCATTTACCTCTATTTGTATAACTCTTTTCTTTAAGATCTGACTTTGGATGTCACTACTGGTAGGCAGTTATACATATTCTCACAAAGTCTAGGCTAGGTGGTTGTTGTATGTGGTTCCATATCATTTTGTGTTTCCCTCTTTGCAACATTTACTGTGCTGTTTAAATTGCTTAATCTGAGGTCCTCCAAGGCAGTGATCATGTCCTCCACCTGCACATGTCACGTAGAATACCTGGCAAAACACTAGTGCTCAATAACTGTTAATAATCCATCAAGTATTTTGCCTTTCAGTGGCATTTGAGACTTTCCAAATGCATTCATGTAATCTGGCTCATTTAATAATACGTAAAAGCTGGTGTAATCAGTAAAGTGCTATTTCAAGTGAAATATCACAATTAAATTTAAGCATACGGATTAGCTAGAAGAATCTGATTATACAAGATAAAGTGCTTTCATATATTATACCTGTAATACTATGCCATATCTATTCCATATATTACACATGTGTACCATATCACAGTATGGTCATTTTAATAATAATGATTCTTCCAATCCATGAGCATATATATTAGTCAGTTCTCATGCTGCTAATAAAGACATACTTGAGACTGGGTAATTTACAGAGAAAAAGAGCTTTAATGAACTCACAGTTCCACATGGCTGGGAGGCCTCATAACCACGGTGGAAGGTAAAGGAGGAGAAAAGGCACATCTTACATGGCAGCAGACAAGAGCGCATGTGCAGGGGAACTGCCCTTTATAAAACCATCACAGCTCATGAGACCTACTCACTGTCACAAGAACAGTACAGCAAAAACCTGCCCCCATGATTCAATTACCTTGCACCAGGTCCCTCCCTTGACATATGGGGATTGTGGGAGCTACAATTCAAGGTCAGATTTGGGTAGGGACACAAACAAACCATATCAGCATGGGATGGTTTTCCATTTGGTTGTATCATCTATAATTTCTTTCATCAGTGATCTGTAGTTCTTATAAAGATCTTTCATATCCCTGGTTTAATATATTCCCAGACATTTTTATACCTATTGTAAATGTGATTGCCTTCTTGATTTGGTGCTCAGTTAGAGAATTATTGGTGTATAGGATCACTACTGATTTCAGTATATTAATTTTGTATCCTGAAATGTTAATTCATTTATCAAATATAAGAGGTTTTTGGTAGCATCATTAGAGCTTTCTAGACATAAGATTATATCATTGGCCAACAGGCATAATTTGACTTTCTCTTCTCTAATTTGGATGCCTTTAATTTTTATTTTCACTTGCCTGATTGCTCTGGTAAGGACTTCTAGTACTATGTTGAATAAGAGTGGTGAAAATGGTCATCCTTGCCCTGTTCCAGTTCTTAGAGGGAGCGCTTTCAATTTTTCCCAGTTAACTATAATGTTGGCTGTGGGTTTGTTGTATTTCTTATATACGGCCTTTAGTATGTTGAGATATGTTCCTTCTATTCATAGTTGAGAATTTTCATCATAAAATGCACTGAATTTTATCAGTTGCTTTTTCTGCATCTATTGAGATGATAATCTAGTTTGTGTCCTTAATTCTGTTTATGTGGTATATCACATTTATTGATTTATATATGTTGACTCATCCTCACCTCCCTGGGATAAATTCAACCTCATCATAATGTGTTTATTATTTTTCAATGCACTGTTACATCTAATTTGCTAGTTTTTTTTTTTCTGTGAGACAGGGTCTCACTCTGTCACCCAGGCTGAAGTGCAGTGGCATGGTCATGTCTCACCACATCCTTGAACTCCTGGGCTCAAATGAGCTCCCCATTGCAGGCTTCCAAGTAGCTAGGACTACATGCATATTCCAGTATGCCTGAATAATTTATTTTTTATTTTAATTTTTTGTAGAGATGGAGTCCCGCTACGTTGCCCAGGCTGGTCTCAAACTTCTAGCTTTAAATGATCCTCTAGCCTAAGCCTCCCAAAGTACTGGTGTTACAGGTGTGAGCCACCGCACTCAGCCATTGATTTGCTAATATTCTGTTGAGGATATTTGTGTCTATTTTCATGATGGATATTTGGCCTTGTAGAGTGAGTCAGGAAAATTTCTCTCCTCCTCAACTTGTTGGAATAGTTTCAGGATGACTGGTATTAGCCCTTCTTTGTATTTTTTGGTAGAATCCATCTCATCCTGGGCTTTTTTTTTTTTTTTTCCTTCTAATTAATTCTTGCTACTCATCATTAGCCTGTTCAGGAGTTCTCTTTCTTCCTGGTTCAATCTCAGCAGATTGTATGTTTCCAGGAATTTATCTGTTTTCTCTAGGTTTTTGGATTTGTGAGCATATAGTTGTTCATAATAGTTTCTGATGATCTTTTATATTTCTGTGGTATCATTTGTAATGTCTGTTTTTCATTTCTGATCATAGTTGAGTCTTCTCTTTTCTTTAGTTTAGCTAGTGGTTTATCGATTTGTTTACCTTTTCAAAGAACTAACCTTTTGTTTTGTTGATCTTTAGTAATTTTTTTGGTCTCCATTTTATTCTGCTCTGATCTTTGTTAGTTCTTTTGTTCTAATAACTTTGGCTTTTCTGGTTTTTGTAGTTCTTTGATGTGCAACATTAGATTACTAACTTGTGATGGTTCCACTTTTTTGATGTAAGCATTTAATGCTATAAAATTCCCTCTGAACACTGCTTTTCCTGTATCACACAGGTTTTTGTATGTTGTGCATGATTTTCATTTATTTAAAAAATTTTAAAAATTATATCTTAATTTCCTCATTGACTCAATGATTATTCAGGAACATGCTGTTTAATTTTCATGTATTTGTGTAGTTTCTGAAGTTCTTGGTATTGATTTCTAGTTTTATTCCACTGTGGTCTGAGAAGATACTTGATATAATATCAATTGAAAAAATATGTTAAGACTTGCTTTATGCCCTAATATGTGGTATGTCTTGGAAAATGTTTCATATGCTGATAAAATTATATTCTGCATTCATTTAGTAGAATGTTCTATAAATGACCATTAAGTGTACATGGTCTAAAGTCTAATTTAAGTTCAAAGTTTCTCTATTAATTTTCTGTCTCAATCTGTCTACTACTCTGAGTGAGGTGTTGAAGTCTCCCACTATTAATGTATTGCTCTCTAATTCTTTATGTCTAGTTATATTTGTTTTGTAAATTTGGGTGCTCTGATGTTGGGTGCATATATTTAGAATGTTATATCTTCTCACTGAATTGATCCCTTTATCATTATGTAATAATCTTGCTTGTCACTTTTATCAATTTTGATTTAAAGTCTGTTTTATCTGAAATAAGTGTAGCTAATCCTGATGGCCTTTGCTTCAAATTGCATGGAATATCTTTTTTAATGTCTTTACTTTCAGCCTATATGTGTCTTTTTGGGTAAGATGAATTTCTTGTAGGCAGCATACAGATGCATCATGCTTTTTAAAAATCCATTCTGCCAATGTCTATATTTTAAGTGGTACATTTTAACTCATTTACACTCAAGATTAAAACTGAGATGCGAAGCTTTGTTCCTGTACTATTGTTAATTGTTTATAAGCTGTATAACTTTTTTTTCTGTCTTCTTGTCTTTGTGGTTTGATGAAATTCTATTCTGTTGCCATTTGATTCCTGTCTCTTCCTTCTTCATATGATTGTTTTATAAGAAGTGTAAGTTTTATATTTCCATGTACTTTTCTGATGGCAACTATAGATCTTTTGTTTTTAATGTTTAACACCCCTTTGAGTATTTCTTGTAGGGCTAGTCTAGTGGTGACAAATTCCCTCAGTGTTTCCTTATCTAGCAAATACCTTATTTCTTCTTTATTTATGAACCTTGCTCTGGCAGGATGTAAAATTCTTGGCTGACACTGTTTTCCTTTCAATACTTTGAAAATGTCTTCCCATTTGCTTCTGGCTTCTTAGATTTCTGATGAAAAGTCTACTGTTAGTCTAAGGTAGTCTCTCTTATAGGTGACTAGATGTTTTTCTCTTGCTAATTTTAAAATTATTTCATTTTGACATTAGACATTCTAAATATAATATGATGTGATGAAGTCCTTTTTGCAATACATTTGCCTGAGGCTCTCTGAGCCTCCTATATCTGGATGTTTAATTGTCTTGCTAGACTTGAAATGTTTTCATAGATTAGTTCCTTAAATAGGCTTTCTAAACGTTTTGATTTCTCTTTCCTCTTGGGAATACCAATAATTGATAAGTGTGGTCACTTTATGTTATCTCAGATATCTCAAAAGCTTTGTTTATTCTTTTTTATTTTTTTTCTTATTTTTGTCACACTGAATTATTTCAAAAGACATGTCCTCAAGTTCTGAAAGACTTTCTTCAGCTTGGTCTAGTCTGCTATTGAGGTGTTTAATGTATTTAGTATTTCCTTCATTGAATTTTTAGCTCCAGAATTTCTGTTTTTTTAAAAGATATTTATTACCTTGGTAAATTTTACATTCATTTTCTTAATTGATTTTCTGCTTTCTTTGTATTGATTTCAGGTTTTCTTTCATCTTACTCAGCTTCTCATTTCATTCAAAGCCAATATTTTGAATTCTTTATCTTGAATTTTGTGAAATTATTTTTTATTGGGATCTATTGCTAGACAATTGTTGCCCATTGGTAGTGTCATATTTCTCTACTCTTTCATGTTTTCTGTGTCCTCCATTGATTCTACATATCTGTTGTAGAAGTCACTTGTTCCAATTTTTTGAAGTTGCTTTTGTAGGGGAGAATGTTTTTCCTTACAGCTCCAAGGCAAGGCCCTAGGCCAAGGTGGATCACAGAGTCTATTCTCCTTTCCTCATTCCTCAGCAGTGATGCCAAAGTATGGACAGCTTAACCTCCAATAACAATGAAGGCAGAGGTGATGGTGCAGACAGTGGCCATGGCTGTTGCTCTGCACAGAATCAGAAACTGCAGCAAGAATGGACTAATCAGAACTGTCTCCTGCAGTGGATTTTTGCCTGATTTACACCCCGTCACGACTCTGATTCCCTTATTTTAGATTTATTTTGGTATGCTTTCTCCAGGTTCTTCAAATAATACTTTAGACTTTTGATTTTAAACTTTTATTTTTTTCTTTACAATACTTCAAATGCATTTTGTGATGTCAATTTTTCTCTCAGCTACACTTTAGCTGTGTCCCACAAATTGTGATACATTGTTGTGTAGTAGAAGATTAACTTAGCGGACCTGTGTGTCAAACGCTACACATTCGAAAGAAGGATCTGGTCTTGAATGGCTGCTGGGAGGTAACTTTTTATCCCTTAGAATATTCTATCAAATAAGAGTGTTTGTGTATGCCTGAGATCTTGGTTTATACTATAGGTCTCTGAGATTGTGGCCCATGTTATAGATCTCTGTTGAATTCTGATAGTTTATGCTAGCAGTGTGGTTTATGGTAAATGTCAGTTTTTATATGTCTGAGACTCTTGATCAGGCTATGTCAGTTTGACCTCTAGAGGGTAGGAGACTGAATAACTGAGGTCAGTTGCTAAGGTGCTGCATGCCTATGTAACTGACCAACTCTCTGCAAGCCCCCTGATGCCAAGACTCAGGAAAGCTTACCTGGTAGGCTATACTCCATATGTGTTATGACACACCATTAGTAGGAGAATTAAGTATAACCCTATGTAATGCTACTAGGAAGAGACACATGGAAACTTACATCTAATTTCTCTTGGATTTTACCCATGTGTGTTTTTCTTTTTGCTATTTTTCATCTATTTTTTTTCTGTAATAAACTATAATGGTGAGTACAATCGCTTTTCCGTGTTCTGTGAATTATTCCAGTTAATCATCAAACAAAAGTGGTATTGGAAACAGAGTGGAATTTTTATGCTCATAAGGTTAATTTTTATGTTCAATTTTTTAAATTTCCAATGAGAGTTCCTTCTTTATTACATACTATTTAAAAGTACACAGTTTGTTTTACAAATGTTTGGAGATTTTTCTGGTATCACTTTAATATGAAATTTTAGTTCCATTCCATTGTTGTCTGAGAACAATTATTTTCAATTTTTAAAATGTGTTAGTTTTAATTTCATGTTTTTAAATGTTTCTAGATATCATGCCTCAAGGAATATGTTCTATGGCCATTTGAAAATAATGTGTATTCTGCTGATACTGGGTAGAGTGTTCTATAAATGTTAACTAGATCCTGGTAGTAGATGGTGATTTGAGTTCTTGTACATTCTTGCTGATTATTGGTCTAGTGGTTCTATCAATTTTTGAGAAATAGATGTTGAAGTTAGAAAATATAATTATGGATTTGTCTATTTCTCTTTGGAGTCCTATAATTTTTTCTTTCTATATTTTGCAGTTATGTATTTTAATGCATACACATTAAGAAATGCTATAACTTTTCTGTGGAGTAATCTTTTTGTCGTTATATAATATCTCTCCTTATCTCATATAATTTCCTTTGCTCTAAAATATAATTTATCTGATATTAATTTAGTCACTCCTGTTTTCTTTTACTTAGTGTTTTCATTGTATATTTTTCTATTAAGTTACTTTCAATTTTCTAACAATGTCATATTTGAAAAGAGTTGTAGACAGCATATAGTTAACCCATGTTTTTAATCCTCTTGGTATTTCTGTCTTTTAATTGGTTGAATTTAATGTAATTATTAATATGTTAGGACTTAAAAGAGTAATTTTTTATTTCATTTTATAAAATTTCTAATATTTCATTTCATTTTTTATTTACTCTGTTATTGTTTTTCACTGCCCTGGCTTTTTCGCTTTCTGTGGGTTACTTGAACATATTTTAAAATTCAATTTTAATTTATCGATTGCATTTTGAGTGTATCTTCTTGTATAGCTATTTTTAATTGTAGATCTAGTTATTATATTATATGTAATAATTGTAGGTAGTTATAATTGTAGATGTTCAATAGGTTAGGCATGTTAAATACATTTTGAATACACACACACACACATACACACACACACACACACTCTCACAGAGTTACTGGTGTCATCATTTTACCAGTTTAAGTGAAGTGTAGAAAGTTTACCTCTTTTTACAAGTCTTTATATTCCTGTTTATAATATAATTGTCTTAAATATTTTTGCCACATGCATTTAGAGCCACATTAAACAGTATTACAACTTTTGCTTCCATCATCAAACATAATTTCAAAATCTCAAGGGAAGGAGAAAATTATCCATATTTTTGCTTACTCTGTTTGTTTGTTTTTCTTTACTGATGTTCCTACGTTCCTTTTATTGTTTCATTTCTGTTCAGGTAAGTTCATTTACCTAATGTTTTAGGGTAGGTCTCCTAGTGACAAATTCTGATAGTTTTCATTCATATGAAGATGTCTTGATTTTTTCTTCATTACGGAAGTTTATTATTACTGCATATAGGATTATAAGTTGACAGGGTTTTATCGTTTGTTAGTTTTTTGTTTTGTTGTTGTTGTTTTGTTTCTTTTTTAAAAGAGATGGTCCTGAACTTAACGGTAGTTCACCTTATGACTTTTAACTTTGCTATGGTACAAAAGAAATACTCATTCAGTAAAACCTGCACTTTCAGTACACATACAACCATTCTGTGTTTCACTTTTAGTAGTATATTCCATAAATTACATTAGATATTCAACACAATAAAATAGGCTTTTTGTTAGATAATTTTGCTCAACTATAAGCTAATGTAGGTTTTTGAATACATTTAAGGAAGACTGGGCTAAGCTATGATGTTCAGCAGGTTAGGTGTATTAAATGCATTTTTGATATGATATTTTCAAAATATGATGGGTTTATCAGTATGTAACCCCATCATAAGTCAAGAAACATTTATACTTGAAATTACTGTAATTTTCTCCTGACCACTATAGTTTCTAATGAGTACTCTGTTATTATTGGAAGTATTTTTCCCATAGGTAAGGTGTTTTATTTCACTGCTTTCAAGATTTCTAATTTTAGTTTTTAGAATTTTGACTATTATGTATTTTGTTGTGGATTTCTTTAGATTTATTCTGTTTGAAATCCATTCAGTTTCTTGAATCTCTACATGTATTTTCTCAAATTTTGGAAATTTTTAGCCCCCCCTTTTTTTTTAGCATTTAAAAAATAGTTCAATGTGTTTCTGAGGCTGTTATTTATTTCCAGGAACACTATATGCTTGGAATGGGTAATTTTGTTGTCCTATCTTCCAGTTCGATTATTCCTTCCTTTCCCTCCATTCTGATGTTGAGCCATTCATTGAGATTTTTAACTTGGTTATTATATTTTTAGGCTTACCCTTTTTGTTTGTTTCTCCTTAATGTCTTCAATTTCTGGTTGGAGATTTTTTTTTTTTTTTAAATTGTTGGGACTTTCTGTTTTTCTGTTTGTTTAAAGAATCTTTGTAATTGTTGGTTAAAACATGTTTATGATGTCTGCTTTAATTTTTTTTAGATAATGCTAGTATCTTTTTCACCTTAGTCTTCACATTAATTAGTGTCTTTTTTATTTAGTTTGAGATCTTCCTGTTTTTTTGCTGTGACAAATTACTTATTTTTCAAACCTAGGACATCTGCAGTATTATGTTATAAGACTCTGGATATTATGTAAATCTTATATTTTAGCTAAATTATTTAGACAGTACTTTAGCAGGGGAAGAAGAGATGCTGCATCATTACTGTCAGATGAAAGTAGATGTCAAAATTCCTTCTTAGCCTCTGTTGACACCCAAGGGAGAAGGCTGTTTGTTAACGCTGGGTATAGTGGAAGTTTTGGCTCTTCACTGGTTCTCCACTGATGCACTCCTACCCCTCCTGGTCTGGGAGATATCAGCGTAGACCTAGTGAGGAGCCAAAACTTCCATTATCCGCAGCATTACCAAAGAGCCTCCTCCCTTAGGTGTCAACAAAGGCTAAGAAGGGAATCTGAACATCTACTTTCATCTGGCAATAATGATTCAGAATCTTTTCTTCCCATCAACACCATTTAGGGTTTCAGCTTTGTTACTGTTGGACAGTAGTAAAAGTTCTAAAGAAGATGTGTTCAACACCAACACATCTTCTACCATCAACACCACAAGGGTTTTAGCTTTGTGATTTTTGAGCAGTAGTAAAAGTTCTGACTCTCTACAGGGATTCCTCTGGCATAAATCCAGGAGGGAGTGTAGGGGTGCTGCATTATTGTCAGGTGGGAATGGAAGCATAGACTCCCTACACAGCCTTCTCTGAAACCACCGCAGTGGGGAGGTTAGAATACCTTGCTAGTGCCAGATAAGGGTGAAAGATGAGTTCTCTACTTAGCCTTTGTTATCATGTGTAAGGATAAAGCCACAACGTATACTGTGGTGTTTGATGTTTGGCTAGAGTAGTACATTTACTGTGTAAAATATTTCTGACTTGCTAGATGGCTCCTTTCCTGATCTTTTCACTCAAGAGAACAGATTTAATTATTTATTTATTATTATTAATAATTATTTAATCTGTGCCCATTGACATTTTTGGGTTGCTGACTTCTTCAGTTCTAATCTGGGAAATGTGAAGCAATTCAGGAAACTCATCACCATATCATTCCTTGCTCCCTAGCTTGTCTGCCTTCACTCTACCTGTCAGAATATTCTTATAATGGTTTTATGTATAATATGCAGAGTTTTTTTGTTTTACTTAGCAGGAAGACTAGGGAAAATTACATCTACTCAATTTTTCCGTAAGTGATTTCACACCATTTATTTTTATTACAAAGAGAGATATTGATTTTTTTCTTGCTTGTCTCACTTCCTTTCCCTCCTCCTTTCTTCTCTTTCCTTTCCTTTTTCTATTTACTTTTCTTTCTTGTCTCTTCTCTTCCTTCCTCTCTTCTCTTTTCATTTTATTCTTTCTCTCCCTTTTTTTTTTATCTTCTCTCATTCTATTTTTCCCTGTTCCAACTTTATTTTGTATATTTGATCTTCATCTCCATCTCTACTTTATTTCAGTACTCATCTTCTATCAAGCTAACCAAATATCTAATCAGAGATCATGGTCATCTTCTATTTTCTTCTCCTTCTTTAACTCAATATGTGCATAACTGACTCATTGGGGAGCCACAACCAAAACACTTTTTCTCTTGTAAACCTCTGTTAACATTCATTCTTTTCTTTTAGAAGTAGTCACAACATCTCATGTTTTGTCTCAAAAGCAATCCTTCTGAAGACTTCAATTAAAAAACTTTTTCTGACGTAGTAGAAAGGAATGGGTTTTAGATTTAGATTGAGCCAAGTTTGAACCCTGGTTCTATAATTATTTTTAGTTGTATAATTGTTGGGAAAATTACCTAGCTTCTGTGATCTTGGATTTCTCATCAATAAATTGAAGATTTAATGTGATAATGTTTGCAAAGTACCAGATATGGTTCTTAGTACATATTGTGTGCTCAATAAATATTAGTTAAATCAAAATTATTAATTCTCAGTGATCTTTATCACTTCATCCAGTTTGGCTGTCAGCTTTGTTTCTGTAAGGTTATCTGTTATTATTACCTTGTTGTCATTGTTATTTTGTTATTATTAGTTATAGTTGTCTGTATGTTGAGTAAAAAGGTTTCTGAAAAATTTATTGACCATTATTACAACCATTAAGATTATGTTCATCCAACTCAAGCTTCAATTTTATCATGGACAAATAATCAAACAAATATTTGCTCAATCAATAAAAGGATACTTTCTAAGCACATATTGAAACTTATTTATAATGCTGTGACTATTATCTGATCCACTGTCAAATATAGCATTTTGTTATTGATGCTTTGCTATTTGCTTATGACAGAAAGACTGCTCAAGAAAAGTCTAGATAATGGTTGATAATGCTTGATTTGAGACAAAATTACTTTGACCCTTATTTTACATGAAAAACTGCTCAACTAGGCCTCATTTCAGAAAGTTAGCTTCTTGGGGTTATCCATTATATCAGTATATTCTGCATTTGATGAGTAAAATGCAAGAAGAAATATAAAGATCATTTTGATATTGCAAATACATTTATTAATAAAACTCTAAGCATAGTTAGTAAAACTAAATTCATTTTAACTACAAGAGGATTTTCCAACTATTTTCCCCAACATTTTTAATAAATTACTTTTTATATTTGTATATATCTAAAACAATTTTTTTTTTTTTTTTAAGACAGAGTCTTGCCCTCTCAACTAGGCTGGAGTGCAGTGCCACAATCTTGGCTCACTGCAACCCCCATCTCCTGGGTTCAAATTATTTTCCTGCCTCAACCTCCCAAGTAGCTGGGATTACAAGCACCTGCCACCATGCCCAACTAATTTTTGTATTTTTAGTTGAGACAAGGCTTCACCATGTTGGCCAGGCTGGTCTCAAACTTCTGACCTCGTGATCTACCCGCATCGGCCTCTGAAGGTGCGGGGATTACAGGCATGAGCCACTGCGCCCGGCCCAACGTTTTACATTTTAATAAATAAAATCAAAGTATAAGACTATAATTTAAAAACATATTCTGTGCCATATGCTTCGCTTTTAAATTCCTCTACTCACTTATATTTGTGTCCTCCTGACAGTTTAATTCATACTAAATATTTTGCTCTCAAAACAATTTCTTGATTTATCAATTTTGTGTATTTTTTATTGATTTTGTAGATTTGTGAAAATGATTTGTAATTTTTATCTAATTCCCTTATCTACTTCTATTATCATTACAACATAATAATTTTAGTTAAATTGCTAGTTGGTATTTGGATTTTTAAAAATATGTATTTTCAATAGTAATTCAAAATTATACACAATGTTTACTTTTGGGTAAATTTTCTCTCTGCAGTTTTTTTTTTGTTTATTCTTTGGCTTTTATGTTTCTTTTATCAATATTTTTCCCAAGCCCTTCAAAGTAATATAAAGTCTTTCTATGTAAAATGTTTCTTACATTCAAGCATATCAATTATCCCATGCCTTCCATTTTCTTTGAGATCTTTTTCCAGAGTATCCCTCTTTTTACCATGCCACTGTAGAAAGGCTAGTTCATAGGTCTGCCACACAGCTGCCATCCTGAGACTTCCCCTTATCTTAACCAGGGGTTGCATCATCTATTTTTTGATAATTTTGTGAGCTTGCATATGGTGTCCATGGTTTGTAACCTTGCAATTTTATTCAAGGCCTATATTTAACTTTCATTTTACCAAGTAAATAATTATAGGTTGAAAATTATTTTCTACAGAATTTTAAAAACATTCGTTCATTGTATTCTAGCTTCTAGTGTTGCTTTTGAGAAGTCCAGTCCAGTGCCATTGCTTTTTTTTTTCTTTTAATGTGGAACTTTCTATATTATCCTCAAAATTTTAGAATTTTTCTCTTTACACTTGTGTTTTGAGCTTATATGATGATATACTTTGGTGTGCATCTTTTTAGACTTATTGTTCTTGGCACTTCAGAGACACTCGTTCTTCAATTCCGAGATATTTTCTTTATTCATTTTCTTTTGTATAATTTTCTGTTCTCTGTTTTCTTCTTCTAAAACTCTAACAATTTGTATATCTTAAATTTGTTAAGCAACTTTATCTTTTTTTATTTTCCATTCTTTTATCTTTTTGTATTACTTGTTGGGAAATTGTATCAATTTTAATTTTTAATATAGTGTTGAGAGTTTTTTAACCATCGTTTTTAATTTAAAATAGTTCTTATTGTCTAATTGCTCCTCTTCTATAATAGCCTGTTCTTGTTTTATGGATAGACTATCTTCTATTTTCTATCTGAGGATATTAGCTATAGTATTTTTCAAGATATTCATTTTCTGTTATCTGCATTGTCTTTATTTCCTCCAAGCTGCTTTCTTCCTATTTATTTTGTCCTTTGCCTTTCAAATTGGAAGATATTTTAAATTTATTGATACTATTTGGCTGTTCATTTATATTTGAGAATGAGGTGCTATAAAACTTATGAGAAGCTCTATATGCATGGGTTAGATTTGTTAACTGATAAACTTTTGGATAAGATGACATTGTAGGGACCAGTTTATTTATTTATTGAGATGCGTTCAAATAAAAATAATTACAAGTATATTTTCAGGGATTATTTCTTTTCTCTAGTGAACACTCTACCAATCTTCTGCTTAAGGAAGACATGGTGGGGACCTTGGAGAATGAGGTAGGATGGGAAGTGAAGGTGGTGGTGGTAGTGGTGACAGTAGTTATTGATTACCCAGGTTTTCAGAACCTAGCAAAGAAAGGGAGCTAAAAGTAGCCTCATTCCATTTCTGTATTGTCGTTAATCCTCCTGGTTTCCTGTGCTGTGCCAAGTATACTTGACCCTGAGGTCTCTGTCTCAATTAATCTACCAAATGAAATTTCTACTAGAATGGAGTAGAAGAATTGCCTGATGTTGGAAGTAAGACCACAATTGTATTGGTTGTCTAACACATCCCCTTATTTGGAGTATCATTACTAACTCTCACATTTGCTGGTACATGATATTGCTAATTTTTGGAACTTTGTGAGTACTGTTACATGTTATCTTGCTCCTCTATGGGTTTCCTCTGTACAGATGAATGGTATTTCTCTGCTTTGTTATTTTCTCCTTTCATTTTTGATCTTCCCCCAATCATGAATTATTTTCCTTCCTTCCTTCCTTCCTTCCTTCCTTCCTTCCTTCCTTCCTTCCTTCCTTCCTCCCTCCCTTCCTCCTTCTCTCCTTCCCTCCCTCTCTGCCCACCTACCCTTCTTTCTCTTTCTTTCCCTTCCCTCCTTCCTTCCTTCTTTCCTTCCTTCCTTCCTTCCTTCCTTCCTTCCTTCCTTCCTTCCTTCCTTCCCTCCCTCCCTCTCTGCCCACCTACCCTTCTTTCTCTTTCTTTCCCTCCCTTCCTTCTTTCCTTCCTTCCTTCCTTCCTCCCTCTCTCTTTCCCTTCCTTTCTTTCTCCCTCCCTTTCTTTCTTTCTTTTCTTTCTTTCTTTCTTTTTTCTTTCTTTTCTCTTTCTCTTTTCTTTCTTCCTCCCTCCCTTTTTCCTTCCTTCCATTCTTCAGTACTTCCTTTCCTTCTTCTCCTCTTCCACTTTCTTCTCCTCATCCTTGTTTTCTCTGTTAATTTCTCTTCCATTTTGTTTGTCTTTGGAGTTCATGACTTTGTTTCAGAAAAGGGCACAGATAATGGCATGCATTTATTCAGCCACATTTAACTACAAGTGTTTCTGAATTGAATTATTTATTTTTTGTTCTTTGATATTTTAAGGTTACCAATGTAGACATTGATTTAGAAGGAATGAACATGCATGCTATCTCCTGAGAACATGCACATCACATATATGTTGGGAAATTCTTCAGTCTAGATTGATTAGTTGAACATTTCTAGATTAGAAAGTTTTTCAGTGTATCCTTCTTTAATTTACTGAGATACTAAAAAACATTGTTTTAATAAAAAATGCATGATTAATAACTTTAATCAAAAATACATAATTCCAATTTCTGTCTATATTTTTGTGATAGAAACCTGATATCATGGCTGAAATCATTCTCCTGATTTTTCTCTATCCAGTCAACCACAGAACCAGGTTGATTTTTGTTACGTCTCGAATCTTTCGGCTTCTTACTTTCTCCACAGCCAATAGTGAAATCCGAATCACCAGCATCTGTCTCTTAAATTTCCTCTCACTGCCATCTATTTGAATGGTTTTCCTTTTTTCACTTATTCTCTGCTTAGTAATCAGAGCTATCTTTTTTTTTTTTTTTTAAAACAGGATCTTGCTCTGATGCCCAGGCTGGAGAGCTGTGGCACGATCTTGCCTCAGTACAACCTCAGTTTACTGGGTTCAAGCTATTCTCATGCCTCAACCTCCTGAGTAGCTGGGACTAAAGGACTGCACTGCCACACCTGGCTAATTTTTGTATTTTGGTAGAGATGGGGTTTCACTATGTTGGCCAGGCTAGAGCCATCTTCGTAAGTCACTGATACGATAATGTCATAATCTTAGGAAACCATTAAAAGTTTCTCATTTATCTTTTTTTTTTTTAAATTTATTTATTGTTATTATACTTTAAGTTGTAGGGTACATGTGCATAATGTGCAGGTTTGTTACATATGTATACTTGTGCCTTGTTGGTGTGCTGCACCCATCAACTCGTCATTTACATCAGGTATAACTCCCAATGCAATCCCTCCCCCCTCCCCATGATAGGCCCCGGTGTGTGATGTTCCCCTTCCTGAGTCCAAGTGATCTCATTGTTCAGTTCCCACCTATGAGTGAGAACATGCGGTGTTTGGTTTTCTGTTCTTGTGATAGTTTGCTAAGAATGATGGTTTCCAGCTGCATCCATGTCCCTACAAAGGACACAAACTCATCCTTTTTTATGGCTGCATAGTATTCCATGGTGTATATGTGCCACATTTTCTTAATCCAGTCTGTCACTGATGGACATTTGGGCTGATTCCAAGTCTTTGCTATTGTGAATAGTGCTGCAATAAACATACGTGTGCATGTGTCTTTATAGCAGCATAATTTATAATCATTTATCTTAATATGAAGACCAAAACTTTACCATGGTCCATAGGGTCGCATGTGGTCTAAATTCACCTGAAGTTTCTATTACATCTGTCCCTCTGACTGTGCTAACCTTCTGATAGCTTCTACCATGTTGCAGCCTTCTTCTCAGCTCACAAACTTCACTCAGTTATTTTGCCTGGAACCACTGAGTTTTCAAAAACTCCACCTCTCTCATACGCAGCTTTCAAAAATTATTACTTGGTAGAGGAAGGGGTCAGGGCCAAGGGAAATCCTGAAACATTTCCAGAAATTGTTGAAGCCCAATCTCTATCTTGTATAAGCTGCATGACTATTTCTGAGTCATTTATGAGCTCTTAGAGGACCGTCAGTTTGCTCATAATGGGTGGAGTTAATCAAACAATGAATGTAAAATATTCATCACAATATCTTGCAAATAGTTCATGTTTAATACACATTAGTTCATGTCTCTTCCCTTCTGTTTTTTTGGCGAACTATCAATAACTATTTGGTGAAGGCACATAAATTTGAAGAAAACTTAATAAGCAATATGAGACATGATATTAATACAACAGACCGAAAAATCTTTCTCCTCTTAAAGTTTAGTTACAAACTTCAAAAATAATTTTAATAAAAGCAATGATCTCTGAAATAAATTACAGAAAGAGCTATTTCTGAAAATCTTTTGAAGTTTTGTTTGTTTGTATTTTACTTTTCCTATACCAATTTCTAAACAAATGTGTACCATTTGCCCAGTGACAAAATCTGGAGATTTTTGAAAGAAAGTTATCCACAAATATGAAGCATTGCATTTAGATGGAAAATAAAAAATGTTAATGATAATGGCAATGCTAGTGTTGACTTTTACATTTATAGAGCATATTTGTTTTCAAAGCACTGACAGAGCTTTCTATTAAGGACAGGAAAAATTTTAAGTGATGATTTCTCAAATATGATTGACTAGAAATTTATATCATAGAGAACTAATGCCCAAATGTAGATTCCTCAAGGATTGGGAGCCCATTATGTCAGAGAGGCTTTTGTGCAACTCACTTATCCAGAAGCTGACCCAAAGAGATGCAACTCATCAAACATGACTCTTACATGAGGTTTCACTTCCATGATTCTTGGCCAATTTTTTTTTTTTTTTTTTGGTCAAAAAAACTTTTGCTTCCCTAAATCATCCCTAAATCATATTATTTCACATTCTTAACTGCAAGTATTCACCCAGGTTTTTATCTTTGCCTTTACCTTTTTTCAAGGATGTCATGATACCATTTCTTCCTCCAAACACTGTGTTGTCTATAGTTGTTATTCAGTAGCACAAAAATATGAACTCGAAACAATCACTTGAGATTTGATTTGGTCATTTCAAAGATTTGCAAAAACCTTAACTTGATTGTATAACCCAAGTTCAAACACTCTAACTCCGGAGATTTATCCTAGCTTTATTCCAAAAGTACTTGTGTTATACAATATGCACATCCCATCACTTCTCAGAGCATCAACTTGTAATTCTTTGCAAACTGTGAAATGGCAATGTTATATCATTCATATAAAACTGATTTGAGTAAGAAACTATGTATAAAATATATTCTTTGTTCATGAGTTTTTTGCATTTCTACTTTGAAAATGTACTATTTTTAATAGTATTTAATTATATTACATATTTTTATCTAATCTGTATTTAAGATTTTCAAAACTACCCAATCTCAAAAAAGTACAAACATTTCCAGAACAGTTTAAAAATTTTGTTCCATTCATATCTTGAGTAATTTCCCATCATTGGCCATTGAATATGCAAAACATATAAACTAATTTTAGTGCCTTTAAATTCGGTATCCTGAAGGCATTTGCAGCAAAAGATTAGGTATATGATTGATTCTAAATTCAAGTTGCGCTTTTCTATTGATCTTTTGTTATTTAGTGTTTCTTTTTTTCTCCTTTAATACCTTAAGATCTCAAAGCCCCAAAGTGGTAGAGGAGGGAAGAGGAAGATCACAGAGACCAAAAATACTGGTGTCCTCTGGAACCCCTGGGAGGGTCTTATAGCCCAACCTCCTCCTTTAGTAGATAAAGGCCTGGAGACTTGGAGAGAGTACAACTGGCTGTTTATAGTCTACAATTCTTTTAGTCCAGGGACCTTTATATTTTTCTTATGTCTACTTATTTCCTCCTCTGTACAGTACCTTACTGGTCATATAACCTTTCATGTCTTCAATTTAAAATATCTCTTACAGGCAACAAGATGGAAAGGATCTTGATCATTGTCTTCTCATTTCTTGTTCTCTCTTTTTGAAACATGTGAAGATGCAATTCAGCAAAACAGAGAGACTGGGGAAAATCCTGTTCTGAAGTAGGAGCAGTATAAAGCCATGGGCTAAATTAAGTTAAAGTAAAAAAATAGGGAGTGACAGAAAATATTATATACTTGGCAAAAATTACCCACCAAGTTAACGGATGGCATATTCAATTAAACAACATAATTATTTTCTATGATGTTTTACAGTGAGCAGTTTCAAACAGGAATATGTATTATTACAGTGCTGGTCTAGATATGTCCTCTTAACAGATATGTCCTCTCTGAGAATGAGAATCCTGCCTGAATTCTCTGTGGATCCCACTGGCACAGAGCTCATATCTTAAAGTTAACACAAGTGATTTCTTATTTCAGATCTTAATAAAGAGACAAAAATGAATAATTTGTTGATAATGGTCACCGACATCATTTATTAAATGCTTATTTGTGACAAACATTGTTCTAGACACTTTGCATATAGAATTTTTTTTATAATCACCACTGTTTCAGAAATCTAGAAGTAAGTATAATTACCTCTATCTTACAGTTAAAGAAATTGAATTTTAGAGAAGTTAAGCCATTTGTCTTATCGATGCTAAAGACAAATTGCCAAAGTTATGCTGAGCTTAAACATGCTACATTTACATACACATCCCTAGTGCCAAGATATATTTGTGAGAGAAAGTTTGAGATTAATGTACAGTTTCTTAGCACTAGGGAATATCAGGGAAATGCAGTATAGCTTCAGCTTAACTAAAATTTATTGCACATCTACCCTATAGCAGGTTCTGGGCTTTGCACAGTGAACAAAAGATAGATTTCAATAGATCCTGACTTTGAGCTATTCACATTATACCTGAAAGATAGATGTGAAAATGTATAATTTAGTTCTAATGCAGGAAATGCAATGAGAGTTGTTTGAGTCTGGCCTAGAGCTGGCCCTGACCTTCATCATGATTCCCAGGATATAAGCCTTGGCCATTTCTGTGTGGCAGGGTTCCATTCATGTTAAGTGTTAATTACGTGATAACTTCTGCTGTGTGAATTCCTGTCTACAGCACTGGAGGTCTGGAGCTTAGTGTTAGGAGATGTGAACATCTCACTAGATCCGGGGACCTGTCTTAGACTGGTCATTTCCTGTCTCACAGATTTATATGTCTCTATATGTATAATTTCTCAATTTATTCTGGTCTTTAAAGTTGCCACCATCAATTACTCTGTTATAATTGCTTTAATTCCTTTTTTGCTGTTCACAAATACATAAACATGCTGAAGGGTAAGAAGTTTCCTTGACTCCACACACAATCTGAAACCCTAAGACAGGCATCTTTCTCTGCATTACAACAGTGGGGAAGTATTTTGTAGATTTTGTTTGCTTTTTGCCCAGGAATGACACCTTCTACCTGAAATAGGCTTCCTCAACTCCCTTAGAAGCCCCAAATCTCCTATCAGATGTCTCCCAGGGCAGGAGTTCAAGTTAAGGACTATCTTCCTGCAACTTTTCTAAAATCTTACTAATTTACTATTTCAGGCCCATTTGTCTCTAAAATTTAGGAGCAGTCTGCATAAATACTCTGTTTCTTGCTTCCTTGCTTTTTGCTAAATATGGATCACTTGGTTAGTTTTTTTTTTTTTTTAAGCTGTGTACTTTGTATCTACTAAGTAAAGTGCAGGAGAAGAGATTATTCATTGCAGCTTTCTTTTTAAAAGGAGGTGTTCCTCTAAATGTTCCTTGGAGTTCTAACCTATATCTTTTATCTCTCATTTGAAATTTTGAGCTCTGACTTGGTGACAATTTGCTGAGTGATTTTGTGAAGGTGGTTTGAACTCTCTTGGCCTTAGCACACTCATTTTTACAATGAGAGTCAGGTGAGGTGCTCTCTTAAGTTTTGTTTCAGCTGTAATATTGGTGATTCTATTGTTTGAAATCAAGGATCATTTCTTATAAATTTCTATGAAAGCTGCAATATGCTCTGCAACAGTCCTCAGTCAGCACAAACTAGATACAAATAAGTATGAATTTGTAGGCTTACAAAATTTCAGAGTTCAAAGGGACCGTCAAGGTCGTAGAGCTCATCCTCTGTGGTGATACCTGAATACCTTCTACAACATCTCCACCATGTGGCCAGTGAGTCCCCAGGTGAACACCTCTACCAGACCCCACTACCTTCCAAGTCAACCAGTATTTTTCTGTGGCTATTACAAAGTTCTTTTCTCCAGGTGTTCCAAATTCTGCTGCCTGCATTTTTCACTAGTGGGTCTGAATTCTGCCACTTATTACTTCATTAAAAATAATAATTTTTTTTACATAAAAATTATTCACATATTTGAAAACAATGACACAAATAGTCTTCTCTCCAGGACAAACAATTCGTTTCTTTGAAGAATTCTTGCTGTGTTATGGTTCTGAATGTGTTCCTAACTCTGATCACTTTCTTCTTAATTTGATCCAGTTTGTCAATGCTGATTTTACTGGCCTGCAGGACTGGTCGAGGAAGTCCTAAGTAATCCTTGGTGATAGAACTTGAAAATTGACTTTTAGGAAGAAAGAAAGAAAATCACTGTCAAATGAGCAAGTAATGACATGCATCTGTGCAAAGAGGGCAGGAGAATACCAATATCTGTTGGATATTTTGTGTTTCGCTTTAAGTGCATTGTTGCAAGCAAGGTAATTACTGAATCCTTCTCATCTTACAGTTGAAGTTGCTGATACAAGACTGGTATCTGATAGGGCTGGGAACCCAAACATTTTTTTAGGATTCAAAAGTCCAGCAATATCCCTCAAGAAGAAGGAGAAGTTCAGACATAGTGTATGAGAAAAATTCTACTTCAATAAATAAATGGATGGGGTCAGGAAACTTGCCCCCTACTTAGTTTTCAAGGGAAATTGCTTTTGAAAATTTTGTAGAGAGAAGCTTCCTAGATTATGTCCATTATGCTACAAAATGACAAAAGGCTTTGGTACCCCTTTACAGACATTAGAATGAGTTATGTATGTTGACGTATGGTCATTTTTCTCCCAGGCTAGTTCTGTCCTTCCCAAAAGGGGCATTTGTCTTCAGGCCACTGGATAGTTCCTGTAGGCTGTGCGGAGTGGTGTAAGTGAGTCATCCACAGCAACTCCAATTTCTGGATATATAGACTTTTGTACATATCTTTTTGGCTGGTTAAGTTTCTGCTGTTTTTTTTTTTTTTCTTGGAGTATCTGATACATAGAACAGCCATCACTTAAGAGTACCGATCTCGTACCACGCACAGAAAAACCTCCATTCTCCAGGAATGTCCACTGTGGTGCAATCAGCCTTCCAGAGAACAAGGGAAATGGTCAGGGAACTGAATAAGAAGAACAGAATTATATGCATCGTGGGGTGGAAACAGGCTCCTGAACATACCAGATGCGTGATTTGTAACCAGTGATTGAGCCTTATCTGTGAGTAGCTCCAAAAGGACAAGAGGAGTATTAAGTGAGTTGATACATGAAAGGTGCTTAGAATGTTAATTGGTACGGAGTAAATGTTCAATGGCAGTGATGATCACAAGTATTATTATTGGCTCAGAAATTTCCTTTGCGGAAAAAATAAATATATCTTGGTTATATACTGGAGTGATGATTCCATGGGTTGAAATTCCTGTGTTGAAATTTGAGATCTGAGGCCGGGCGCAGTGGTTCCCGCCTGTAATCCCAGCACTTTGGGAGGCTGAGGCGGGTGGATCACGAGGTCAGGAGATCGAGACCATCCTGGCTAACACGGTGAAACCCCACCTCTACTAAAAATACAAAAAAATTAGCCAAGCATGGTGACAGGTGCCTGTAGTCCCAGCTACTCCGGAGGCTGAGGCAGGAGAAGGGCGTGAACCTGGGAGGCAGAGCTTGCAGTGAGCTGAGATCGCACCACTGCACTCCAGCCTGGGCAACAGAGGGAGACTCCATCTCAAAATAAATAGATAGATAGATAGATACATAGATAGATAGATAGATAGATAAATTTGAGATCTGATACTCAAACTAGTAAACCTTGATACCTTCATGATTCTTTGTAACGAACAAGTAAATGAAGCATGATTGTTGTCTTATTTCAAATTTCATTGGTGCTCCCTCTCCTGCAGAAAGCAGTTTAAACCCTCAATGAGGGGAAATGCACACAGCATTACATGGCTGCTGCCTACCCCCATCCCCAAACCCCTGCCATCTCTTACTTTATTCCCTTGCAATCCTGCACGTGGACACCAAACTGTTTTACCTATTTTGTGTTTTTGCCCATCTTGTTCTTTCTTCCTTGAAAGAACATTATTTGCCAGAAGGAAGAGTAGAACCATACAACTTGTCATATTGCTTGGGTCTGTTCTGTTAAAGGCGTGTGAGGTATTCACTTATTTTGTCAAAATTAGAGAGAATCACATTATTTATTTCACAATCATTTATCAATTGTCTTCTATATGCCAGGAAAGGTGCAGAAACTCAGAAGTAAGACAGAATCCTTATCTTCAAGTAGCTTACGGGAAGAGAACAAATAAACGTAGCATTAGATGGCATGGTCAGGATACATGGCAAGTTCAGCTTAGGAGCTCTGGATTAAACCTGAGTATGTCAGAGATACGGGAATGACTGGACTTTGCAGAAAGACAAATTCTCTTAGCAAACAAATGAGTGAGTAAACATCCCAACAAAGACAGAAAAGTACTTGGACTTGGTCTATGGTAGGTGCATGACTTTAAAAGCACACCATGCTTGCCAAGAGAAGGAGGGTATTTTTGCCCAATACACTCAATGATGTGATCAGACTCTGTCATGATAGCTCCCAAAGTACTGCAAGGAAGGAAAGTAGGAGTGGTAAGCCCTGCCAGAAGGTTGTGATGACTCTAAGAGGTAAGAATAAAAGGATGGCTGGGCTAGGAAAGGCTTTGTGGGCTGTGAGCTGTGGCACAGGAATGGGCCAACACAGGGAGTTTCTGTCTCAGTGTTCTAAGCATCTCTCTGGCCATAACATCCCAGGATGCAATTGGTCAGCACTATACTCTGAGTTCTTCTCCAGGCTCAAATCCTCAAATGACTCTAGTTACTGGCAAGTGTCATACATTTGTGAGCCACGACAGGTGTAAGACAAAGGGAGCAAGTTGCTTGGATTGATAGCAGTTGGCCTTACTTAACTACTTTCTCTTTCAAACACCTTTGTACCCAAAGAAAACAGAAAAACACAAAAGGGACCGATAGGCCTCCCATTGGCGATCTCTTGCAAGGCATTCTTTCTCGCTCTAGTCCCGTCTCTAAAGCCATGCCCTCCTATATCTCTGCCAAACAAATCTATGTGATCATGACTGCCACATAGGGAAATACAAGGGAATAGGCTTTCGAGAATGGCAGTCCTGGATTCAGAGCCACTTATAAATCATATAACATTATTTCATGTCGCTGAGTTTGGTTTTCTTCATATTAACTCCTACTTTGAAGAGTTGCTGAGGTTTACTATAATATACATGATGTGATAGACATGATATCTCACTTGCACACAGTAAGAAGTCAATAAACAAGTAATAGCTCTCATAACAATTACTTCCAATTTTATTATTTCGACTTCAGTGGAAGGAACAGGTAGTGTGATTGAGACTTTGGATACTAATGGGGAACATTATGTAGCCTCTGGATTAGACTATACATGTTTCACTCACCAATTGTCTGGACCATCAACACATTCAAGGGTACAAGCTGCAGTGTTTGTATCCTGTCTGGCAGCGTAATACTCCCCAGCCTCCATAACGATCTGAAAATGCCGCCATTCATATCTGCCCTCCTGACCCCAAGATATGCAATCACTTCTTTGATTAGAGACGCTGACCTCTGTAAGGCCCCTCTGAAATCATATAGACTTGACATTTTTAGTGCTCGCCCTTGCATTAGAACAAAAGAATTTGGCTGATATCCAGGATGAACTGATTTTGCTGAAAGTGGAGGTGGGGAAGGAGGAAGGGGAAGACCCCGGCAAGGTGTAAATGACAAAGAGAGGATGTGGTCACTGAATTTCAGGGGCAGTTTTCACCAAGAAGAGCACGACAGAGGAGTGCAGGTGATCCTTCCTGTGGAAACAAGGTAGTTCTCTGTGGTGAGTCACCTATCTGGGGTTCCCCCAAATCATAAGTGGAGCCCGTCAGCCCTTGAACACAGAGGCTGTGTGGGACTAGGAGCCCTGAGACCTGTATCCTGGTCTTGCTGCTGCCACTTAGTCATTTGCTGTGAGATCTCAGATGCCAGATAGTCCCTCTTAGAGCCTATTCGCCCATTTGTCCATTAGAATGAGTGTGTGTGTTTGGGAAGGAGTTGTTTACATCTATGATTCTGTCCTAATGTGACTCTGCACTGATAGAAGAGGAACTTCAAGTGAGACTGAGAGAGGTAGTGGTAAGGCATCTAGGAAAGACTTAATACATCTTAGTTATTAGTATCTTGATCACCATTGTAGTTGCTGTTGCTATCATCATGATTGTCTTCTTTAATCATTACGAGGAAGTAGACAAAAAAAAAGTAACCAGTCAATTAGTCAACATTGTGCTTGGCAGGAAGAACACAAAGCTGAACAAAACACACTTCCTGTTCCAGAGGCACCTGTAGTCTAGACAGGGAAGCAGTTAAGAAAATGAACCATAGCGCTAGAGCCTACTGTGAATATAGAGTGGGAATTAGAAGGCAAAGGGAAGTCCAAGTGCTGAGCTCTGTACAGGGCAAAAAGGAAGTGAGAGGCTGCCTGCCAGGAGACCCTGGGTGGCCACACCCCTGCTCTGCTTCCTTTAGGCCCAGCTGCACCAGGTGTTGGGGGTGGGGAAGACATGAACCTTTCCTTCTTCTTACTGATTTCTCCATGTAAATTTACATCTTCTCTTGAGAAATAAAAGTTTCTAGTGATGCCATTTAAATAAGGGGATTAAGACATATTCCTAAGGAAAAAAAAAATCAGTGAGAATTTAGTAAGATTTTAAAATTTCTAAAAATTTCCTAATCTCCGATTTTCATTTTTTGTCTACTTCTTTATAATGATTAAAGAAGACAATGATGATGATAATGATGGTAATGACAGTAATTATAATGATGGTGACACTAATACTAATAACTAAAATGTATTAAGTCCTTATGTGCCACGAAACTTGCCTGCATTTTGTGACACATTAGTCCTATTTTTGTTCTAATTTTACAAATGAAAAAATTGAGACAAAGAATTGGCTAAAATTGCACAGTTTTACAACAGGAGGAACCCTATTTGAACCCAGATATGTTTGATTTCAGAGTCTGAGATCTTCACCACTCTGCCTGCCCTGTGCAATTTCATGGTCTTACACTTTTGGTTTTGTGTCCTGGCCTTCAAGAGATGCAAAAAACAGGTAGCTGGAGAGGCAGAGCTCCACTCTAACAAAGAGGCCCCTTACGGAGAAGTTGGGAGTGCCAGCTATGAAAAAGAGAGCAAACAAGCCAAACTTCTGGGATCAGCAAGGGGAAAGTAATGCATTTCTTGAGTGGGGAGCTGTGACTACGTGGCCCAGGGAAGAATAATTCATCTGACTGCTGTTGGACAGAGCATGCAAGAGTTGCTAATAAAAATAAAGTGATCTAGATAAGTTCTTCTCATGCACTGGCTGGTTCATCCTCCCAGAGGGGCAAAGAGGGAAAAGTAAAGATACACTTTGGAACAATTCCTGCTAGTGACTGCAACACACTTTTCAAGGACTCCAATATCTATTCAGTGTTTTGTGCTCCACTTCTCCTTTGGAGGCATCTTCTAACCACATCTACCCTCTGTAGAGGTGTAGCCACCTATTCAGGTGGCTATGTCAGAAAAAACCAGCTAATCACTTTTAATAGCTGCAAACGTTGAAAATTGCAAAGCATCTTTCCCGTCTCACTGATTTCACAGGTATAGGTGAGTTTGCACTGCAGACCCAACACGGAAGGAGACTCCTTTTAGCTCAGCTCAAGTAGAAAAGTAGAGAGCCTTGTAATCTCCTTCCCTCTGTCTGGTCCTATGCTACATCCTCTCTCAGGAAATTGCACCAGAAACATCATCATGGCCTCCATTTCATGATACCTCCTCTGAAAATTTGCTTAATAAGTTTCCCGCCAGAAAATGAGGGTTATGTAGAACCTAAAGGTGATTGAAACAGAAAGTTAAGGGCTCTTTAGAGGCTGTGTGTGCGTGTGTGTGTGTGTGTGTGTGTGTGTGTGTAAGGCTATAGAGCTATATATAGTTGCTGCTTTTAAGTTCCCATCTATAGTGAAACACAGCTTCCGACTTTCTCTGAAAAAGGGGCTTGAGCTTGCAAACAGAGGCCCAGTCACCGAGAAATACCCACATTCAGATTAGAATTGGTTGCATTTTATAAAACCATAGGCAAAACTAATCTTTTGTGGGGAAAATGTAATCCTTTCCCCTTCTGTCACTTCTGCTTAACCCTCAATCCCCTCCATCTCTGCAGTTGTATAAAGGTGTATAAAATAGATTTTTATCTATTAGGATGAAAAGATAATTCGAATCTGGCCTTTCCCATAGCTCTTGTTAAGTGGTTTTCTAATGTTGGGCACCCATATTTTCACTGGTTTTAAATAAACACTTACAGAGTGAAGCACACTGGACTTGAAGAATAAAGCGAGAACATTCACATTCCAGCATCATACTGGAGTTTGGGGATGTCAGTCAAGTTACTTTTGTTTCTACATCTGTACATGTCATGGGAAAATTTGAAAAGTTATGTAGAAGTGTTAACAGTAAGTAACTGGTTAGCAAGGACTTGGAGTTAGTTGGACATCCACAAAATTTATTCTAGATCTTATGCACTGGGTGCTGAGCAAATATTGTTGCAAACACCAAAGTCATGCTTTTAATGTATCTTTTTTAGAAGTGTAATTTTCATGAGTGGCAAATAAACTCGTGAAATAGCTGAACCTTTTATTGAGGTATATGTATATATAGAGAGATGATGTTAACTTTGATCACTTGGTTAAGGTATGTTCATCAGGTTTCTCCATTGTAAAGTTACAATTTTTCCATTTGCAATTATTAAACCATTTGTGGAGAATACATCACCCAGAATGAGATGAACCGTCACGACGTGGCTTCTAATAAGACGCACTGATATCACTTTAGTGGTGTTCCCACCCAAAATGTTTAAAATAAATCTAATCATTAGTAAATATCAGACAAAACCCAAACTGAGGAGCTGTCTACAAAATTTGTGATAAGTATTCTTCAAAAGTGTCCATGTCATAAAAGACAGTAAGGCTGAGAAACCATATCCCAATAAGAAGACCAAGAGACACAGAATCAAAATATAACATATAATCCTGAATTAGGTCCTGGACCAGGAAAAATTGCTAGAAAATATATTATTAGGAAAATTGTTGAAATTTGATTATTACCAGTGGGTTAATTAAAATTGTCCCAATATTAAATTTACTGATTGTCATAATTGTACTACGAAATGGAAGTGAATGCTCTTGTTCTTAGAAAATACCCAATGAGAGTTGAACAGTGAGAACACATGGACACAGGGAGGGGAATATCACACACCAGGGCCTGTCAGGGGATGGGGGGCTAGGGGAGGGATAGCATTAAGAGAAATACCTAATGTAGATGACGGGTTGATGGGTGCAGCGAACCACCATGGCACGTGTATACTTTTGTAACAAACCTGCACGTTCTGCACATGTATGCCAGAACTGAAAGTATGTATTTAAAAAGCAATCACCAAGTTTAATCAATTAAAAAATAAATATTCTCTTAATTAAAAAAAAAATACCCACTGAAGTATTTAGGGATAAAGGGGCAAGACATCTGCCTTATACTATCACCTGTTTCAGGAAAAGAAAAAAGATATATAAGTATATATGTGAGAGAAAGCAGAAGGATAAAAACAAATGTGGAAAGCTTTTAATAGCTGGTGAATTTGGATGAAAGGGTATACAGAATTTTTGTGTGTGTGTGTGTGTGTGTAATTCTTTGAGATGATTTCAAAATTTAACAAAATGAAACAATCAAATTGGAAATCAATACTTCAGAAGAGAAAAGCAGCTAAACTGCAAACTCAAATTGCTACATTTCTCAAGAACTCAAGGCAGCTGAGCATGGCGTTCCTGCATTTTGTTGGCTGAGATTGTGATTTTATCGTCATGATAATCCTCCCAGGGAATATATAATTATAGCTTCTCTATCACAGATGGTGACTGAGGTGGGGTAGGAATCCAGAGAAAATTTAAGCACTTATTTGAGCTCTCTTCCAAAAAGTTTTGAACAAAGTTACCTAACAAGACACCATCAAGCTGATAAAGATTTATTGAGCACCTATTATGTTTCAGTTCTGCCTACATTCTGAAACACAGGCTTGGATAATGTTTTGCCTCCTCACTCAAGGAGTTTACAGATTAGATGGGGAGGCAGTCATGTTATAAGTAGTGATAGTCCAGAGGGCAGGGACTATAGTAGAGATAGATCTAATGTGCTATTAAGGAACAAGAAAACAGGAAAATAAGTCTTCATAAGGAGATAACATTAATGTATGAATAGAATTGTTGCAGATGGAAAGGGGCGTTTCAGACAGAGGAAAACATGGTAAGCCTAAACAATCACAGTATACTTGCATGAAGAAAAGTACTTGATGTTGATGGAATCTACACTGTGCAGTGCAGTGAAAAGAAATGCAGAAAAACTCTTATTTTTAAAGAGTTTTTTTCTTTCATGTTAGAGAGTCTAGGCTGATTTCAGTATTCCTCTTTATGTCCAGTACCCGATCTGAGTATCTCCCAAGCCCTCCAGCTGATGGTCATCATTCACCATTTTCCTTTAATATTCAAATGAAGAGAGATTCAAGAAGCCACCTGCATACATTGAAAATCCCGGCCGGGCGTGGTGGCTCACGCCTGTAATCCCTGCACTTTGGGAGGCCGAGGCAGACAGATCACGAGGTCAGGAGATCGTAGACCATCCTGGCTAACACGGTGAAACCCCGTCTCTACTTTAAAAATAAATAAATAAATAAATAAAAATAGCCGGGCGTGGTGACAGGCACCTGTAGTCCCAGCTACTCAGGAGGCTGAGGCAGGAAAATGGCGTGAACCCCGGGAGGTGCAGCTTGCGGTGAGCAGAGATCGCGCCATTGCACTCCAACCTGGGCGACAGAGCCATACTCCGTCTCAAAAAAGAATTTTTTTTGTTTGTTTTTTTTAAATTAACTGTGCTTGGATTTCTGTTGAGGAAGGGCACACATTTCCCCCAGTCTTCTCTTATTCCAAGTTTCTCTTCTAGATTCTAGCTCTCACTATTTGTGGCTTTTTTTTTTTTTTTTTTTTTTAACTTGGGTCAACCCAAATCGGGAAGCCAGTCTTTTGCCTATTTTGAGTCAAGCTTCAGGCTTCGGAGAGAAGAGGAAGTTGTTTGTTTTTCATTTGTTTGTTTCTTTTTGGAGGTACTATGCAGAAAGCCCCTGAAAATTACTAATGAAGTCTCAGTTTTCCAGAGAACTGCAGACTCACTCTTGAAAGTTAATTTTTCACTGTCTGAAGTCTTCTTTGTGGCCGTCTTGTCTGCCATATTGACCAGACACTGACTGTCTTTTCACATTCCTCATGTTCTCCCCAATTTTTTGAATCTCTACCTTTGTTTTCTGCCTCATCTTTAAAAAAAAAAAACCATAAATATTTTATATGTTCATATACAGAGCAATTTATTTTTCACCCAAACTTACAGCTCTGCCAATATGTAAACGGTTATTATGGTCTTCTCTTAAACAAAGGGCCATCTATTTGGGGTTCTCAACTTAGAGCAACCAAAGAATTGATAGAAGCTTTGAAACTACAATCTTTTTTAAAAAATTACTCACTATGTGGGTATAGCTTCGCGTATGTTCACAAGGAAGGCAGTCATGTAAAGATATCCTCCCACTGATGTACATTATTTTACCCTATAGAAGGCAAATGTGGTTATCATCAGTTGTTTATTAAAAAGAGTAATTATTTTTATTTTCATTACATTTTTCCTTCTGGAGAGAAGGGCTTTTATGAGGGGAAGTACATGGGCATTGGAGTCAGATGAATTTGAATTTTTACCCTGACTCTCTCTAATGAGTTGTTTGACCTTGTGCAAAATATTCACCAACTCAGGGGCCTAGTTTCGTCATCTGTAAAATGGAAGCAGAAATATCTATGATTGTTGTAAGTATGGGAGATCAAGAATTTTAAAATACCTGCTTAGTGCAGAATGGGTATTTGATAAATTGCACTCACTATTAAGTCTAATTAGTTTCAAGGGACATAAATATAGTATCTTATAAAAGTGCTAATGATGTATCAGACACTGTGTCAGTATTATAATAATATATAATAATATACATTATTTTATTTTCTGGGTAATAACATAGGATGGCTATTATGTCCTTATTTCATAGCTGAAGAACCTGAGCCATAGAGTAGTTAAGATGATAGGAAACAAAAACACAAATATGAAATCATCTGACCAGTTTAATAGTAATTGATCATTAGAGAAAATACCCTTCTCAGTAAATGATGCTAGCTACCCAGTTTCTTAAGCTAGAACACTAGGTCTTCTGGATTTCTCTATTTTTCTCATGCTGCAACACTGATGCATCAGAAACTTCTCTTCCCAAATACATCTGAATTCATCCATTGCTTTCAACCTCCACCGCTATCCCCATAGTCAAAGTCACCTTTCACTTGGGTTTCTGCAACAAACTTTTAACAAGGCTCCCTGCTTTTCCTTTTATTCTCTACAACCTAGTTTTCTCCATAGGAGTCAAAGGTACTTTGGCCTTGTCATGCTTGTATCCAGAACCTTCCAATGACTTCTCAGTATATGCATAAAACATACATACTGATTTCATACTATGTGTAGAATATAAGGCCACAACCCATAACCAGGATCTGCTCTGGACTCTATCTGCTTTGCTTGCTACATCTTGTGCCTTTCTCTCTGTTGCTTTGTCTCAGCCTTGCAAAAATTTCATCCCTGATTCTAACATTTCCATTTATTTCCCACTGCATGGCCTTTGCAGCAGCTGTTGCCTCTGGCAGGAATGACTATTCCCCAGGTTTTTCAAGACTCGGTGCTCATGACATTCAGGTTCTAACTGAAATGATGATGCTGCATTTAATTTAAAAGAAAAAATAGATTTAAAGTATTCTGAAAATTTAAATTTATAGAGGGGTTTTGCAAAGACGAAGTCCATGTGAGTAAGTACGTGAAAGATGCTTCTCATTCACAAATTCGTTGTCTTTAACCACTCCACTGAATGCCTAAAGTAAAACATGAAATCTCCAAGCTTGAGGGTACATATTCTAAAGGTTGTCCTTTCCCTGTTGAGTTTGAAAAACCTTCTGAAAGGTTTTTCACATAGACGCATAGCTCAGCTCTGCCTAAATGGTTCAATTTGAGGGCATGTAATACTTCCCAAGACAGCCCATTTCATCCCTGGATAAAAGAGCACACTACATTATACCTCAGAGAACAATTACACCATTATCATTGATAAGATAAGAGGTACTGATGCTATAGAGAAGAGTTGGCATACTACCGTCTAAAGAACAAATTCTGCCCACCACCTATTGGTTTTTATATTTTTTTTAATTGTTGAAAACAAAATCAAAACAAAAATAATATTCTATGATACTTGAAAATTATAATGAAACTTAAATGTTAGTCATTATTAATTTTTATCGGAACACAGACATATCCATTTGTTCACACACCACCTATGCCTGCTTTCTCTACAATGGCAGAGTTGAATAGTTGCAATAGGGACCATATGACCTGCAGAAGTCCATATAATTGCTACTGGCCCTTTACAGAAAAATATTTATAGACCACTGTGGTGGAGAACGCAAAACTGAAAATTACCATCTTTGAGTCTAATTTTCAAGATGTTACATAATCTGCAAAATCCTCATATTGTTGTAATTTTTTGACTTATGGTTCTTCAATCTTTCTTTATGGTCTCTTCAACTCTAAAGAGAATTTATTGCTGTATGTAAGTGTGTATCCATAATTACAAAGTGTACTGTTTGTCCATGTATGTGTGTTTATGCCATAATCAGAACTCTGTATGTGTAGATTTATATGGACTAATTAAATTAAATGGAAAATGTTTTCATTTTAGATGTACATGAATGATTATATTATTGATGACCAAGCTTGAATAAAATCATTACCTATAACATGAAATATTAAACTATTAAAACCATCTTATCTTGTAATAGATAATCAGATGCTCATTTATTTTTTGTGGTACTTGCGGTTGCATGTTCATTCTTAAAGATAATTTCTGAAGTAAATAAGCATGTGTATGGCCTGTCTTGAGCATTACCTCATATGTTACTTTTATTCTTATAATGCTGGGTTTTTTTACACTCAGAGAAGTAAAAATAATTTCCATTCTGTGTTAACTTTAACAGGTCATTGGAATCATACATTTATTTATACTTGTGTGGCCCTCTTTATTAAGATAACAGCTTTGTCAAATGTCAGATAATCCTTCCAAGGATAGGGCAAGTTTCATATTTCAGTAAGCCTTCAGTGGAAAGCCCATTTAGTTCTGTGAAATGACTCAGAGGCTGACTTGTTTTGTAAAGAAATACAAATCTACTATCTGAATATGTGTGGGAATGAGAATCAATGATTTGCACATTCCATCACAGGGACAGGTTCTCATGAGTAAGAAAGGAAGGAGGCAGGGAAGTGTGGTGGAAAGAGTGCCAGGCAAGAAGGATGTTTGCCTCACTCCTGTTTGACTACTAACCAGCATTAGGACCTTGTCAAAATTACTTAACTTCTTAGTCTTAAATGTCTCTGCTTTGAAATTTAAGGGATTAGTTCATTCTTTTACTTTTATACATTTTAAAGCAGCAAATTCTTCGATGAAATAAAATCTCTAGTGCAAACCAAAAAATGAAACCCAAGGGAGTAGAGTTGGCATAATTGAAGTCAGAGACCACTGGACCTTCATGTAACCCCTGGCAGTAGCTCTAGAAGCTCTTCTTTAAGCTGAGTGCTTGGCAGAACAGCCTAATAACTGCAGGATTGTTTATGAAGTAGCCCTTTTCTGCTACAAATAACCTGCGATTCTGTGAATAAGTTGCCCCAGGCATTGTTTGTATATGCATTAAAGCATTGGATTTGCTGAAAAATAATGTATTCTCTTAAATGATCAAGCATTTCTATTAGAGTAATATTTTTCTTATTTATATATTAGGCAAATCTTGTGGACAGAGATACAGGTTGAGTCATCTTAACCTTATGCACTGACAATGGGGATCACCATAAGGCAGTAATTCCCAAGCAAATTTAATGTATTTGGGTTGTGTGGCTTTGCATTTTTACATTTGTCTTTATTATACTTGAATTCTACGAGAAGGATTTATATCTCAATCATCTTCTCTAATCAGTGCCTAGTCCCATGCTTAGCAATAAAAAATGTCCTGAAATTTTTCAGTAAATCAATATACCAATGAGTGGTTCTAAACTTGTATAGATTATCACATGAATACATGAAACGGGAGGGATCTAGAAAATATGGAAATAAAACTTATCCACTCGATAACTGAGGGTTAAAATCATCCAACAGTGTCACCAACTGAAAAATCCCTGGGCCAGAAGTCTCATTCTTGCATTAACTTCACTTGTCACCTTGGGTGCCCATCTATAAATCTCAGTCCCAGAGAGATTCACCATGCAATTTCTGAATTTTATCCCAACGGTGAGATTCCATGAGGCTAAGATTAAATTGACTCAGAAAATGATCCTATTAAAGTTTTTCTCCTTAATTATTTAGGTGATTGCTGTAAATCTCTAGTTCCTAGGTCCCTGCATCTGCACACTCTGTGGATTTCCCAAGCGCAGCAACTAAAGGGCCATGGGGAAGCATCAACTCCTTCCTGTGCATCACTCAACGAGGCTTCCATCTTGATATGTGTACCTGAATTTTCTGTTCTAGACCCCACAAAGTGTTGATGACAACAACAGTGATTTCATGCTGCTGGAGGTTGTATGCCTGGCATAATGTGAAAGAGGAATCGCAGAGCTGGAGAACTACAGAAACTTCTGGAATTGTATCAAAGGAAGTATGCTAAATCGGTGAGAACGCTCAATGTTGTTTGGAGACAGGCAATGAATTGAAGCCTGCTGTTCCTAATGTCATAGTATCATTAATTTTACACCACACTGCATGTGGGGAAAGGAATGCATTTTTTTAATTTGTGTATAGCTCATCTAAGATTGATTCTGAGCCTCAAATCTACTGGGTAGAAAGAAAAAACTTGCCATATCTCAATACCTCAGTTTTTATAATACTAATAAAATCCAAACAGTTTAAAAGAATATTTAAGATGTAAACTATCAATATTTCACATTTTCATCCACTCCCCTTCATTCTCCCCAGGGGGACATCTAGGAGTATCAGAAGGCTTTCTCTGTTCTCTCAGTAAAGGCGGGGCCTTTAGATGTGTGTATGGGTACTTGTTTCACCCTCTAGTCCTTGCTAGGTTTGACAGAGATAGTACTTTTTTCCCAGCTAGTAAATATTTGCCTGGATTACATTCACTTCAGAATAAATATTCTGGTATATTTTATTATTCTTGGTCAGCATCTCAGCTAAATTTAAATCCCAGCTGAACCGTTTGCTAGTTATGCCATCTTGATGAAGTCATTTGTCCTGTCTTCAGTTTTTTTCTTCTGTAAAACGGATATTGTTTTCAGAGTTCAATGAGATAATACATATTCAGTGTTTGACAGGTATTAAGCACTAAATAAATGTTAACTGTTATTATTATTATCATTAAAATTGTGTACTAGGCATAGAAAATGGCAAATTTAGAAGCACAGTGGGATAGAACTGCTTGTTAGCCACCATTATTAATTCTAGTTTAGGGTCTAAGTTTGCTAGTCTCAAGATTAATGTCAAACACAATAGGCTGCATGACCTTTTATACACTTTGAGTATCTCCAAATACTAAGCATATGAGAAAATCATCTGCCTACTATTCTTCTCAAGCTTTTCTAACCTCAGGCTTTAAAACCAGTAACGGACAGCTATTGATAAGCAATCAAGTCTATATATTTTTTAGAAACTCAAGAAGGAAGGCACTTTCATCTTTACTCTGTCTGGCTTTCAATCATTTCCTTATAGACATTGAGGCCTGTCACTAATTTCACAGCATTCAAGTATGAGAAAAGATCATTCCAATAGTGACTGTTAAAAGAAACCCTAAAAAGGCTTCTGGCTGTTGGGCCATTGTACTTTCTAAATCAATCATATTTAATGTGTATCTATCTGCATTGGTGGTTTCATTGGCCAATAAGTGTACATTCCCTTACCAGGGCTCTGCAGCTCACTTAGTCATTCTGCTCACAAAGATATCACATATTTGGTTTTGAAAGATTTTGGCCTTTATTCTGATTAGACCTCCACTCAAACAGTTCTTCTATTTCCTGTGAGTATTTCATGCACCCAGCAGGCACTACACTAATAATAGCTTTAATCTTTCCACAAACATTTAGTAGCATCTACAGCACAGACAGGCTTTGTGTCATGAGTTGAGAATACATACTCTAGGAAACATAACTATTGAGACTCACATTGATGATGGGGGGCATAGACAATTATGATACTATGGTGGAGTTTAGGAGTTGAAAATGTTCTCGGAGGTCATTTGGTTCCAAAGGTGATGGGAAAAGCTATCCTTATAGCACCCGGATCATTCCCTTTTAACTGTTGTACTAGTTTTCTGCCTTTCTCACCACCTTTAGAGGGGTTTCTGTGTATGTTTCTCCATTTTCTCATCTCCCACTCCATCCTGGCTTCTACTCCCATCACTTCTTGTCAGTGTCTGTCCAAAAGAATCCAGTGATGTTCAGGCCACCAATTCCACACAGTCTTTGCACTCATCCTCTTTACTGGATCTATGAGCAATGTTGATCACCATATTTTTGAGGTGGAACTCCTTTAAATTGCCTGATACACTGTTCTCCTGTCTGAACCTAAACCTTTGGTCACTGCTTGTCAGAGCTGTTCCCAGTTGTCGTTTTCCTACTTTATAAACAGACCTCCAAGAACTCTGGGTTCCTCATCACTATTTTGTCACCTCAGTCTAGAGCTTCTCCCTAGATCGTATTTTCTCTGCCCAAGGTTTCATTAACACCTCAAAGGCTATGGCTTTCCAGGCTCTAGATATGTGCCTGCTTATCCAATCACTGACTTGACATTTTTATCTGGATGTTTCCACAGGTAAATGCAACCTAGTACATCCCAAACTGACCTCATAATTTTTCCCCCAAATATGCTACATCCCTAATGGTTCTCTTAATAAGTGACACCTCCAACATCCCATTGGTTTATGGCTATTACCTTAGTCATCCTGGACATCTCCTTTGTCCTCAGATGCATATCCAATTCATACTTAAATCTTCAGAGTACTCCTTCTAAATATTTTCTCAAATCCAGTCACATATTTACAAATTCATTGCTGTGACCCTAATGCAGGCTACCACATCTTTTCCATGGAATCTCCAGAATCTTTTCATCCAGTCTTCACCCATCTTCTTTTGCCCCTCTTCTTCCTATTCTATCAAGAGTGATTGATTAAATACTCTTTTGACCCTGTGCCTCCCTTGCCCTTCAACAACTTCCTATTATTGTTAGGTCATTGACCAGCTTTACTATGGCTTAGTTACATGATCTGGTCTTTTCCTATTACCCCAGCCTAACCTCATGCCACCTTTCTCCTTCCTCATGTCCTCTCAGTCACCTGGATCTTCATTCTCATAGTACTCAAAACTGATGCTCATTTTGCTATTCCATCTGCCATTCTTCCTTTCCAGCTAACTCTTACTCATCCCTTGTGTCTTGTTCTAATTATTATGTCCTCAGTGAGCCTTCTCTGAACACTCAGATCAAGTTAGGTCTCTCTTTCATGCACTCTCATTTCAGATATATTTATTGCAATTATAATCATATGGTGATTTGTTGCTCTATTTGTAATTCTTTCTCGAATAGACTGTAAAAAGCATAAAGCAGGGGCCCTACTGCATTACTAAGTTTTCTGTCTTCACCACCAGTGCCATCTAAAGGTATCTGTTGAGTAAAAAAAAAAGTCAGCCATATAGCTTCTGCTTAAATGCTTTAAGCTTCTACCAGGAAACTTGGCATTTTTCCTCAGTCACTTCAACTCTGTATAACTCTGTAATGTGGGGTAAATAAGGCCTATCAAATGGTTTTGTTGGGAAGAGTGAATATATTTTGCATCTACTAATATGTGAAATTCTTCAGGAACACATATACAAAGTATGTCAGATGAATGAACAGAAGTATCGAAATGGACACAGGGAAAACTTGGATTTGTCATTTTGGAATACTCTACATGCCATTTTCTAAAAGGAGAACCATGGTAACAAAGTAAGCAACCTCAGCATCCAGCCTGGAAGAAACTGGGAGAGCTTTTATGGATTCACTTTAACATGTTTCTACATGGAGAGCAGTACCACTTACTAGTGATGTGCCCTAGGGAAGAGCACGGCTAGTTTCCAAACCTTCTTCCCAAGATCAATGTGTAAGGTTCACAAAAGAGTTCTGCAGTCCAGAAATCAAATGGAATATTGAGCCTGTGAGGTAACGTCCCCAGGGTATTCAGCACTTTTGTTCACTGTCACAACATTAACCTAGAAAGGTGAAATATGTCTTCAATTGCACCTTTATTTAATTAATTGATTTAAAATAATTTTTCTTCTCAGGGGCTGTGACGAGGACACAGAGAAGACTGCTAGATTAGGCAAAACTCAGCACACGTGGCTTCTTCCTCACACCCCCACAGAAAAGAAGGCCAGGTGCCTTTCTAGGAAATAAAATTTTCTGAAATGTTCTTTTGTCATATATTACTAAATGGTGCCAATAGCTACACATAATTTGAAGAAAGGTTATAAGTAACCACTCATCTACCTACTACCTACCTAAAAATAAATTCATAGGAATTATCCCTTCTTCCTACCAATTCTCTGTCTCCTTCCCTCCCTTCCTTCCTCTTTAGAATGTATTGACTTTATACATGAATGCATAAACACACATCCTACTCACCACTCTCCACTTTCACCCTGATCCACTAAGCAGATCATTCTATTTGAGTTTTATGGTAAAAAAAAAAGTAATAGTCAGTATAGCGCAGGACTTACGAGGTGAGGCCTTTGAATCAGAGAGACCTATTTTGAACCTCAAGACATTTTAAAATAATGTGATCTTGGACAAATTGCTTGAGCTATTCAGGACTCAGTTCCTCCTCAATACAATGAGCATAAATAACAACACCTCTGTTGTTGTAAGATATGTTCCATTTAGTCACATAATGCACTTAGTGTAATATCTGACACACAATAAGTGCTTAGTAAATATTAACTATTTATTTTCTATGTATTCTGCTTTTAATAGTGCAACAGCAGTAATTAATAATTTCCTAGCAGGCAAAGAAATTTAAATTATGTAAGTAGTCATTTATTATTGTAAAATTCCCTCTCCTCAGTATTTTCCCTATCCGTCCACAAAGTCATAGAGCCTCAGAGATGGAAATAAACAGACGAAACAAACTCTACGTCTAACAGGCATCCCTAGAAGCATCCAGGAAAAGCCTGAATTACAAAGGGGAGCCAGGCCTAGCAGAGATGGGGCTTGTTTCATCCACATTTTTCTAACTCTGAGGTCTGAGCACTCTACTTTTAGTTGTATTCTGGCAGAAAAGCATGATTGAACACCTACCATGTATAAGGTCTTATTATGGGTTTAATACATCCTCCCAAAATTCATATGTTAAAGTCCTAACTCCTAGTATGTCAGCATGTGACCTTATTTGGAAACAGGGTCATTGCATACATAATTAGTTAAGATGAGGTCATTACTGTCTGGGATCAAGTGATACCAATCTTCAATTATCTGAAGGACTGGGAGGTGTTATTCTATATTAATCTAGATGGAAGAACTAAGACCAGAGGTAACCCAGTATGACTAGTGTTCTTATAAAGAGGGGAACTTTAGACACAGACATGCACACTAGGGGAACACCACATGAAGATGAAGGCGAAGATCAGAATGGTGTTTCCACAGGCCAAGAAAAGACAAATTTCCAGCAAACTACAAGAAGCTGAGAGAGAACCATGGAACAGATTTTTCCCTCACAATATTTGGGAGAAACTAACCCTGTGAACACCTTGAGCTTGGACTTCCAGCCTGCAGGATTGTGCAATAATACTTTTCTGTTGCTTACGCTATTTTAGGTTATGGTACTTTGTTATGGCAGTCCTAGCAAATAACACAGGTCAAATGTATTCCATGTCAAAATTACTGCATGTAAAATAAATGTGCTGAAGCTACTTTTTCTGCCTCAAGGGAGTTAAGCCTAGCGAGAGATATACACATTACACTTCCCCAGTGCTTAACACTTCTTTATTTCTAGATGGCTAGTTTGGATTTCATTTCCGTTCATGCTTGCTAACTTCCACAACACATTTTCTGAATCTTTTAAGGTAGAGGAAAAAGGGGCTTCTTTTTATAATTTTATAAGAGTGGTGATTCAGCCTATTCCTTTCCAGAAGTCTCTGGAACAGCACATCACTCTCAATATTCCCACCTCTTAAATGCTATGGTTGTTGGAAAGTTGCTTCTAATTTCGAACATAAATTTATTTTTTCACAACTTTGGATATTTTGGCCTTAGTTCTTGTCTCTAGAATAATACAGAATAATACCTCCCAGTCCTTCAGATAATTGAAGACGGATATCATTTAACCCCAGACACTTCTTTTCTTGGGATTGCACCAGGCTCTGGACTGAGGTGGCTTCTGGATCAGTTCATACTGAATGAAATTCCAAAACATGCAGGGCCCTTTCTTAAACACAAATGCATCTTCAGGGTACATCTGTAAGATAGGCCCTCTTGCCATGTAAGGAAAGGAACCGGAAGTTGGAGCAGGCAAAGTCATTTTTCTGAAGTGACACAATTGAGAGGGGGCAAAATTGGGATTTATACTCAGCCTGTCTGACAATAACCAGCAGCTTCTGGCTCCACAAATCAAAATTAAACTTTTTTTAATAGTGAGTCTGATTTACCCTCTAGCTCTGATGTTAACTTTTGCATTATGAAAAGGTTTATGACAGTGTTACATAAAAACTGGTGCCATACTCTACTCAAACAATGTCTGTTCAACAAGAGCAAGCACTAACTGGCATACATCTTTGGGTTCCAGTAGATCTGAAAGTGTCAGGTAAAACAGTCTTGATTGGCAGCTGTTGCCTTGTCCAGCTGTCTGAAAGATAGGGGGATGAAGAGCAAAGTGGCCAACCTGGCACCAAATATTTCTGCTTCTTTTTTATACTGCTTGAATATCAGATAAATAAAACTGTTAAGTAACATTGTCTTTAAAATAGAGGCACTCCTACGCAACTATCAAAAACTTGTAGTAGGAAAAAACTGGTTTCTAGGTGAGGTGTCTGGTTTTACCCTCAATATGTTGTTAACCTGCTATGTAAACTGAGAATAGTCACTTGGATTTTACGGGTTCAATTTAATTATTCATAAAAATCCTTCAAGTTTTGTTTGATGATCAAATGTGAGAGTGTGTTTGAAGGTTATTTGAAATGTATAAAGTACAATAGAATATAAACATACTGGGATTTTCGGTATTTGACAGGTAAAAACAATGATCTGAATGCTGTAAGTAAATGTGGAGGATTTTGGGTAAAATTGCAGAAGAGAACAAAACTCAACAGAGCAGATTAGGGGATATATTTTCTTATACAAACATTTGCAAATCATACTATTACATTAAATAGCAAAGTGTTGCACTTCTGTGAAATCAACTTGTTTGTTCTGCTAGTATTTTCAAATTGGCACAGATTTTTATTAAAAAAAAAAAAAAAGGTAGCTCTGGTTTAAGTTCTTTGAGACATCTCCAAATTTCTTTCCACAGTGGCTGAACTAATTTGCATTCCCACTGATAATGTATGAGCATTCCTTGTTCTCTGCAGCCTCTCCAGCATTTGTTGTTTTTTGACTTTTTATTAACTGCCATTTTGACTGATGCGAGATGATGTCTCATTGTGGTTTTGCATTTCTCTGATGATTAATGAATATGGACAGTTTTTCATGTTTGTTGACTACTTGTATGTCCTCTTCTGCTTATGTCCTTTGCCCATTTTTAAATAATGTTATTTGTTTTTTGCTTATTGATTTATGTACTCAGAGGTGCTGAATATTAGATCCTTGTTGGATATACAGTTTGTAAATATTTTCTCCCATTCTGTAGGTTGTGGGTTTATTCTGTTGGTGGTTTCTTTTGCTGTGCAGAAGATTTTCAGTTTAATTAGGCCCTGCTTGTCAATTTTTATTTTTGTTGCAATTGCTTTTGGGGACTTAGTCAAAAATTATTTGCTAAGGTTGATGTCAAGGAGGGTATTTCATACATTTTATTCTAGGACTTTTAGAATTTGAGGTCTTACATTTAAATCTTTAATCCATCTGGGGTTAATTTTTGTATATGGTGAAAGGTAAAGGTCCAATTTCATTCTTCTGCATATGGCTAGTCAGTTACCTCAGCATCATTTATTGAACAGGAAGTCCTTATCCCATTGCTTGTTTTTGTTGGCCTTCTTGAGGATCAGGTGGCTGTAGGTGTGCAGCTTTATTTCTGAGTTTTCTGTTCTGTTCTGTTGGTCTATTTGTCTGTTTTTGTGCCAGTACCATACTGTTTTGGTTACTGTACTCTTATAGTCTAGTTTGAATTCAGGTAGTGTGATGCCTCCAGCTTTATTCTTTTTGCTTAGAATTACTTTGGCTATTCAGGCTCTTTTTTGCTTGCATATGAATTTTAGTTTTTTTTTTTTTTCTAATTCTGTGGCGAATGACGTTGGTTCTCTTGAGTACTGGAACAGGACAAGGATGCCCACTCTCACCACTCCTATTCAACGTAGTATTGGAGGTTCTAGCCAGAGCAATCAGGCAAGTGAATGAAATAAAAGGCATCCAAATAGAAAAAAAAGAAGTCCAACTATCTTACTTAACTGATGATATGATTCTATATCCAGAAAATCCTAAAGACCTTTCCAAAGACTACTAGAACTGATAAACAATTTTAGGATGGTTTCAGGCTACAAAATCAAGGTGCAAAAATTAGTAGCATTTCTATATACCAATAATGTCCAGGCCTGAGAGTCAAATCAAGAAGATAGCCCCATTTACAACAGCCACAAAGATAATAAAATACTTAAGAATTCATCTAACTGAGGAGGTGAAAGATCTCTACAATGACAACTGCAACACATTGTTAAAAAAATCAGAGATGACATAAATAATCATGAATTGGAAAAAATCAGTATCACTAAAATGACCATCTACCCAATAATTTACATATTTTTTACATTGTGACTGGTTGTTTTGTTTTCTATTCTATACCCAGATGTCAACTGAAAGGTTAGGCCCTTCTTATCAACTTTTCTTGGATGAGGGTGGTATCATTTCGAAGGAATATAAATGATGCAAATATATTGTTATTTGACAATTATTTTTCATGGAACGGTAGATTATTTCTCAGAGATTGTGGGGAACAGTTTTGACTCACTAGCATTGGAAATTATGATGCCAATTGAGTGCCTATGTGGTGAGCATAAAATGTTAGAGTTCAATGGAACTCCCAAAATTATATAATCTAAAACTCTCATTATAGGGAGGAAAAAAACTCTCATTCAGAGAGGCAAAATGGAAAAAGAGAACAAACATTTATGAAGCATATTGGCCCTTTCTTGCTCTCTACAACTACCTGTGGTTTCTTCATCTTTTAATTTCTTATTGGAACTTGTTCATTTCCCTTTTTGAGTGCTCATCTCTCTATGTATAGATGGATGATCCTCTACACAGACTCAATAGAAAATCTTCATGTTTAAAGATTTTCCCATTAAAACCCTAGAGTCAGCATTGACTAGCATGGTTTTTGGGGAGTCATATAGCAGCTGGATATTTCAAAGGATAAGATTCATTCTTGTGATACCATGTGTG
This sequence comes from Theropithecus gelada, assembly GCF_003255815.1. Classification (NCBI taxonomy): domain Eukaryota; kingdom Metazoa; phylum Chordata; class Mammalia; order Primates; family Cercopithecidae; genus Theropithecus; species Theropithecus gelada. The sequence continues at coordinate 130,967,998 of NC_037676.1, forward strand.
TATCAATCTTTCCTCTTAGGCTGAAAGCTTCCCAGAGGTAGCCACAGTTCTTGCTGCTCTACATTGCCAGATTTAATCCTCACCTCAATTCTATAAATTTGATAACATTGATAAATGTCATAATGCAACATTTAACTAGAAATTTCAATTTTCTTACAGAAGTCAGGAACATAGAAACAGACCCTCCCACTTTGGTGACATAGGCTTTTGGGAGGATAATTTAGAATGCATCCATTTCATTTGAAGAAGTCATTGCTGTCTGAAGTTTATGCATTGTACAAATTTGGGGGGAAAAGGCAGACAGAGAAATATTCAAAATAAGAAACACTTATTGGACATACCTTTATGTAGTCGCAGTGGAAAATCTCTTATACTTTAATGACTGAATTTTGCACAAGGTGAACAAAACTAAGAATCTTTCACATTTGTTCAGCACTGATTAGTCTGATATAAACATGCATAAAGCATATAGCGCTGAGTTGTCAAAGGGCGATGAATGAAGGTTGGTACATAGTTTGCAAAGATGATCTCAACAGTTTTTCACATCCCAGAACACATGTTTCTTTGCAGTGTGACCACTCCCTCCATCAAGTTGTGGCACATATTTCTTGTTCCCTGGAATCTGGGCTGGCCTTACACTTCGCTTTGACTAAGTGAATGTTTCAGATGAGACACTGTGTAACTTGCAAACCTAAGTTTCAAGAGGTTTGCAGCTTTTTTTCCTTGTCCATTGGGAATGCTTCCATTATCCTGTGAAGAAACCTGATCTAGCTGCCCTGAGGAGAGGCTATGAGGAGCAGTGACAAATCATCCCAGCTGAGGGCCCCTAGACCAATTAATCCACAGCCAGTCTCATTCACCAAAAATGTGAGTGGGGCAATCTTGGATTATCCAGTCTCTGATGAGCTACCAGGTACATAAGTGACTTCACCCAAGACCAACAAATGAACTACCCAATTAAGACCAACCCAATTTGTTGGGCCACAGGATCATAAACAATTGATTGTTATATTAAAAGGGACAATGTTTTACAGTGTTTTTTAATACAGTACTAGAGAACTGATATACCTAGCTCCTTCCAAGTAAGTTCTTTGGCTTAATTCAACAAGCATTTATTGGTGCTTATGGCCACATCTATACTCCAGTCAGGTGAATATTGGTCATTAACACTAGAAATAAGTTTTAGTTGTGCCTGAACATTATGTATCTGTTACAGATTTAAATTTACTATTAGTCCAAGATTACAAAAATGGATACACTGAGATGATTTGGAACAATGGATAATTTTCTCCCTTCATTGGATTTCTGCTTATTCAGTCATCCACAATTATCTTTAATAACCAGGTTATACTTCTTCTATGAAAGAGAGATCTTTTTTGTTTTAAAGTTAATATTGTAACTATATAAAAAGTTGATATTAGAAACTACTCTAAAATAGAATTTAGAATTAAGTTTTTGCCTTTTTTCCTTTGCTTTTCTGAACATTATTAATCAGCACCTTATGTAATTATGTTTCAATATGTCACATTCTTTTCAAATGTGCCAGCTTTTCCTGTTCATGTCCTAGTCTATAATTGCTGCACTTTGAGGACAGTTGAAAAGCTATCCTTCCTTATAAAATTTCCAACATTGGGATCTACATGTGGGAAATGTCAGGAAACTTACAATCATGGGGGAAGGAAAAGGAGAAGTAAGAAGGTTCTTCACATGGCAGCAGGAGAGAGAGAGAGAGAATGAATGGGGAAGTACCACTTTCAAGCCGTCAGATCTTGCAAGAACTCACTCACTATCATAATAACTGCAAAGGGAAAATCTGCCCCCATGATCCAATCACCTCCCACCAGGCCTCTCCCCTGACACATGAAGATTACAATTTGACATGAGATTTGTGTGAGGATGCAGAGCCAAAAAATAATATAGCTCTTAGTATTTACTTCCTGTATAAAACAGACTGTGAACTGTCTTGAATGCAAAGTATCTAGAATAATTTTCAAAACACACTCAGCAAAAGGAAATGTAAAAATATTTGCTGACTTAAATTGATTTGAAAACTCAAGTTACCCAAGAGAGTATTTTCCTCACGTTTTTTAAACTGAGCTTGTTTCCTATGTGTCTCTCTTTAAGGGCCTTTGACTGTATTTTCAATAACAACAATAAGAGAATACGACTGTGAAGATAGCATTTTCCATCTCTCCCTCAAAATCAGAATTTTAAGGCCATTTGCAAAAGAAGCTATTGTTTTCTGACAGTGGCAAAAGATGCTATCCCTGAACCTATGGGACTGACTCACTCCTACTACAGATCTTTGACCCATCATACCCACTCGATGTCCACCTCCCAATCATTAAGCCCCCTTGAAAAGTCAACTCTTCCTCATGAACTAAGAACTTGGTCTTCATTGACTCTCTTATTTGAAAACTATGAAGAGCCTCATGTTATGTGAAAGGTTTGACAATTGGTAGTATGCAACCCTCCCTCTCCCTGGACACCCTTCTTGGGTTCAAGATGAAGTTACCACTCTTCCTCTCAGCCATTTCCTAACTTTGGGGGTTGATAGAGGATGAGTCTCAGCATACTTAGACCCTCTCTTTAACAGTTGGAGAGAGAAGTTAGAGTCCGTGAATCTTAGACACACAGACACGCACATGTATACTAAACAAAATCAGACACATATTTCGTTTTTGAAAATTTTCTGAAAGCACAGAAACCATTAAAAAATAAAACACATGATCTGTAATCCCAGCACTTCGGGAGGCTGAAGTGGACTGATCACTTGAGGTCAGGAGTTTGACACCAGCCTGGCCAACATTGCAAAGCCCCATTTCTACAAAAAACACAAAAATTAGACAGGTGTGGTCGTGCATGCCTGTAATCTCAGCTACTTGGGAGGCTGAGGCAGGAGAATCGCTTGAACCCAGGAGGTGCAGGCTGCAGTGAGCTGAGATCGTGCCACTGCACTCCCGTCTGGGTGACAGAGTGAGACTATCTAAAAAAAAATTAACAATAAAAATAGATAAATAAATAAAACCCATGCCCCTAACTAATGTAAATCACAAATAATATGTTGTCAAATTTGCTGTAAAATTTGACTTATTAAGAATCAGAACATGCAAGATAAACTCGAAGCCTCCTTTCTTGTTCCCTCCAATCTCAGGCTCCTCCTCCCTCCCATAATATAACAACTGTAATAAATTTGGTAACTTTTCTTCCAGGCCTGACTTTATACATATGCTTCATGTATATGTGTCCATAAATAGTATTATTTATTACATGTTTATGAATAACATAGGATTGTATTTAACATTATTCAATTTGATTTTTTTCTTTTTACTCACACATATTAAACAACTCTTGCTAATAGACTTACACTTAACTGATTCATTTTAGTTCATCATAATCTACTGCTTACTTTCTTAGATTGTAGTATTCATATAATTGTTCCCCTGCCACTAGATATTTAGATTGTGCCCAACATTTTTTGCTATTATCAACAACATTGCAACAAAGGAACAAATGCCGTATTGGGTATGGATTTCTCTAGGACATAAACCTAGAAATAGACTTGTCAGGTTCTTTGTTATTTTAACTTTTCCCAGATACCCCTGCACTTTCCCTGCTTCTTACCATTCACCAGCAGTTCTCTACTGCCACCCAAGTAACAATTCTAAAATGCAAATTGATCCTATCCTGAAATATTAAAATCTACTAGTGACTTCCTATAATCAGTAGGATTTGGAATAAGCTTTTAAGCCTGACATTCATGACCTTTCATGACAGCCTGCCTGCCCCTCCAGGTGTATCTCATTCACACTGTATCCCCCAGCAGTATTGATTCAGTGCCATTTCAGGACATCACAATAGAGTGTGGTGTCCCTGTCCCTTGCACAAACTCCTCTGCCAGCCTGGAATTTTCTATCTTTTCCTTCCTAGTATCATTATACCATTCAAAACTTGTCAAAGGTCCACCTCCTTCAAAAATAATAATAGGCAACATTTATTGAGCATTTGTCATGTGCTTGAAATCACTCTTTGCCAATTTTTCTTCCTGGCAAATACTTTTGCCTCCTCTTATTTGAAGATATTTACAAATCTTCCCAAGTCGAGTTAAATACTTCCTTCCCACAACCTCCATTATTTTGTCTCTCTCTCTCTATATATTTATTATTGAATCTATACAAGGAACAGTGATAGTAATCATGATGTTTTTCTTTTATTAATTGCCTGCTTTTAATTGTACCACTCACTTTACTTACATTTTCCGGGACTACATTGCAACATTCATATTTGTAACCCTCGTACTCAGTGTAGGGTGAGGATGTTAAATAGATATTAAGTGTACTGTAATAAAGTGTCTTTTCCTTTCCTGGAAGCTCTCACATAGGGAAGAATTTGTAATAAGTTCTAACCACTGAGCACTTCTATTACCACTAACATTGGTGGCATAGGCACTTTGCCAAATGTGAGTTAAAAGTAAGCTTTTGATATTGAAACCACCCCTTAACAACCAAATAATGAAGTCACAAAAGGTTTACACATTTCATGCTTCTAGTTTCACTGACAGATCACATCCTTCCTTTCCCAGAGTTGAATACTTCCTCAAACTCATATTGGCTTGGATAGGCTCCAGTTTCCAAAATTCATTGGTAACAAGAAGAGGGGATTTTAAAAGTTCTGCTAGATTCCTTTAACTAAAATGTTACATGAAGTTAAAAGAAAATAAATTACTATCTCTGGAGTCTAGCCTGATGCCTCATACAAAGAAATACCAATAAGCTTGTATAGAAGAGACTCGTTTCATCCTGGTAAAACAGAAGTAAAAAATACTCAACTGTGGGCAACAGAAGGAAAGAAGATAGTCAGAAATAAGCAGAACATTTAGAGCAGGCATACGTAGAAAGTTCTAGTGGGTCAGAGTATGCCTGATGAAATATCAGAACTTAACACTCTGAACATTCCCCAGCATCACATCCAGAAGCCCTGGCAGGAAGCTAACGATTCCGAAATAGGCAAAAGAGACCCAGCAACAAACAGTAGGAACAACCCCTAGAGAAAATTATATAATCTTTGACCTTGTGGTTTCTTCCTACGTATGACTTCCTTTTAGGGAAGCTATCATAATTTGTGATCTACAGCCGATTGGAATCCATAAGTAGATACATCTGTTTTGCGCACACTGTGGAAATGCCTTGTGAATTAATTGATTATTATTGTGTTATGAGTAAGGGTGCCTGATGGTATCTTTCCAAAAGCTCATACTTAAAGAGCCCTTGTCAAACAGAAATATTTTATTATTAAATTTTTTTCTAAGACATCACATTATTACTCCATAAATATATACAAGTATTATTTGTCAACTAAAACTTCAAAAAAGAAAACAAAATTTTCTCAAGTTGGTAAAGAATTAATGCCCAGCATGTCAATGACTCAAGCACATTGACAGTGGACTAAATGTCACATTAAAACTCTACTGAGCTCTTGCCCTGTAAGTTAGCAATTTTGGTTCTGCTGCACACAAAAACAGATAAAATAACTATCATTTTTTGAATACCTACTTGATATCAAGCATTTAACTGAGACATATTCCTACTATATACCAGACACTTAAACAAGTAACCTCTAATTCTTACAAGAGAGTTATAAAATATGCATCACCCTCTCACCCCATCTTCTATTTTAGAGATGAGGAAATGGAGAGTAAACAGTTTGTGAAAGTCGCTAAGCTGGTGGGTATAATGCAGTGCCAGAACCAGAATTTAGGTCTAGGGAAATCTCAAAATCATACTACTTTTTACAAAAATCTCCAACATCAAAGCTGGACTCTATGCCAACTGTCAATGAATGACACTTTGAAAGAGTCAGCAGGAACTGTTGGCATGACACGGAGTGACAGTCTCCTCTTCAGCCTAGACCCCTGGTGGCACTTTCTCTTTCTCTTAAGAGACAGGACAGTCTACTCTGTGTCTGAGATACACATGATGTTATAAGCTGCTTTTAGAGAGTGATGTAAATACAGAGTATTTATTAGTAACTGATAGTAAAAAAAAAAAAAATAGGCAATGGGAAGCACAAATCAGCAACTAGTTAAAGTGGGAGGTTAATATTCCAGCCAGATTGTAAAACGATAAGGCTGGAGATACGACTTTCAGTTGTAGAAAGTAAGGCAGATTCTATTATGTGCTCAGTGTCTTCCATTATAAAAATAAAATAATCAGAGAGAGAGAAAGAGAGAGAGAGAGAGCAAGAAAATAGCATAAAGTGTGTGCTAAGTAAAATCATAATGGTCAAATGTTGGGCTTCAACTGTTTTTGTTCTGATACTAGCTATGCAAAAACAATACTGGAGTAATTTACTTAGTAAATTGTATTGATGGAAAATGTACCTCATCTCTGTGGCATCCAGTTCTCTCATATGTAAATTGGAAAAAAGTAACTATATTTAACTCATAGATCTAAGTGAGAATTAAATGAGGTAATACAGGAAAAAGGCTTAGAACAGTGTCTGGCAATACAGTAAGCACTCAGTAAATGTTAGTTAGAATTTTAGTCTAGACTAGCATGTTGAAATTAGCATTGTTTTGTGGGTCAGAAGATGAGAGTTCAAACATGAGCATAGAGCCATTACCCAGAGACATCTACAATTTTTTCATTTGTAAAATAAAAATATAGGTGCAAAAAAATCCTTTAAGCTTTAATCAGTTATAATTCTCTGCTTTTACTTTATTTAGACTCTAATTCCTTTCTAGAAATATATATAGTCATTCCTAGGTATCAATGGAGGATTGGTTTCAGGACCTCCCATGGATATCCAAATTCGTGGATGCTCAAGTCCCTTGTTCCTAATTGCCTAGTATTTGCATATGACCTCTCCACACTCTCCATAGACTTTAAATCATCTCCTGATTACTTATAATACCAAATGTAATGTAAATGCTATGTGAATAGCTGTTACACTGTACTGTTAAGGGAATGCTGACCCTCCCCGAAAAAAAGGCTGTACATATTTCGTACAGACACAATCATTCTCTTTTTTCCAAGTATTTTCCATCCATGTCTAGTTGAATCATCCACAGAAGCAGAACCCATGAATACAGAGGGCTGACTGCATTGCAAACTGAAAAACAAAACAAAGCAAAACGAACAAGAAAGCTGGTAGATAGAAAGATAACTTAATGGGGACATGGTCACAGTATAAAGATTTTTTTTTTTTTTAAGTACAACTCAAGGTTTTCTCAGGATTAAAAGAAATAAAAACCTGAAACCACCCCAAAGTTTGCATTTCTCATTCTGAGAAAAGAATTTCCTGATATTGAACTATATGACATTTAATGACACATGGTGAAAATTTTACAATAAGCCATACACCTCTGAGTGACTCATAGTGTATTTTCTAGAAGAAAAAACAGTGCCCTATAAACCAAGGTAGGCCTTCTGAGAAAATGAGGGGACTGAGAGTTGGTACTGCTTCTGGAGATTTGGAAAGCCAGTCTGATGACTGCTTTCCAAGTTGTGGTCACCCTTTTTGGCCTCTGTATAGTCACTGTAGTTTAGTATCATGTTAATTAGGAAACAAGTATGTCATACATAAAGTGGAGTTAAAGAAGTTTTAAGGTAATCACAAAAGTATACCCACTTACAATACAAACTACTTATGCCTGGATGTGGTGCACCTATAATCTCAGCCCCAGGGAGGCTGAGGTGGGAGGATTCCTTGAGGCCAGGAGTTCAAAAGCCAGCCTAAGCAATGTTGCGAGACCCTGTCTCTACAAAAATTTAAAAAGAAAAAACAAAACAAAATAAAACAAAAACTGGGCATAGTAGTGCATGCTGGTAGTCCCAGACACTTGGGAGGCTGAGACAGGAAGATTGCTTAAGCCCAGGGGTTCAAGGCTACAATGATTCATTGTCACACTACTGCACTCCAGCAGCGTGGGTGACAGAGTAAGGCCCTGTCTCTAAAAACAATGTAAAAAAACTACTACTTAGCGTATATTTACTTCTAAGCTTTCTTGCTTTTAGAACTAGCATTTGGGAGATACAGTTGAAATCTCAGTGGCATTTATCTTATTTTCATCATCATTCTATTCAGTCTGGGACAATTATTATGCTAAACTCAGTGTCTTTCCTTCTACAATACAGTAGCATACATACTCCTTGGTCAGTCAGAATAGAAAGAGTATGGTTTCATTTTAAACATTTGCATACATTGGTTTTTCATCAACAAAGCTTTAAATTTCAATGCTATGTTTCTGAGATCTATTTATGTTGATATAAATGTTAGGTTTAACTTTATAAAATTGCCAACAATCCACTAGTTCTGACTTATACAAACAGCAATACATAATTTTTTTCAGTTTAACTGCTGTATTATGCTCTGCAACTTTTGAAATATACCTCCTTGTTGATTCTAATCTATATACATTTTTTAATTTCAGCTTTTATTTCAGATACAAGGTTATGTATATGTGTAGGATTTGTAACATTCGTATATTCCACCCAGATAGTGATCATAATACTCAGTAGGTAGTTTTTCAGTCCATAATCCCTTCCTGCCCCTTCTTGTAGTCAACAGTGTCTATTGTTCCCACGTATGCTCAATGTTTACTTCGTACTTACAAGTGAGAACATACAGTTTTTGGTTTTCTGTTTCTGCACTCTGTTAGGATTATGGCTTCCAGCTCCATCTATGTTGCTGCAAAAAACACAGTTTCATTCTTTTTATGGCTGTGCAGTGTCCCATGGTGTTTAAGTACAACATTTTCTTCATCTAATCCACCACTTATTGGCATATAGGTTGAATCCATGCCTTTGCTATTGTGAATAGCATTGTAATTACCATACAAGTGCATGTGTCACTTTGGAATAATGATCTATTTTGTTTGGGTATATACTGGGTAGGCTGGGTAGAATGGTAACTCCTTTTTAAGTGCTTTAAGGAATCTCCAAATCACTTTCCAGAGTGACTGACCTCTGGAAGTGTATAAGCATTCTCTTTTCTCCTCAGCCTCTCCACCATCTGTTGTTTTTTGACTTTTTAATGATTACCATTCTGACTGGTATGAGATGGTGTCTCATTGTGGTTTTGACTTGAATTTCTCTGATAAGTGATTATAACCATTATTCCAATGTTTTTTGGCCACTTTTATGTCTTCTTTTGAGAAGTGTGTATTTATGTTCTTTACTCATTTTTAAATGAGGTTATTTGATTTTTGCTTGGTGCATTCAGTTCTTTATAGATGCTATATATTAGATTTTTGTTTTATGCATAGTTTGTGAATATTTTCTCCCATTCTCTAGGTTGTCTGTTTACTCTGTTGGTAATTTATTTTGCTGTGTAGAAGCTCTGTAGTTTAATTTGCTCCCATTTGTCAATTTTTTTGTTATTGTGATTGCTTTTAGGGACTTAGCTAAACATCCTTCACCAACGCCAATGTGGAGAAGGGGATTTCCTAGATTTTCTTTTAGGATTTTCATAGTTTGAGGTCTTAAGCCTCAAATATATGAAATCTTTAATCCACTTTGAGTTAATTTTTTTATATGGTAAAAGGTAAGGATCCAATTTCATTATCCTGCCTATGGCTAGCCAGTTATCCCAACACCTTTTATTGAATGGAGTGTTTTCCTCGTTACTTGTTTCTGTTGGCCTTGTCAAAGATCACAAGGTTGTAAGTGTGTGCCTTTATTCAGAGTTTTCTATTCTGTTCTATTGGTCTGTATTTCTAATCTTTTATGATTATAAACTGTGCTGCAATTCATTTGCACAAGCCTATGTTAAGAATTATTAAAAGTCTGGAATTTTACCCTGTTTGTAAGCTAAATTAGACTGCCACAGTTTTATAAATTCTGAGAAAACATACAGAGGCAAAGGATTTTTATTACTCATAGCACAACAAACAGCATGAGAATTAGCATATTTTCACCCATTTCTCTTTTGTACCCGGTTTCTATGGGAGCAACCTGTAGAGACCCAGGAGGATTCTATATACACAGTGGATTGGCATTAGAACTGAAGAACTCTGAGTTTATGGAGCCTAATTTTTTTTGTAACACGCTGTAAACAAATATACCTGAAGTTTGTTCTGAAGGGAAACATTACTTTAATTGTACTAAATAGCAAGTAAACCTGCCCTCTACAGACATGATCTCTTTCTTCCAAGTCTGTTTACCTTACAAACATCCTTGGAAAGATAATTTGGAACAGAACAACAATTTGTATCTTTGCTTGCAAATATGTAGAAACTTGAGAGACCCACGAATAATTGCCTCCCAATAATTAACTGGTCCACATATAAGAATTTGATAGGGACAGCTATCTAAACATAGAATGACTGAGTATATCATACGCGTGCATCAACATTGTTTTTCAAATATTGGGGAATTACTTTCCAAAGTTGTTATATCAATTTAGACTCCCATTATTGGCATAAAATCTTTGCCTCTGTTTGTCTCAGTACTTGTTTTAATCCTTTCCTAACTGATTATGAATATCTCATTGTTGTAACGTTCATTTTTCCAGTTCCTAGCAATATCAAATTTATTTTCACATTTCTTAGTCTTTAATATGGTTAGGCTTTGTGTCTCCACCCAAATCTCACCTTGAATTGTAATCCCATAATCCCCACATGTTCAGGGAGAAACCTGGTAGGAGGTGATTGGATCATGGGGTGTTTTCCCCCGTGCTGTTCTTGTGATAGTGAGTGAGTTCTCATGAGATCTGATGGTTTTATAATTGTCTGACAATTCCTCCTCCTCCATGCTCACTCTCTCTCGCCTGCCACTATGTAAGACTTGCCTCTTCCCCTTCCGCCATGATTGTAAGTTTCCTGAGACCTCACCAGCCATGCAAAACTGTGAGTCAATTAAATCTCTTTTCTTTATAAATTACCCAGTCTTGGACAGTTCTTTATGGCAGTGTGAGAATGAGCTAATACAATCATTCAGGTTTCCTCACCTGTAAAGTTCCTTTTTTCACGCTTTATTATCCTTTTCCCATACTGACATGTCGCCCTGCTGCTTAAAACCCTAGCAAGAGCGTGCAGACAAGGCGCAGAGGCTGCAGGAAGTCCTTCTGGGCTCCAGCTGCACAGCAGCATCAAGGGGTGAGAGTCTGCGACTCCCAAAGCCCAAACGGGCATGTGCTCTTTCAGCTTTGCTTTCTGCAGATGGCTTGTGTTAATCAGCTCAGTAGACCCTTTGTCTACTGAGGGCCACTGTGACAGCTTTCTGTATCCCAAGTTCTTGCCCAGAGTGCCAGAAAAATTGGATCACACTTGGGCTCAAAGGATGAGTGCAAGGTTTGATTGAGTGGTGGAGGTGGCTCAGCAAGATGGACTGGGAGCCAGAAGGAGGAAGTGGAGTGGGAAGCTGGTCTTCCCCTGGAATTGGGCCACCCAGTGGCCAGACTCTTCTCTGACTGTCCCTGGCAGAATTCCCCTCAGTGTTCAGATGTCTCTCCTCTTCTCTCCTTCTCTGCCGCAACATTCTGCCATTGCTGGTCTGCAGGTCTGCTGGTGTCTGCTGGTCTGTTCTTCTGTGCCTCTGCCTGCTCTGGTCTCAAGTTTATATGGAGGCAAGATGAAGGACGTGGCAAGTCAGAGTGGTCTTGGAAAATGCAATATTTGTGCAAAAACAGGAATGCCTGTTCTCACTTAGGTCTGTGGACACATGCCCGAGGCTGGATCTCTCACCAGGGACCCCTTCCTTCTCTACCCAGCATTTCCCTGTCCCCCTCCCATGTCATCTGTGATTTAAATTTCAAAGAACTTGAAGCCCAAAAGTTATCTTATCCAATTTCTAATTCCACTCATTGTGAACTAGAAACATTCTTGGCACTCAGTAGAATTTGAAGCAGCTATGGCTACAGGAAGGTGGGTAGTATTTTCAAGGCCTCCAAAGTAGAAATAATTCCATACCAAATTTCTAATGTACTTGGTTTTTTAAATTACATTTTTAATTTTGAGATAAAAAATAGATTCACATGCAATTGCAAGAAATCAGAGAAACTGTGGATCTTTTGCTCAGTTTTCCCCAACATAACATCTTGCAAATTGCAATACAATATCACACAAAAAGATTTACATAGCTAGACTGAAGAGACAGAACACTCCACAAATATTTCTCATGTTGTCTTTTTATAGCCACACTTACTTCCTACTCATAGCCCTCCTTATTCCCTGGCAATTACTACTGTCCTTCATTTCTATAATTTTGTCATTTCAAGAATGTTATAGAAATGGAATCATATTGTATGTTACCTTTAAAAATTGGCTTTTTCTTTTCACTCAGCATAATTCGAGATTTATTCACATTGTTGTGTGTATCAACATTCCCTTTTTACTGTTCCTTTCTACCATATTGAAGAATATGGATGTACCACAGTTTGTTTAATCATTCATCATACATTAAAGGATATCAAAGTCCTTTTGGGTTATTATGAATAAAGGTAATAAGCATATTACATAAATATATAAGCATTTATGTATACGTTTTTGCATGAACATAAAAGTATGTCTCAAAGATGATCACTCAGAAACAGTTTCTAGGTCATATAAGATTACAATGTTTTCAATTTTTTAAAATTTAAAATAGTAAAGTGTTTTCCAGTTGGCTGCACCATTTTACATTCTCACAATGTATGAGTAATCTAGTTTCTCGCATCCTTGCCAGCATCTGATGTTGTCACTATTTGTATTTTTACCATTTTGATAGGTGTAGAGAGATATGATAGTGATGTTAATTTCCATTCCCCTAATGACTAATTATGTTGAACATCTTTTCATATGCTTATTTGCCATCTGTATCTTCACTGCAGTGAAATGTTTCCTGATGTAATCTTTTTCATTTTCTAATAACGCTGGTTTTTTACTGTTTAATTTTGAGAATATATGTAATATATATTAAGCACTAGTTTTTTATCAAATACTATATGTGGTTTTCAAACATTTTTTTCTCCTACTTTATTATAGTTTCTCTCTTCATCCTCTTAATGGAGTCTTTCGCAAAAGAGAAGCATTAAATTTTGTTGAAATCTAATGTATTCATTTTTCAAATAAATATTGTTTGGGGATTTTTATCTAGGATTCCCTTGCCTAGCACTAGATCCTGAAGACTGAATATTTTCTCCTATGTTTTCTTCTAGAAGTCTTATAGTAATGTTTTATATTTAAATGTGTGGTCTATTTTGAGTTAAATTTTTTATACGTTGTGAGAATCTGGTTGAAGTTTGATTTTTGCCTATGGATATCCAATTGCTCCTGCACCATTTGTTGAAACGGCAATCTTTTTTTCCACTGAATTGCTTTAGTACGTTTGTCAAAACTGCTGGGTATATTTGTCTTGCTCTATCTCTGGGTTCTCTGTTCTCATTTCTCAGTCTATAGGTCTCTTCTACGCCAATACCATGCATCCTTGACTACTGTAATTATGTAAGAAGTTGAGATCAGACTGATTTCTTCTACATTATTAGTCATTTTTAAAGACTTTTAGCTATTCTGGTTCCTTTGCTTTTTCATATAAATTATTGAATACTCTTGTCTATATCTATAAAAACTCTCACTGAGATTTTGATAAAAGTTGCCTGACACATGAATATCAATTTGTGGAAGACTGGCATCTTTGCTATGTTGAGTCTTCCAATCCAGAAGATAGTATATTTCTCCATGTATTTAGATCTTTTATTTCTTTTGTCAATATTTTGTAATTTTCAGCATACAAGTTCTTTATGTGTTTTGTTAGATTTATACCAAAGTATTTCATCTTTTTTTAGTATTTTTAATTTGTGTCTACATGTTCTTAGGTAGTATATAGAAATGCAATTGATTTTCGTATTTTTATCTTATATCATGAGATCTTGCTGTACTCATTTAGTCATTTATAAGTTCTGCTCATTATATTTGTATGAGTTTTTTAAATAGTTTTTTAATTTTTTTCTACACTGATAATCTTATCTTCTGCAAGAAATAACAGTTCTGTTTTTCCACTTGTTCTGTTTTTATTTTTTTCTCCTTGACTTGCCTTTTTCACTGGGTAGAATGGCCCGCACTATTGTGAATCAGAGTGGTGACAGTGGGCATCCTTACTTTGTTCCTGATCTTAAGGCTTTTGTGATTATAATGTTAGCTATAGTGTTTTGTTTGTATGAGCTCTTTAACCAGTTGAAGTAGTTTTCTACTATTTTATTTTTCCTAAAGTTTTTATTGTGAGTGGGTATTGAAGATGGTTAAATGTTTCTATGCATTGATTAATATAATCATGTGTTCTTTCTTTTTTAACTTTAATAAGGTGGACTACACTGATAAATTTTCAAATATCAAACCAGCATTACATTCCTGAAATAAAACCCACTTGGTTATGGTATATCATAATTTTTACGTATTGCTAACTTCTATTTGCTAATATTTTGCTAAGGACTTTTTTCATCTAAATTCATGAGGAATATTGATTTGTCAGTACGTTTTTTTTGTTTCATCTTTGTCTGGTTTTGATATCAGAGCAATACTAGCTAATAAAATTAATTGAGAAGTGCTCCCTACCATTTTCAGGAAAATCATGCAGAATTGGTGTTAATCTTTTTTGAATATGTGGTAGAATTTTCTAGTAAACCATTTATGTCCAGAGATATTAAAGGAGGGGAGTTAATTATGAATTTAAATTATTTAATAGTTATAGAACTATTCTGATTATCTATTTTACAATTGTTGAATTGTGGTAGCTGGCATTTTTCAAGAAATTCGTCCTTTTCATCTAAGTCTTTAAATTTATAAATGTAAAATCACGAATATTTCCTTATTTTCTTTTTAGATTTGCAGAGAATGTACTGCTATCACCTGATTTTCTTTTTCGTATTAGTAATTTGCACCTCCTTTGTTTTATTTGTTGGTCTTGATAGAGGTTTGTTCATCTATCTTATTTTTTCAAAGATTTAGCTTTAATTCATTATGTTTTTCTATCTTTTTCCTGTTTCAGTTTCATTAATTTCTACTCTTATAATCATTATTTTTATTATTCTGTTTGCTTTGGACTTATTTTGATTTGCTCCTTTTCTAGGTTCTTAAAGTGGAGACTTTGAGTTTTTATTTGAGACTTTTCTTTTTTCGTAACTTATGCATTTAGAGCTATAAACATCTCTGTTATCACTGCTTTATCTGTCCTACAAATTTTGATAATTGTATTGCCATTTCATTTCAGGTCAATGTATTTTTTTATTTCCTTTGAAAATTTCTCTTTGATCCGTAGATTATTTAGAAGTCTGTTCTTCAGTTTTTAAGTGTTTGGCAATTTCGCTGTTACCTTTTGGTTATTGATTTCTGATTTCCATTGTAGTAGAAAATATACTCTATATGATTTCCATCTTGTAAAAACTTGTTGAGGTTTGTTTTATGATGAAGGGTATGGTCTATTTTGTTATATAATTTGTGGGGCCTTAAAAATAATATTCAACTCTTGCTAGGTGGACAACTGTATAAATATTCATTAAATCCTATTGATTGCTGGTGGTATTGAGTTTTTCTATATCCCAGCTGATTTTCTGTCTAGTTGTTCTATCAGTTGAGAGAGAGTATTGAAGTCTATATCTAAAACTCCAGATTTGTCTGTTTCTCTTTTGAATTCTATCAGTTTTGCTTCATGTAATTTGCAGCTCTGTTGTTTGTTACATGCATATTTCAGATTGTTATGTCTTCTTGACTTATATATTGTTTTCTCAATCTATAATGTTCTTCTCTGTCTGTGATCATTGTCTTTGTTCTACAGTATATTTTTTATAATATTAATATAGCCCCTTCTGCTTCCTTTAATGTTTACATGATATATTATTTTTCACTATTTTACTTTTAATTTGTCTATACTGTTATATGTGAAATTAGTGTCTTGTAGACAGCATATAGTTTGGTCATAATTTTTAATCCCCTCAGCCAAACACTCCCTTTTCATTGATATGTTTAAGCAGTTTACATTTAATATACTTACTGGTATGTTAGGACTTAAGTCTGCATTTTATATTTTTGTTTTCTGGGTTTTCCTTTTTGTTTTCTTTCTCCTGCTCCTCTTTTTCTTACTTGAACACTATAGGATCTCATTTTGATTTATTTATAGTATTTTTCAATATAACTCTTTATATGGCTTGTATAGTGGCTGTTCTGAGTATTAAGTTTATATGACATAACTTATCACAGTCTACTGGTATCATCATTTTAGGAGTTTTAGTGTAATATAGAAAGTTCATCTCCCTTTATGTCCCTTTACCTTCTCACATTTATATTACACTCAACTTAAATATTTACTTACAGAAATTGAGAATCAATTTAGACAGTGCTATACCCTCTACTTCATCCATCAAACATAATTTAGAAGACTCAAGAAGAGAAGGAAAACCTGTTGAACTCACCCGTGTGTTTCCTTACTGTGTTCTTCCTTTCTGCTGTTTCAAGATTTCTTATTTTATTATTCCCTTTCTGTTTAGAAATTTTCCTTTAGTCATGCTTATAGTGTAGGTCTCCAGGTGACAAATTCTTTTAGTTTTCATGGAATGTCTTCGTTTATGTCTCCTGCTAAATTTAAAATGTTCTCAGCTGTTATTTATTTAAGGGTTTTTTCAGCTTCTACTCTGTCTTTTTCTTCTACAACTCTGCTGACACAAATGTTACATCTTCTGCTTTCTTCCCACAGGTCTCCTGAGGTTCTTCTTTTTTTCCTAATTTTTAATCTACTTTCTCTCTCATCAGAGTGGTTAATTTCCATTGTTCAGTTTTCCAGTTTGCTTACTGATTTCCAATTTCCGTTATAGTAGACAATGTATGCTATATAAAATTCATTTTAAAAATTGTTGAGGTTTGCTTATGGCCAAGACTATAGTCTTATCTTGTTGTATATTTTGGGGTTCCTTGAAAAAAATTGTATTCCACTCTTGCTGAGTAGACTGCTATATAAATGTTAATTAAATCCTATTGATTTATATCACTTGTATTCTGCTGGTGTGGTCATCCATTGAACTTTGTATGTGTTATTGTATTTTTGAGTACTAAATTTTAATCTGGTTCTTATTTGCATCTTCTTTCTTTGCTAAGACTTTCTAATTCTTTTCTGAGGTTTTCTATTTTATAAAATTTGTTTCTAGTGTGTTTGTAGTTACTTGTTGAAACAATTTTATTATGGCTGCTTCAAAATATTTGTCAGATATTTCTAACATATCTGACATCTCTGTTGGAATCTATTTACTGCCTTTTTAATTCAGATATTTCTGGTTCTTTGTAAAATGACTGATTTTCAATGGAAAGCTTGGCATTTTTTAATTGTGCTGTGAGATTATGAATCTCTTATTTAAATCTTCTGTCTTAACTGGCTTTTTTTCTGATATCACTCTGGCATTGGAAGAAGGAGACAGTTCCTCATTACTGTCAGGTAAAGGCAGAAAACCAAATTTCCCACTTGGCCTCTGTTGATACCCTGGAGGGAGGCTTCTTGTAACTGTTGAGTTGTGGTGAGAGTTTTGGCTCCCGAAAGAGTCTCCACTGACACTGTAATGAGGATGGTCCCATTACTGCTGAAAGATTATGAATATCTTGACTCTTCACAAAGCCTTTTCTGACACCATCTCAGTAAGGAAATAAGGAGTACCTTATTGCTGCTAGCCAGAGGTAAAAGTCAAGCTTTCCACATGGTCTACAGGTAAAGAGTGGCCTTGTTATTGTCTTGCTTGAATAAAGTCCAATTTCTCTACTTGACTTTCTCGACACCACCCCGGCAGGGGTATTGAGGTATTTTGTTACATCCTCATGAGGTTCACCTCTCAGCCTTTACTAAGTCTAGGCTCACCACTCAGCCCTTTTTTGCATGACTTGGAGTAAGGCTAGGTCGTCTGCAATATTGTGCTTGAGTAGTGTTGTTATTGTCTAAAAGTTTCTGTCTTGCTAACTGGCCCTTTTTCTCATCCTTGGCTACAGAGATCAGGCTTTCGTTGAAGCTCTTGTTAAAAAAGAAAAAATATGTGCCCATTGGTATCTCTAGTTTGATGGCTTCTTTAGTCCTAAATGTGGTATATATGAAGCAAAAACAAAACCTAGCTAACTTAACACCCTGTTATTCCTCAGGATCCGAGGTTTCTAGCTGGTCTGCCCAGAGCCTTCTTATGCTTGCTTTATGTACAATATCCAGAGTTTTAGTTTTACTTAGCAGAAGTAATACAGAAAAAGTATTTCTATTCAATTTTCCTGAAAATGTAAGTCCAGCGACCCTGGAGATTTCTAAGAGTCTGAAGACTTAATAGAACATACAAGTTTTTTCAGTTAGCAAAATATTGGAGATAACCTTCTGCTTCCTATGTACAGATATTCCCTGGGTCACACACAGAAAATCTGAAAAACAATCTAATCTTCAGCCCCCTAAAGCAATTATCACTGGCAAAATTATGTTCCCAGAACACAATATTTACCATTGCCAAAAAGCATAGCAGAAACTCAGTGATATGTGAGTGAAAGGGAAAAACTTGGTATTGTCTTACCATAATGCTAGGCAGTTTGTGCCATATTTCCTGAATTAATGACTTACAAGTTTAAACTCAATTGAGAGAAATCTTCCAGCAATATTTTGGCATTATGCCTTCACCTATTTTAGAAGAAAATCAACCTGTACATAATTTATTTCTAGTTGATACCCTGGTGTTTAACCTAGATCCCTTGCCGTGCCAACAAAGCCATGTCTTCAGTTGCTGATGACTGACAGCTGAGTTCTCACTGGGGCTATTTCTTGCCTAACAGGATCTACTTCACTGAAGCCCATAGCCCTCCCAGGAGGCTATGGCTCAGACAATGACTGACACATGTAGAGATACAAAGTCCCGTTTTCTTGCTGCAATTTGAGACAAATCTGAAAGGCCATTCTAGTTTCAGAGATTTCTGTAGGACCTGCTAAGAACTCAGTTGCCACCACGTCAGGACTCGTTTTCAACTAATGCTGTCTTCTGCCTTCCGCACCTCCTTATAAGTATCTTCTGGTAAACTTCCTGCATGCATTCTCCATACTACTTTTTCTCAGAAAACAATTTAAGCTCTTAATGTCTATTTCTTACTTGAACCTTGTATTTCTCACTTTATGGTCCCAAAATGAGTGCAAAACAGCATCAAAATTAACAGAAATTTTCTATGGACAGAAAATTTTGATCTTCTGCCTTATGAACTCTTTTTATAACCATTTGATATGGATATGCTTTGGCTTAAGATATCTGATCCCCAGGAATTTTTCTCCCTCATATGTCCTTAACAAACTAGAGTTAACTAGAAGCCTCATGATGGAGAGGGAACATTTGTTGAGTATGTAGACAATGCTCAGGGATCCAAAGGTTGCACCTCCAAAGAGCCTTCCTTGGCCATGAGTCCAACATGGCACTAGAGGCAGAGCACACAGGGCTGTGCACTTTGGCCTGACACTGACAATTTAAGGCCAGGATTTCACTAGTGCTCTGGAGTGCACATTGAGCTAAGCTTCCTTGAACTTGAAAAGTTGTAAATATATTTTTGACCACCATTGCCCATAAAGCTCTAAAAAAGTCTTTCTCATATTTTTGAATCTTTGCCTTACCATTCCTTTTTGAGAAGAAATGTGCCTGCATATTCAGCTACAATGGCCTGCACCCTGTGGCTGTCACCTTGGCAGAGGCCTGCAGATGTGGACCTTACAAGGTCAACATAGGTTGAGAAAATGAATGCTTGCTGCCTATAGTCTAATATTTGCCACAGCTGCATCTCTACTTCTCTGCACATGAATTTGCCAGGGTCACTCACAGACTTTCCCAGATTTTGAGAACCTTTGCTTAAGTCTTGACTTTTGCTTAGATTATTGTCTCTCTATAAGAATCCCCTTGCCTCAGGAAGAAAAACCACCACAAATTACAGTCACTCTCCAAACTATAAATAAAGCATGCTGGCTTAAAGCTTCTTGCCCAGCTGCAGCATTTAAAAACTTGGACTGATAAAAGCTCCCCAATTAAACAGTCAGGCCCCAAATGCTCTGCCATCACAAAGCCCAAGGTTTGCAGCCAACACTGCCTAGACACTCCAAAAGTTTCTCTTTGTGAAATTGTCTTCATCCAATTTCTACTCTTTTACTTGTTCATTCCTCAATGTTCTCAATGTGCAAGTTATGCCTCTTGGAGGAGGCATATTAAGCACCTCTCTTTTTCATCTGGTATCTGAATAATTTTGGCAGATGGAGGCCACCTTTTTGCATGGTATGAAAACCAAATGGGCCTGTTTAATGGACTCCAGAATTGGGTAGATTTATCTACCTGGCCTTTGGTAATCCTCAGCATGGGCAACGTAAGATGTTAGGCACCAAAGCAAGCCCAAATGATTCTCAATTTCACAATCAGATGAGTCACTCCAACTACCCAGGACAGAGTAAATATAAAAATGGGAAAAAGCCAGAAACATCTTTGGGAAAATGTTATTTTCTGAAACCATATGATTGGCGAAACGTGTTCCCTCTGATTCATTATTCAGAAACCTTTTTATATATTAATTGAAGCTTTTCTCTATGTACACACACTTTTTAACTAATCAATGATACATGTATGTTTTCATTTTACAAAACAATAGTAGTTATGAATTTCTCATAAAAATGGCATCAAACCATGCATATTGTTCTATAACTTACACTGAATAAAAATTAGAAGTATATTATAGACTTGATTCCATGTCACTCCATAGAGATCTACAACCTTCTTTTTAATACTTTATAGTATATGATATAGGGAAACTATAACTTATTTCAGCATTTTCCCAAGTAAGTTCTTTTAGTTGTCTTCAAGTTTCTGCTATTAAATGTGCACCTAATACACATATGCACATATACATAGTTTAGAAAGAGGTACATAAATTGGAAATATTATATTAATCTATGTAAACTTATACATGCTTTCACCCTCCAGAATTTTTGTACTAATTAGTACCTACCCAGAGCCTGTGTGAGATTCTCCTTCTCCCATACCATCAGTGATACTGAATATCTTCAAGTACTTGGAATTTAAATAGAATTTAACTAGTGAAAGTCTTTTAAAAAATGTTTTTGTAGATTTCATAATGTAATTATTAACTTCTAGACAACATTCAGAATTCATATTAATTATTCTTTCATACCAACTGTATAAAATATACACAATAGCTTTTATCTTTCCTGTACTAATTCTGGCTTCCTTATGTAATATTTTCTGCCACAATGTTTAAAGCCCAATTTGCATCAAATAGCAAAAGCAAGAAAATAAAAGAAAACATTATCATCTGTTTTACTGTGAAGTTTCCAAAGTCTACCAGCAATAAATAGCGCCATCAATATATTAAAGTGCTTTTTTTATTTGTCTGTAAGTTGGGTCTAAAATGTTTAAGTCAATAAAATTAATTATAATAATGTAGTTATGCAAATATCGTGCAGAGCCAAAGGGGGTGATTGACCTAAAGAGAAATAAATGTTACCATATGCTGCTAAATAAACCATGTGCTTCTCAAATAAGTGTGTTACAACTCTTAAGAATTTGTCAAATTTCTACAATTGTATTTTAGCTTCCTTTATTGTTCTCCTAATATCAGCTGCCACAACCAGCTGCCACAACTTCTCTTTTTGAGACGGAGTCTTGCTGTGTCACCCAGGCTGCAGTGCAGTGGTGTGATCTTGGCTCACTGCAACCTCTGCCACCTGGGTTCAAGGGATTCTCCTGCCTCAGCCTCCCGAGTAGCTGGGATTACAGCAACCCATACCCATGCCCAGCTAAGTGTTGTATTTTTAGTAGAGACGGGGTTTCACCATGTTGGTCAGGCTGGTCTCAAACATATGACCTCAAGTGATCTGCACGCCTAGGCCTCCCAGAGTGCTGGGATTACAGGCGTGAGCCACCGTGCCCGGCCACAACTTCTTATCTCATCTTTTTGTTGTTGTTTTGTTCAAATACATCCTTAGATAATTTTTTCAGATTCAGTACATGGGTGTTATTGTTTCTGAGTTCATGCATTTGTGAATATGTCTTTAATGTAGTAAGGGGTTTTCTTCTAATAGCCAGTGTTATTGCTGATATATTATTATATCAGTCTGATTAATGAAAGTTTTTTATTTTCTCCTTTCAGGAAAAACAGATTTTTAAATTTTTCTGCAATGTTCTGAAAAATGAGTAGCATGTGTTTAGGCATTTCTTTTCTTTCTTTATTTTCTTTTTCCTATTTTTAGCTTTCTTGCCAGTCTTTATTCAACTCAGGAAAATGTTCTAACAATTTGCTGATTATCTTCTCCCTCCATTGCATCTATTTATTTACTTTGATTTTTGGTTTTTGAGATAGAGTGTCACCCTGTTGCCCAGGCTGGAGTATAGTGGTGTGATTATTGCTCACCTCAGCTTCGAACTCCTGGGCTCAAGCAATCTTCCTGTTTCAGCCTCCAGAATAGCTGGGACTACAGACATATACTATCACATGTGACTACCTTTAAAAGTTTTTTCTGTAGAGATTGGGCCTTGCTATGTTGCCAGCTAGCATCGAAAGATCCTATGACCTTGGTATTTTATTTTTAAAGTTTCGTTTAGGTAGATTTTGATTCTCTCAGGTATACCCCCATGACTTTTACATTTTTTGCTCTTATTTTATATTTCTTTGGGTTTTTGCCCTACTTTCTGCAACATTTTCTTCATTTTTGCTACCTTTTTGCTAATATGTTTTTTGTCCTGCATATTTTATGGATAAAATTTCAAGCTAAATTAAACTTTTGGCAATCAAATATCTAATTTCCAAGAAATAGGTACCCCTACTATTATGTGACAACACTAGCGACTTAAGTCTTTTTCCTCTAATAGTCTTATCACTGTTACTATTTTCATTTTTCTTTCTCCCTGAATTATCCATATCTTTCCCAGGGTCAGTTTTCTGTTGGTCCTTTACTTTCATGCTATTGAGGGTTTTTTTTTAACGTTTCTGGTAAAACTGGCTAGCCGACTCCTCGACCCCCGCTGCCCCACCGCCCTGCAACGCAACTATTTTAAATACGCCGGAATTTCTTTTACAGTTGGAAGGTCTCTTTCCCTTACAGATTCTTTCTTTGATTGAAAGATCCAATTTGAAACTCTAAATGGATGGAATTTGTCAATAGACATATTTAACTTTAGGAAAATCAGTTAGGTAGGCAAGCAGGTAAAGGAATAATTTGGTAAAATAATAGGCTTTTCTCTGGGAATGGAACATTTTAATGAAATTCTTTTTGGATGAAATCTATCTTCATATTTTTTCTCTGTATTTTTGTCATTTTTAACTTTTTTGTCATTTTTTTTGTCATTTTAAACTTTTTTTGTCATTTTAAACTTTTTATACTCTTTCCTGCTTCTGTTCTAGACCTCCGTACCCAATCTGGAAGTCTTCCCTGTTCAAGTTGTTCATTTTCTATGGAGAGCAATTTCTTTGGAAGCATTATCATGGAAAACCAACTTTCTTCCTATACTGAATACTTTAAATAGCATTAGGAAAACAACATGCTCAAGTGCTCTAAGACAAAATTTTCTCATTACTTACTCTGTGTATTAGTCAGGGTTCTCTAGAGGGACAGAACTAATAGGATAGATGGATGGATAGATAGATAGATAGATAGATAGATAGATAGATAGATAGATAGATAGATAGATAGATAGATAGATAGAGAGAGGAGTTTATTATTAACTTATATGATCAAAAAGTCCCACAGTAGGCTGTCTGCAAGTTGAGGAGCCAGGGGAGCCAGTCAGAGTCCCAAAACTGAAGAACTTGAAGTCCAATATTTGAGGGCAGGAAGCATCCAGCACAGGAGAAAAATGTAGGCTGGGAGGCTAGGCCAGTCTCGCCTTTACATGTTTTTCTGCCTGCTTTACATTCACTGGCAGCTGATTACATTGTGCCCACCAGATTTAGGGTGAACCTGCCTTCCCCAGTCCATTAACTCAAATGTTAACCTCTTTTGACAACACCCTCACAGACACACCCAGGATCAATACTTTGTATCCCTCAATCCAATCAAGTTGGCACTCAATATTAACTGTTACACTCTAGTAACTGTCTGACCCTCCTCCACATTCTTTTTACTGGTCACATCTGGTCATTGGTGGAAAATAAACAAAAACAAAACCAGTTCTCATCTTAGGTGCTTTGGTTGAGATTATTTCTGCTCTGTTTTTTAAAAATGTTATTCATTCTTCAACTGCTGGGTCCAAAGCCTTAACTTTTTTCTCTCAATATATATTTGATCAAGCAGCAAATTCTATGGGCTCTACCTTCAAAATATATCCAGAATCTACCTACTTTTATTGTTATTAATTTGTACCCCTGGTGTTTGGCCCGTATCACCTTTTCCCAATCTATTTCAGTCAGTGACAATAAGGACATGCCCCAAAACTTTAATATCTAAGGATACCTCAGAATCGAGGTTTTTCAAGTTACAAATTACCCAGTTGAGACTAAGGATTCTTACTGTTTCAATTTGATTTTATCTTCATTGTTGACAGGTGAGTACCCAGAGAAAAATACAGCAATGTTTTTTGCTAAAGCTTTCATTAAAAATAGTATAACGGCATTTTGTGTAAAAGGACTGTCAGTAAGTCCTTGCAAAAATACAGGAGTATAAACCCACTGGAACTTCTATTCACTATTTTAAAGAGAGTAAAGACCATATACCAGGAATCATGACACTAAAAATTTAATAATTATTATATTTCCTAACATTTTTAACTTGTAAACAGTTGTCTTTTCCAACTGGTTTCCTACACATTATCAGAGAGATAAAACTCAAAGTATAATAAATATATAATTAATGATTGTTTAAAATGCCTGTTCCTGAACAGGCCTAAGAATACTATTCTTACACAGCACATCAGACTGTAAATAATTGTTTAAGCCAATGTAGGTAAAGATACCTGCTGTCCACCCCGACTTAAAGGCTTGCCATTGAGAGCAGCAATAAAGACGTGTCTTAGTCTGTTTTTTGCTGCTATAACAGAATACCACAGATGGGGTAATTTGTTTCTTATGGTTCTGGGGGCTGGAGAGTCCAACAGCATGGCAGTGGCATCTGGTGAGTATTATTCCATGGCAGAAAGTGAGAGACAGAAGCAAGCATGCAAGACAGAGAAAGGAAATTGGACTGAACTCACTTTTATAACAAACCCAGTCTCATAATAATTATCCACTTCCATGATAACGTCATTAATCAATTCATGAGGGCAATACCTTCATTACCGAACCACCTCTTAAAGGTCCCAGGTCAATTAAATCTCAACATAAGTTTCAGAGGGGATAACCATTCAAACCATAGCAGGAGGCACTGATGAGGTTGGGGAAGGAATTTGAAGTGGAAGTATGCTATTACTCAGCAAGACATAAACATGGAGAGAAAATTCCTAAGGTATAGAATTCATAATAGCAGCTGCTAGAAGGAAAGGAAATCAGGCTGAGTGTCTGGAGTCTATGGCAAAGTAAGTAAGAAAGATTATTATAAGAAGCTGAGTATCTGGGTCTGAACATGGGTAGAAGACATGGGCAGGAGAAAGTCATTTAGGACTGTATATTGTACTCAGTTTATGCCCCAACCTAAATCCATGCAATTATGCCTTTCCTCCCCACCCATCCTGACTATAGCCAAGGCCACTTCGCTTGCTTTCAGACTGGGGAAAACCTAACAAAGATAGTGGATCCAAGTTGCTGCTGCTGCAGTGTCCTCATGCACAGCTATGACTTGTAAAGACTGCTATGACTACACATTGAACAAAAAAAAAATTCCCATGGGACTCTGCCTTTCATAGTGTGTGCCAGGAGTGATTAAGAAGTGTGGTTAAGGTCCCATGAAGTAGTCTTTGACCAGTGGGAGATGAGAGACAGAAAGCAATCAGAAGATATATTATTCTTTCTTCCTCGCTGTATGCAGAGCTATTCTGAAGCAGTAATTTCTATAGCTTCTTTGAAAACATCTCACAAGACCAAGGAATCGGCTGCACTTGTCACAAAGCAGTCACTAGCTTGGTATCACTCTCCTTGACTGTTTTCTTTTTCTTTCCCTACCCTTTTCCTTTCTCCTCTTCTTGCTTTCCTCCTACTTCTGCATGATCACAGCCCCCAGAAAGCTTTTGTTTTGGATTGTTTTCTACATAAGTCTGGCTGAGGCAGGCTGAAATGCATCTTGTTTATTTATGCAGCAAGCACGTTTTAAGCACTCTCTAGTTATAGGCACAAAGTACCACCTCTATAATCTACCATGTAGGGTGTTGTGGAATTAAATGTGTCAACCTATGCAATATGCCAGGCATAATGTCTGATACCAAGCATTCTTTCAAGGAATGTGAAGCCAGCCATTTAGTTTGCTTTTTCCTCATTTTGTCTGTGACTACAGAAAAAATAATAATAACTGGCACTATTATTTGGTGGTTGTGATCCTTGACCACCATTGGAAAAGGAAGGCCAAAAAGTGCTAATCAAAGGAAGCACCATCTATGCTTGGCCTTTAGGCCAGATTGTCCTGATCATCAGTTTCTGGCCAGGCTGTTCATTACCACAGATGAGCAAGTCTATTGTAAAAAAACTGGAGTGGTCATTTCTTTGTGATTTCTCCTGGAAATCCATTTTAAATGTCTCTTCTGAAGGAAATAGAAAAATGCTGTGGTACTCAAACAGTTAGCAAATGTCTGAGAGTTGCAGTTTGTGTCAGATACTCTGGTTTCTGGTCCATTTATAGTTGCCTTGTGTAGTTCCAAAACCACAGAGGTAGCTGAGGAACTTTAACATGACCTTAACTCCATTTCAGGACTGGCCTATGGAAGATCCTTTTATTAGAATAGACATCAAAAAATATCCAGAGTTCTTGCTCTGTGCATGGCAACCTACTCGACCCTGGAGATGGACAATGACTTGGGGTTGTTCCAAACAAGATAAACTCCAGCATATATTCTGGTTGGGGAGACGGAGACGCATATGAAAAAAGACAATATCAATGCAATGTGTAAGACCTATGGGAATAATAGCAAAAGGAACTATGATACTACTAAGGAACTAGAAGAAACAGAAATGAATCATATTACTCTGGTCTCCCAAAAGGTCACAGTGATAGGAAGGCAAGTTTGTTTTCTTAGGTGAATCTCAAAGGGCTAATGGCACATTATATATAATGGAAGAGACACAGCTTTGATTTAGACACACTGGAGTTTTAATCCCAAATCTACTTTTTAACTATGTGAATTTCATTATCACTTTGTCTTTCTTATTTCTATATCAAAAAATGGGCAAAGTAGTATCCACTAAATTTATATTTTGTGAGAATTATATAGAGACAAAAGTATACTAAGCATGTGAGAAATGTTAATAGTAGCTTCTGTTGATGCTGAGATTAGATGCTTTCTACAATTTTTGAGCTGCCCAAGGTAAAAATTCCCACTTTCTCTAATGCTGCTGTTCTCTGTGACCTCTTACTGAATCTTCCATTTAATCAGTTTTCCCACCTTATAGAATACCAAGGCTACTCCTCTTCAAATAATCAAGTAACTGTTTCTAGATGTTTCCTTTTATCTCACAGAGTGATCTAAATTCATGATTAGATTATGATGAAAGAAGGAACCCTCCCTCTAATGATGGGGCCTCCTGACCCCACCAGGGAAGGGGTTAGGATGAATGCTGGTTCTGCATCTTAAATTAAGTAAAAAAAAAAAAAAAAATCTTAATCCCATTAAGATCAATCATCTTTTTCTAAATCTCTGTCTAACCTAAGAATTATTAAAATATAATTTTGACCCTATTTCAAATGAATGAACAACTCTGGCCTTATTATATGGAGAGAGATGAGTCTTTCCCTGTCCTGGCTTACCATGTTATGCTTCCTAAGCTAATATGCAATATGTGACATGCCCATATTGTTTTTCTCATATGGAAACAAGGTTGCATATTGCTGGTCTGTTTGTTTCTTTGCTTGTGGGTGTGGCTGAATAAGGAAAATTTTGATTTTACAGTCCCATATACTTGTTTTATACTATACTTGTTTTCAGCAAGTTCTACCTCTTGGGGTAAGGGCGTTTATAATGTTTTAATGATAGTATGATGTGATAGTGTGAGCTAGCAAATATAAAGTACCTTCTACTACACAAAGCCCTTTTCACACATACATGATCTCATTCATTCTTATAATGTCATCATGGGTTTGAAATGACATTGTTCACATTGTCTATTAATGGTGAAAGAGTTTTAGAACAGATACATGACTAACTGAAGATTACATAGCTAATAAATGTCTAAGCTAGATTTCTGAATTCACCTAATAAGTTTCTGCCACATAAGGGAGGACACATAATTTCAATGCACTTAACTAAATGTAATCGAGTTTGTAATTGCAGATAAATAATATCTGAGGTTCCTCTGAGATTTATCAGTTTAAGATTTGAACTTTATTTTGAATGAACATTATTTCCCTCCTGCCTCACTTAGTAGTTTTTAAATCCATGCAAATATAAAGTTTTGGAAGCATCTTTCATTGTCTTAGTGGAAATTGGAGCTGAAACAGCAACTCTAAGTTTGACAAAGAGAGTTTGACACACAAATTTGGGAATAAGTGTTTATGGGTCAAGTGAAGATCAACTTGGGACACTCTACTTAAATCTTGAACTTATTGTTTCCCAATATGGGGTGGTAGCTAATGGCTCTATATGTCCTCCTAGCAGCTGTCATGAAGTTAAAAGGATCTTCTCTTACCTCTAACGAAGAGGTACATTTTTCATATGTGACCTGAAAATGCAAGCATACCAATCCTCTGTGACACACAAGTTACCTGTATAATAATCCTGCACATGTGCCCCTGAACCAAAATGAAAGTTTTTTAAAAGATATAAATTAAAATATTTTAAATAAAGCAATTCTTATTATCTTGGAATAAAATTAAAGAGATTGTTAAAAATGAATCTTGTGTTTGATTTTGATATATCTCTACCTGCCTCTGGAATGGGAACTCTTTCTCATGTGTGGTGGTGGTAGAGGGGAAATAGTATCTTCTATCTTGTATCCCCGGGAACTATACACAGAAGGTTGGCAGTAAATATTTGTTAAATGAGTGACTGATTCCTAAAGCCTCATTCCTCTCAGCGCTTAGCCAAGAACCATCCAGAAAAGAAAGTAGAAGCATTCAATTCTTAACAAACAGCAATGTCTTATCTTTCAAGGCGTTACTGAGGCACTAAGCTCTTTGCTCTTCTTTTCTAGCCTGATGTGCTTTAGTCTCTTTCCACTATCTTTTATAATCTTCTATTGCTCAAAAGCAACAAGGGCAAGATGGTTAACCAGACTTCAGTTCCCAGTCTTAGGTCTTAAGACTTAAGTATGATTAAACCAGTGTAATCCAATAAACATAATTTGGAGATAAAAATACCTAACCTCAACTCTATTTCTGCTTGGCCAAGTGACCTTGAAAAAGTCACTTCCCTTCTCTGGTTTTCTGTTTCATTTGTAAAATGAATTTTTTTTTTTTTTTTTTGGCAGAGATAAGTTGTTTCCTGAATAGTAAAAATAAGACAATTTGCAAATGCAATTGGAGAATAATTAGGCCCTTTGCAATGAAATTATCAATAAAAAATGATAATTCTTGGAAACAATTAACTTCAGTTAAACAGTGATTTCATCACACCCCTCACGTGTTCAGGAAAATGGTGTGTACATTTATACATTCTCTGGCATTAATTTATAATGCTATAGAAAAAGAGCATCTGTTGAAGTTTTTGAGAAAATTAAAATTCGTACTAAATTTCTATGGCAGAAAAATATGATCATGGTAATTATGGCATAATTATGATGCCCTGAATCTAATTTTAGCATCTGGGCAGAAGAAAGAATGAAAAACTAATATAAAGGAAGAGCAAAACACAACTTTCCACTTTCCAAAGATAATGAAGCCATAAGAAATAAGATGATTGGGTTAAAAAAGAACAAATCATTATCCACAAGACTGATTACAACCCCTCACCCCCAATTTTCTTTTGTGAGAAATATTCAATTTTCAGACCAAAAAAAGACGAAGAATAATTCGAACAAAAAAAAGTTCAACTAAGTTGGTTTGGTTTCGCTGCTGTTGGTGAAAGATGCTTCTGAGCCAAGTTGGACCCAGCAGACATTTTTCTCTCTGCTTTCACTGAATGGGGACTGATCTGCATGCTGATGTCCAGATATTGTTCAATAAAAAATACATTTATGAACCAAAAAGAAAACACACTGCATATTTGTTCCCAAGGAGAAATAATTTCCTGATGCTCAGAATTGAACAAATGTATTTGAACAAAAGGAGAAAGTTTGGGTGTAGATCAAGATATAGAGAGAAGAACATGGGTTTAAATCTTTCATCCTCTTATTAGCTATGAAATGTTTCTGGTCTCAATTTCTTATCTGTAATATGGAATAATAATACCTATTCATAAAATCATGAAGAATGATTATAATGTGGGTAAAGCACCTATCAATCTTTGGCAAGTAGCAGATATTCATTGTTCTTTTCTCCATTAGATAAATGTTTCTCAAAGTAGAGCCTTCTAACCAACTGCCTGCATCAATATCACCTGGCGTCCTTCTCGAAAATAGGGATAACTTTTGAAATAGGAGAGTACCTTGCCTAATTTTTTCTTGTCCTCTGATTTTCACAGGTAGCTGAACTATCTACTCAATAAGATTTTTAAAATATTTTCCTGGAGGAACACTCAACTAGGACTCAATACTTTCCTCACCAAATATTTTCACCAATTTCCTTGTCATTCTTATGATCACATTCAGGATTCATGCAAATCAGGATGACCAGAGACATAAATACCCCCCTATACTGTATTTAGCATGGGAAGAGAGTTTCATGCTCATTACTCTGAGTAATGGGATAAAATTAGTTATGAGAATTTACAATTCTTCAAAGTGATAAAACTAAGTTTAAAGATAAAAAGAACAAAGACTGTGAAGAGTTGTTCATTTTTTCTACTCTATCACTAGCCCAGCTTTCTCTATGTTTGAGACTCTTACTATCATATAAATTATAGCACATTTTGTGATTAGGAAACATTTTTAATGAAACCAATAAAAATACACATAAATGCAAATATATAGAGATGCATACAAAAAGCAATTGCATTTATTCAAATCAATTTGTAAATAACACTAAGCTCTTGATAATATTTATAATTTAGGGTTCTTCCTGTTTCATTTTATTTTGCTTTTGTCTTGAGCAAGTGATTCCATTTTGAACAAAGAGATGTCTTTTTAAAAATTTCTTCCGTTCTTCCCTTCCACCCACCCAAGAGGTTGACTTTGTGGGTTTTCCTTCCTTTCACTCATCATGAGAAGATCCTTCACAGCAGAATCAGAAATATAATACAGGGCGCTCTTTCAAATCTTACAAATATTTTCCACATCTGATTTTTCCCCCTTTAGGCTGATGTCTTTATCCTCAAGCATAAGTGACTGTCAACATCAGAAGTTATAAAGAGAAGGCAAAAAATTGATGTTATTTTGGGACAAAAAAAGATTCTGATTCTTAAGAATATTTTTTTTTAGCATACACAAATTTCCCAAAAGAGACAGGAAATGTCATGAGCTTTAAACTCTTCTAAAATTGGCTGATACAATTTCCACTGTGAAATAACATCTTAAGCTTCCATGGCAAATATTTACTCCTGAAAATGGATGTCAGATTTGGACACAGATGCTGGGATTCTGAACAGGGATACTTGGGTTGCACAGTCCATTCACAATAGACTTACTGAAGAAGAACGTTGGACTCCCTGCTCACCTCTGCTGGAAGGTCAGCTGCTGGCTCACACTCACTGAAAAAAAAAATGTGTTTTCTCTTTTTTTCTCTTGGTGCCAAAGTATTTAAAAGTTCCTTTAGAAGAATATGATTCTCCCCCAACCCCTACTCCCACCCATGGCCTCTGACCTTTTCTTGGGCTCCATTAAAGGCAACTTTACATACTACTGTTAGAAAACTTCACAGAAAGCAGGACTTTAAAGTTAAGCACTGTTAACTTATCTTTTGTCTTGACCTACTTACTAAAAATAAAATTTCAAGACCCTGAAAAATATAGCATCTTGCTTTGTTACTAGTCTATCTTGTCTTATTCATTTACTCATCCACTTATTCCATCATTCTTTCAATCAGCAAACATTCATTGGTCCACCTTGCAAGATAGTATTAGGTCTAATGAACATCATGATTATGGAGTGATGATGATGATGGTGATGATGATTATTACAATGGTGGCGTCAATCAAATGGATACCACTTCTCAGTCAACAGTGTACCCTATATACATTTCTGATTCTCACCACTGTCATTTCAAGCCTCATTATCTCCATTACATAGATGAGAAAACATTTATTTATTTATTTATTTATTTATTTATTTATTTATTTATTACAATGGGCTCTGACTATGTTGTCCAGGCTGGACTCAAACTCCTAGGCTCAAATGATCCAACTGCCTCTACATTTTAAGTTGCTAGGACTATAGGCAAGTGCCGTTACACCCAGAAAGAAAACTTTTATAGTCACACAAGAATTGAGTAAAGCAAAGATTTAAACTCACATCTCTTGCTCCAATGACTATATTTTTTCACTATATGTAAAGAGATATAATAAAGAATGGCAGCCCTTGTCCTAAAAACACTCACAGTCAAATAGAATAAACAAAAAAAAAAATGCACAGAAATAGTGGTAATAACTAGAAAAAATACAGAGATTAAAATCATACTTATTTCAAGTGTAAACAAATATTCAATTATATTCTATAATTATATGGTTTTTTTTTTTCTTAAATGTATACTCTTCATTTTACTCAGGGAACCCTTCTTGGTATTTCAGGAAATAATTTCTTATTCTTGCTCCACAGTCTTTAATTTTTCCTGTTTCTCATGTTTTAATTCATGAATAAAGTCACTGTTCTCCAGGAATTCATTTCTTGCCTCAGCCCTCAACGACTTCCTTTAGTACAGCACTTACACACTATACTACACAATTTGAACCCTGTGTTATTTTGCTTTTTATTTTTTATTTCTTCACTCAATAGCAATCACAGTGTGATGGGCCAGAAATAACCATAACATATTACATTTTTAGATTTTAGATTGTATTCTCAAACATTATGTCATATAAGCTTTGAGTTAACTCTGTAAAGTAGCTTTGGTGACCCATGCCGTACATGTAAGGAAGTAAGGCTCAGAGCATCCAGGTAATTTGCCAAGATCATAAACTGATAATAACTTATTGATAAAGCTGCGAATAGTGAATAAGTCAATACATGTAAAACTCTAGAAATTGTGCCAGAGATGTAGTAAATAATAAATGTTAAGTATACAAGTAGAAATTCAGGAACATGAACCGAAGTTTCCTACAAGTTCTATTTTGCCTACAACACAACTATGTATAGGTTTCCAACTTGCCCAAAACCTGGTGCTTATTTTCAAATTCTATTTCCTAGAACCTTAATTGTCTGCTTTTTGCATGATGTAAATGGATTTTATCAGAGAATGCTAACATATGAATATTGTTTGCCATTCTCATGACCAACACACATGATAGGAAAGATTAATCAATCTTGGGACTCTGTGAGTACCATATGTAGCCATAGAACATCTCTCCATACAGCAGTCTAGGAATATACTACCAAACCAAACTACTATTATTGTCTTGTTAGTTAAAAGCTACCTATACCTAGACTGGAGGACTGCAGTGTCAATTTAAACTTTGTGATTCCAGTTGTTTAATAAGTTTGGCAGATCTGGATGGCCTTAACACTATCTGTAGTTACAGGAGTCTCTGACTTAAGAATATGAATTATTTGAAGGCAAAATCTATATCTTATATTTCTTTGTACCTCAAAAGTTTCTCAAGTTATAATTAGGTGCATAATAACTGTTCAAAGTGTTCTTAATGAGGAACAAAATAAAGTAAAATAAAATAGAGTTTTTTCATTCAATAGCAATCAACAGATATTTATTGAATGCCAGTGTATGGCAAATCCTGGTTAGAATTTAGAAATACAAGATGTTCTCTACCTACATACAGCTTACCTAGAAGCAAATATTGACTAAATAATCTCAGAAGTTCATAATTTAATAGCAGAACAAAGAGGAGTTGCTGCTATCACAGAATAGATTGTTTCAAGCAAACATTCATGTCAATATATGAGTATAAATGGTGGGTGCTTTGTGAAAACATGATTGTAATTCTTGTGAAAAAATGACTATAAAGGAATGTTTTGACAAAATGGAGATGTTTGAAGTCATTTACAAGGCAACCAAGAAATTTAGCACGGGAAGGGGCAAGATTCCATAAAGACACTCCCCTAAAGGCAGTTCTCAGTTTCTAAATTATGCTGGGCCAAGAAGCCAGACAAAAGGTGGTCAGGTCCTTTCTACTCGGAGACACCATCCTCTGTGGAGGAAGCTGTTTCTCTTTCTCTTCTGCCTGTTAAAAACCCCTGCTCAAAAACAAAACAAAACAAAACAAAAAACAGTAAGGGAGGCACAGAACTCTCAGCAGTCTTATAAGACAAGGGAGAATTAAATTTGTGTTCAGAAGTGAGTTAGACTTTCTCTAGTGTTTTTACACGAAGAGACTTGACATTTCCTAGGATGCATGAAGGCAAAGGTCAAGTAGAAAGTGGCAACTAAGACACTAAAACAGAATAAAACATAAGCTAAATCATGGTGCTTGGAAGACAAAAATTGCAGTTCCATTTTTAGTAAAGAGAAAGAAGCTTAGTAAACACTAGATATTCAGTTAAGATTCCTGAAAGATTACATCCTATGAATGAGGACAAACTGGAAATAGATCAGCCTTTATATGACTGAAAACCAGCGTTAAACTGTTCAATTCCTGATTGTCACAAGGTACTTCTCTCACTTTCTCAACCAATCGGAGAGAAAATTAAATCTTCCCCGAAAAATAAATAACATTTTTCAGAGTAGCTACTATTTTCCATAAACAATATTTGGCATTTAATAAAGAAAATACCAGGAATGCAAATAGTTAGAATCAAAAGTTGAAAACCAAGAGAAAAAAAAGAAGGCAATAGAGGCAGATCCAAAGGTGAACGAATTTTTTAAATTATTTAAATCTCTAAATTTTGAAAATATTAAAAATTTTAAAATAACTGAATAGTATGTTTAAGAAACCAGATAATAAGATTGAGAATTTCATGTGACTATTAGAAGCCATAAAATAAAATGGAAATCTGGAACTGAAAATTCAAATAAATTTGTTACGATAAAAACATTAAATTGGTTAAGCAACAGTATAGATGCAGTAAAATAAAGTAATTTAAGTAGTGGTTAGGTCTGTTGAAATTTTCCAGTTGTACAACAAGGACAAAATGAGAATAAAAAGTGGAAAATAAAAAATTATGAAAATAAATTTTTTAATGAAAATTAAAAGTGAGAAGAAAAAATAAAATTACATAACAGACATGAGAGATAGTGAAAAGATCTGCTATATTTATAATTGGAGACCCAGAAAGAGAAAAGAAATAATACATGTCAGAAGCAATATGTGTGATCATATTGGCTGATTTTTTGAAAGTGATGAAAGTCATCAAACCACAGATTCAACAGCCAACCACAAACCTCAAAAACCTAATAAAGAGTGAAATTGTTAAAAAACAAAAATGAAAGAAAAATCTTAAAAGCAGCAAGAAATAAAAATAAACTATCAGAAAAGATTAAACAATAACACTGAGAACCAAAATCTCGTGGGCACTGTTTACCAAAAAAGCAAGTATCATCAGGAACTCCAAAATACAAGCAAGTGAAGGCAAATCACCAGTAGCCTGAATAGAATCAGCAACTAACTAGAAGAAGAAGAGGGAAACAATGGGGTGAAAGCAAGGAGAATAGAATACTGGATAGCAAGGTAGGGGCCAAGGTCTTTGGCCCTTGAAGATTTGCTGAAAAAATCAACTGGCAAAAGGCTGATTAATTGAAGAAAAAGTATTCAAATTTATTTAAAGTTTATACATTGGAGTCTTCACCATGAAGATCCAACTCTCCAGTGGGATATAGAAGCTGGCATACCATCTTGGAGTTAGAGAAAAAAATGTGGGATTGGAGCATGACAAAAAGAGGTTATGGTGGTAAATCAAGTTTTAATGACAAGGCAGACTGTGGAAGCAGGAGAGGCTCCATACAGACCTAGAAGGTCACAGGCAGGCGTGGCTGGGAGGGACAGAGAAGACTTGGCTGGTAAAGGTGGTCTTGTTATATAGATGAAAATTCACTGGTAGCTGCCCTCAGAGAGAATCGACGGTAAAATATTACTTTAGATCTGAAGGTGACAGAGTCAGTTAATCTTTCCTACGTCTGGACAAGGGAAGGCCAGACTGCATTAATGCAGATTTTTTACAAATGTATATTTCCCAGCAGAAGACGACTTTGTAGGGCCATTTCTGTTTGCTGGCCCTCTAACAGGCATCTCAAAATATGTCAAAGAAATATGTCTTGGGTTAAAAGGTTTTTATTTCCTTCAGCAAAGTGGGGCAATTTGAAAACATCAGCTAAAACTTAAGGTATTCTTTACCACTCCAGCAAACGGTGAGTGTGAAATGCCTGTTTCAAGGAGCTGGATTACTCTAGATTATATGGACTCTCAAAACTCACCAGCCAGAGTTTGTCTTCAGAGCAAGGTTCCACAAGGTGAAATATATAGAAATTGAATCAAAATGGAACTGAAGAACTGGAAAGAGAGAGAGAAGAGAAGGTGCAGATAAAAGCAGAGGAAGAGCAAGGAGCCATGAAATCCCTGAAGGCAGGCTCCCATATTTTCGAACACTACTTAAAACAGCAGTAAAGGAGATGAAGTTAAAAGTGTTACCCTGAACTTCAATATCTTCTAAAAATTTATGTAAATTAACTTTACATAAAACCAACCAATAGAAAAATGTTGAAAACATATCCCATGCAAAGTGATCATGAGAAAAAAGTGGAACAAAAAACAGATATGAAATCCCTAGAAACAATAAAATTATACTAGAAAGTTGTGCACAATATAAAAATTATAACTTTATATTTAAAAACAAATGTCTTAACATTATAGAAGACATTAAAGAACTACATAAATAAAAGTCAGAAGAAAAATCAGATGTGAATTGGGAAATCTGAAGAAAATTTGAAAGAGAAATTTAAAAATATTAATATCAAAAATAAAGACTAAACTGGAAAGATACACTAGAGTGAATAAACAAAATAGAAAATACTCAAATATTTTGTTTTAACTTCCTATTGTATGAGATTTTGGGACCAACATAAGATTATGACTTGCCTCTGCATATGAGGTAAAACAACAGACACAGGCCTATGTAGTGATTTCTTGTAGAACAACACAGCAGAAAGCAAATCTCTGACAAACCACGTGGACGTGGCTTTTTCAGATGGTTGTCAAATCCCTGCGCACTATTGCTTCTTTATGGATGAGTGAAAGGCATAAAAATGTTAAGTTATATATACAGTTTCTCTACCTGTACATTCCAATACTGACCTTGTATAGTTGTTTTGAGGGCTAAGTATGACAAAAAGATGCAGTGGTTTAGAACTTAGATTTTAAAACTCAACAAATATGACTCTTCTGAACTGTGTGAACATAGGCACATGGCTGGATCTGAGTAATTTCATGTGCTAAGAGGGAATAATATCATCAGCCTTAATGTTGCATTATTGCATTTAGCATTATTTCTTTCTAAAGAT
Source organism: Theropithecus gelada (assembly GCF_003255815.1). Lineage (NCBI taxonomy): Eukaryota > Metazoa > Chordata > Mammalia > Primates > Cercopithecidae > Theropithecus > Theropithecus gelada. The sequence continues at coordinate 131,005,713 of NC_037676.1, forward strand.
GAAAGAAGACAGACATCATTATATTTAACAAAGTGCCTGGCACATATAAAATAGTCAGTATGTTATCTATCATTGTTATTACCTAATACTGTGCACAGTAAGCCCTGAACCTGTTCCTGGCACGTGGAGCTATGTACTATGTTCATGACATTCTGATAGAGGCAAACAAAGTAGTAGCTATTATAATGAATATATAAGTGTGATTTTTATTATTACATCCCTGTAGTTTTGGCAAGTAGTTTACTAAAAAGTAGTTCCAATTTTGACTTAGCATAGAGTTTTCTTTTATCCTGGGCATGTTATCTACCCAGCTTACCTTATTCTTTCTTTGAAACAGGAATCACGCTTGTTACTTGACTGGGATGTTGCAAGGACTTACATCTGAGAAGTACATCATCAAGCAATAGAGAAGATAAGGCTTAGAGAGAGAAGGGAAGCCCCTGTCAATTAGGAAAGGCAAAGGCTCTGTGGCACAGCGTAGCCTAAGAATTTTGTTGGCATAGAATTCTAAATGTGAAAAGAAAAAATGGAGTGACCGCTCCTCCCTACGAAAGAATCTTGTATACTCTTGTTTTAAAAGCACAAACATAATTATATCATATACCTATGTATAATGTAATTTTGCTACTTTGCTCTTCCAACTTCTCAGATCTTTGAATGCAGGGGTTTTTGGGGTTATTCCCTATGTATTATTTCCACTGATATGTTAATAGCTGCTCAGTGAATGTGTATTGCTAAATAAGTGATAGGGTACAGACAAGCTGAAATTGCACATTTATGTTGCCATTGCACTGCTCAAAAAATTAAAAAAATTAGAATTAGGGTTGAAGAGAGTGCTCAGGCCCTGGACTAGGATTTCTTTGCTGTGTAATAAACTTTATACAAACAATTAACCTCCCTGCTTCTCAATTTTCTCCTCTATAAAATTGGGTTATTACAAAATTCTTTGTAAGATACTATGGAGTTCAATTAGGATAAGTTAAATATTTGAAATCTGAAGCATTATGCAAATGTGAGGCATTATTATCATAATAATTATAACAATATTGTTTTTATTCTTAATTGCTACTCTTGAGTACTCTCTTGCTCTGCAGGTATCTCTCTTCCTGCCTTCCCCAGGGTGTTGGTATACCAGGATGCCTCTTTAGAAAAGAAATTATATGATTGACCTAAGGAGACAGAATTTTCCATCTTGGCATTTGCATAAAGGCCACACATTCATAGCCATATGCTGATTTAACCAACAGCTTTCACACTTATGACCGAGTTTGCTACTTGTTCCCTGATATCTATTCTCCCTCTATTTCTTATTAATAGAACAAAATTTTAGCTGGGAATATGGCTACTCAGAATAAAGATTACCTTTCTTAGCTTCTTTGCGGCTGTGATTACGTGTTTAAACTTTGGTGCATATTTTGGTAAATGGAAGTTCTTAAAGGGAGATTCTCTACTGTCTTCCTCCTTGCTGGAATGCAAACATGATTGTTGGATTTGAGCAGCCATGTTATGCCAGGAGTTGGGAACCATGCAGGCAGATAGTGGTCCTTAGCACTACAGAGCTCTATACCAAACTGGATTTCTGTGAGACTCCACAAGAAAGTAAGCAGCACAGAGAGTTTCTTCGTGTATTCTTCATTTCCCACACCCCATTATAAGTGCTTTTACTGTAATCTGGAATCAGTTGTACTAATCTACTGCAAATACCTAGATTCTATGGATAGCCTATTCCAGGACTGATAACTTTGAGCCCAGATAACTTGCAGTAAGATTTATAAGAACATTTCAAAAATAGTCTTTTGCATACACCAAGTAGTTTTGGTTAGAGAAAACAAAACCTTTGGCATAGCAACTGCATTTGTAGGAAGTTACCTTCTTAAAATTGTTTATCTATGGACAGATATGCTGCTATTAGTAGGGAATGGCTTCAGGGGAAAGGTTACAGAAGGGTGGAGAGGGCCTGGGCTTTTGGGTTCCAGGGGTACGCAAGTCAGCTGAGCTGAGAGTAGTTCCCAGTAGACAGAGTGTCCATGGATCAAGCCCTTTTATGAAGCTGGAGGCACCAGCACTGGTCCAGGATGCGCAGCTGTGAAGTTGTGAATATATGTATTTGGTCTTTTTCCTTGTTTGCTGGCAGACAGCTCTTAAAATCCTTGGAATCTTCAAAGTGGTAAGTGTCTTTTTGTATGCTAACGAGTTAACTAATGGCTGGCAGCCTCTAGGTGGCTTCTGGATAAGGGCTGGTCACCAGGAAGATCAAAGCCAGATTAGAGGGTTGGGACATTCAGTCCTACTCTGCAACTACCATGGAGACAGGCTGAAGGTTAAGTTCATCACCAATGGCCAATAATTTCATCAATCATGCCAGTGTAATGAAGCCAGCGTAAAAACTCAAAAGGACAGGGCTCAGAGAGTTCCACTTAGCTGAACATCGGAGGTTCCCGCAAGCGGCATGCCCAGAGGGGGTTATGGAAGCTTCACGCCCTTTCCCCATACCTCACCCTGTGCATCTCTTCATCTGTATCCTCTGTAATATCCTTTATAATAAGCCATTACATATAAGGAAGTATTTCTCTGCGTTCTGTGAGCCACTCTACCACATTAATCGAACCCCACGGGGAAGCTGAGTAAAATTTCAAGTGGAGTAAAATTGCTGATACCGTGGCCATCATGTCAATGTTGTTGGAAGCACAGGTGAAACAACCTAGGGCTTGTCATAGGCATTGAAAGTGAGGCTCAGTTTTGTGGGACTGTGTCCTTAGCCTGTGTGATCTGATACTATCTCCAGGTAAATAAAGTCAAAGTTGAATTGAATTCGAGGGCACCCAGCTGGTATCCACTGCAGAAGTGATTGCTTGTTTGTCGGTTGGGAGAAACTCCCGCACATCTGGTGTCAAAAGTGTGTTGTGAGAGCATAGTGGGAGAGACAACAGTTTATTTTTTCTCCACAGAACAGCTCATTCGACTTGGCCACACAAAGTAGAGAAGAAATTGTGTCCATAGGAGAGGAGGTCCAAACTGAGAGAAAGCTGGGGCAGGAGCACCCCTGATTTCTTTCTATCTCTGACTCCCGGTAAAAGATACTAAAAAGATGACTGCTAAGTAACAATTGCTTTTAATGGAATAACATAATTGTAGGCCCTGTTCTGTTGCTGACTTGGGCACGTCATTTTACTTTTCTAGGGCTCAGTCTTCCAATCCCTATAATGGAACTGAAAATAATATTTACTTCTAGGATGGTATTAGGATGAAATAAGATAATGCCTTAAAATATACTTTAAACCTCTAAAATCCTGTATACATTTACATGGTTTAAAGAAAGGGAATTTGTCTGTATATTTCTGTGTTTAAAATATGCAAAGGTACTAACATTTTTGTGTCTATGGAGCAGTATTCATTTTTTTTCACTGTGTAATGGTTATAATTCATTTCATTTCCAGAGACAGGAAACCTAGTAATTTAAGTTAAAGAGACAATGTCTTATGATGATGTAGAGCAATTAAGTGAAAGCTCAGAGAAGTATCCGGAACCAGAGACAAGTCTGTCCTCAAGGCCTCCTTTTATCCTCATGCTTCTCTTCAAATCTCTGTATTATTTCTCTTTCACTTTTTTTTTTTTTTTTTTCCAAATTTCTTTCCTTTCCTTCTCTGGTCCGCATAGTGAAAAATATAGTTAATCCAGTGGTTTCCAATTTTATATGAAAAATATAGTTAATCCAGTGGTTTCCAATTTTATATTTTATCTCTTACAATCCACAATATATACATTTCAATTTTAAAGCTGAATTGAATAAAAATTTGATGACCGAATTTGGAATAAGTGCCTACTCCTAAACAAATCAACTCTGGGATCAAGTAACATTGCTGATACCATGACCTTCATGTCAATATGGTCAGAGAATGGGTCATTCCCAGAAGAAGAGGGACCCTGCTACTGTGTGGACAAAATAATAGGAACTCACTAAATATTTAAATTTTGTTGTGCACCAAAATGGTTAAATTTGGTGGTATAAATATGTGTTTATTCCCTGGGACTCAATATACTTAAAAAAATTACTACCAGCTAAATTTAATTACAATGTGAGTCCTTGAAACAATGTACAAATCCAGTTTAAAAAAATCATTGTTAAATTAAGATTTAATTCATATGACATAAAATTGGCCCTTTTAAAGTGAACACTTCAGTGACATTTAGTACACTCACAATGCTGTGTAACCATAACCTCTATCGAATTCCAAAACATTTTCATCACTCCAAAATAAAACCTTGTACCCATTACCAAGTTAATTGCCATTTCTTCCTACTTTGTTTTAATGTATTTATCTACTGTGGATATTTTATTTAAATAGAATCATACAATATAGGACCTCGTCTCTGACTTTTTTTATTTACCATTATATTTTCAAGATTCACCCATTTTGTAGCATGTATAAATAGTTTATGACTTTTTCCATGAATGAATAATATTTCATTGTGTGTGTGTGTTGTTTCTTTATTCCATTCATTGATGGACATTTGGGTTGATTCCAACTTTTGGCTATTGTAAATAATGCTGCTATAAATATGCATGTGCAAGTATTTTTTGAGTATCTGTTTTCAATTTTTTGGCTATATACCTAGAAATGAAATTGTTAGAACACATGGTAATTCTATCTTTCCCTTTTTGAGAAACCAGTAAAGTGTTTTATAGAGTGGTTGAATGATTTTACATTCCAAGCAGCAATGTATGAAAGTTCTAATCTCTCTACATCCTTGCTAACACTTGTTGATGTTTGTGTTTCTGATTATAGACACTTTAGTGGGTGTGAAGTATTACTGCATTGTGGTTTGGGTTTGCATTTCCATAGTAACTAATGATGTTGAGAATATTGTCATGTGGTTCCTGGCCATTTGTGTATCTTTTTTTGAGAAACGTATATTTAAGTTCTTTGCCTATTTTTTAATTGGCTATCTTTTTATTCTTGTGTTTTAAGAGTTCTTTATATATTCTGTATAGTAGACCCTGATGAGATATAAGATTTGCAAATATTTTTCCACATTCTGTAGGTTATTTTCACATTCAGATAATGTTCTTTGATGCAGAAAAGTTTTTAATTTTGAAGTCCACTTTATTAATTTTTTTCTTTTGCTATTCATGTTTTTGGTGTGGTATCTAAAGAATCATCATCAAATCTAAGCTGATGCAGAATTAATCGATGTTTTCTTCTAAGAGTTTTATAGTTTTAGTTCATATATTCAGGTTGTTGACACGTTTTACCTTAATTTCTGTATATGGTATGAGATGAGTCCAATTTCATTCCCTTGCAGTTGTCATAGTATCATTTGTTAAAAAGTCTATTCTTTCTCCATTGAATGATCTAGAAACAATTGTCAAAAATCAATTGGCCATAGATATATGGGTTTATATCAGGAGTCTCATTTCTATTCCATTAGTCAATATATCTACTCTTATGCCAGTTACACACTGTTTTGATTGCTGTATATTTTTAGTATTTTTGAAATCAGAAAGCATGTGTCTTCCAACTTTGTTCTTATTGTTCAAGATTGTTTTGATTATTTGGGATGTTTCACAATTAAATACATTTGAGAATCAACTTTTCCATTTTACAAAAAATGTTGTTAGAATAGCAATAGAGATTGCACTGAATGTGCAAATAACTTTTGGTCATATTGCCATCTTAACAATATTAAGTCTTTCCATCCATAAACATGGAATGTCTTTTCATTTATTTAGGACGTCTTAAATTTCTTTCAGTAATACTTTATAGTTTCTGGTGTACAAATCTTCCACTTCGTTAAATTTATTTTATTTTTGGATGATATTAAAAGTGCAATTTTTAAAACATATATTTTTATTGGATTGTTCATTGCTGGGTTTTAGAAACAGAACTGATTTTGTGTTGATCAACTTTGCTAGATTTTTTTGTTGGCTCTAATTGTGTGTGTGTGTGTGTAGACTTTGAGATTTTATATATGGTAGTTTATCATGTCATCTTGAATTTTACTTTTCTATTTCCAATTTGGACAGCTTTTATTTATTTTTCTTGCCCAATTGTCCTGGCTAGAATTTTCAGTAAAATGCAGAATTGCGGTGATGAAAGTGGTCATCTTTGTTTTGGACCTACTGTTAAAAAGTTTTCAGGTTTTCACTATTAAGCATGATGTTAGCTGTGACTTGACTTTTTCATAAGTACCCTTCTTCATGTTGAGAAAATTTTCTAAGTGATTTTTTGTTATCATGAAAGGATGTTGGATTTTACAAAATGTGTTTTCTGTGTCAAGTTAGGTGATCTTATGCATTTTTTTCTTTGTTCTATTAATATGGTGTATTACATTGATTAATTTTTTTTATATTGAAAAACTCTTATGTTCCTAGGAGAAATCCCATCTGCTCATGGCATTTAATTATTTTAATATGCTATTATATTTGGCTTGCTAGAATTTTGCTGAGAATTTTTGCATTTATATTCAAAAGATATATTAATCTCTAGTTTTATTTCCTTGTGATATCTTTGTCTGGTTTTGGTATAAGGATAATGCTCGCCTTGTACAATGAATTGAGAAATGCTTCTTCATCTTCTTCTTATATATTTATTTGCCAGAGTTTGAGAAGGATTGGTGTTAATTCCTTTTTAAATATCTTATAGAATTCACAAGTGAAGCCATCTGGTCCTAGACTTTTCTCTGTTGGGAGGTTTTTGATCATTTATTCAATTTCTTTACTTGTTATACGTCTGTTTAGACTTTTTATTTCTTCTTAAACCAGTTTTCATAATTTGTTTCTTTCTAGGAATTTGCCCATTTCACTAGGCTATCTAAATTATTAGTATATGGTTGCCATTGTGTTTTCTTATAATTCTTCTATTTCTTTAAGGATGATAGTAATGTCTCATTTTGGTTTTAGATTTTAGTTATTTCTGTCTTCTCTCTTCTGTTCTCAGTCTACCTAAAGGTTTGTCAATGTTGCTGAAAATTTCAAAGAACCAACTTTTAGGTTTGTGGATTCTGTTGATTTTCTACTTTACTGTGCTTATATTTGCTGTACTTATTATTATTCCTCTCCTTCTAGCTTAAGTTTAGTTTGCTTTCATTTTCTAGGTTTTTGAGGTGTAAAGTTAGGTTTTCGATTTGAGATCCTTCTCCATTAAAACATGGATTTAAAGTTATACATTTCCTTCTGAGCACTGCTTCACTGTATCCCATCGGTACTCGTAGGCTGTGTGTTAATGTCCATTTGTCTTGAAATATTTTGCATTTTCTTTTTGATTTATTTCTCTTTTTTTCAACTTGTATTTTAAATACAGTTGGCACATATGCAGGTTTGTTGCATAGGAATATTGCATGATGCTGAGGTTTGGAGTATGATACTATGAGCATAGTAGCCGATAGGTAGTTTTTCAACCCATGTTCCTCCTTTTCTCCTCCTTCTAGTAGTCTGCAGTGTTTATTATTCTCATATTTATGTCCTTGTGTGATCAATGTTCAGCTCCCACTCAAATGATTTATGCAATGAACCAAGTGGCTATTTAAGAGTGTGTTGTTTAATTTCCATGTATTTGTAAAATTTCCAGTTTTCCCTCTATTAGTGAATTCTAGCTACATTATATTGTGGTTAAAGAAGATACTTGGTAGGATTTGAGTCTTTTAAAATTTCTTGAGACTTACCTTTTGGATCTAATGTATGGTCCACCCTGGGGAAAGTTCCACAGGTACTTGAGAATAATATGTATTCTGTTATTGTTGTGTGTAGTATTGTATTTGTCTGTTACATCTAGTTGGCTTATAGTGCTTTTCAAGTCTTCTATTTCTTTATTGATCTTCTGTCTAAATGATTTATCATCTATGTAGATGATCTATCATCTATCTAGATAATTTTTTACCTAGATGATATATCTATTATTAGGGTTGGAGTATTATAGAACTGCCTATTGCTTTCTTCAGCTCTTTCAGGTCTTTTCAAACTTGTTTATGATTTTTTTTTTCAGGAAAGAGACCAGTTCTTTTTTTAACCCAGCCTAGGACAAAGCTGAAAAGAGACCAATTATTTGTGCACCTTGCCCCCGTATTTCTCATTATATCACTCTCAATATATTTAACATTGTTTTTTTTAATGTGGCAATAGTTTTTGTTTTTGTTTTTAATTTGCCCTTATATTAAGCAAGTAGTTGTTTTTCACTGGTCGAGCTACATAACACAGAATAGCCTTTCCAGCCTTCCAGGTGGATGTATTTCTGCTATTAATTACACTCAGTGCAGTAACATAGTCCCGCTTTTAAGAGAGCCAATTCTTAACTTACAGCTTTTTCTCACCACAAAATTCTTGCTCATGATAAATCAAAAGTAGGCCCTCAGTAAGTCGGTGTTTTAGTCCTAGCTTTAGGTTCTGGTACCACATAAAATAATCATCTTTTAAAAAAATTCCTTCTAAATTCTGCACTTAGGTATTATGGTATAAGCATAGCCTTTCAAGGACACAAGTGAAGACAGTATATTGAACTGGCGTGAGAAGGAACACAACAATGTCTTTTGTCATTAATAATAAAAAATATTCTACCTTTATCAATGAATTCAGTTAAATACAAGATAAACCATGTTTAGTAATGGTACTTTTCTAGGTAGTAGTAATTAAAAATAAGAAAGGTATATACTCTGACCTTGATAAACTCTCACTCTATTGCAAGAAACAGATAAATGACAGAGAAAAACAACACTATGTGATAAACTCTGTAATAAACTCAATATTTAACATGTTGCCATGGAGATAAGGATGCAACAGCAATTCTTCCAAGGGAAAGATAGTTAGAAAGAGATTTAAAGAAGAGGTGATAGTCAGGTTGGGTGATCTCAAGTCAGACAAGGAAGGAAAGGGAATTTAGGCAGATAAATCAGGCTGCAAGAAGATATAAAATTGGGAAAATTCTCAGTGTTCTTTAGGTGCAATAGGCAGAATAAAGATCACTGTCCCTGAAAGACACTCATGATCTATTCCACAAAGCTTCTGAATATGTTACCTTATATGACAAAAGGACGGACAGATATAATTATGATAAAAATCTTAAAATGATAAGATTATCCTGGATTGTTTGTGGACTCCATGTATTTACAAGCATCCTTATAAAATAAGAAAAAAACAACTAGATAGGATCAGAATTGGAGAAAGATTTAAAAAATGCCATGCTGCTATCTTTGAAGAGGGGGAGATGGGGCCATCAGCCAAAGAATTCAGACAGCCTCCAGAGTGTACAAAAGGAAATTATACATATTCTCTTAGGGCCTCAAAAAGGAACCCAGCTCTACCTGCACCTTGGTGTTTTCAGTCCAGTGAGACTCATGTTGGACTTCTGACCTGCAGCATAATAAAATAATTATTGTATGTTGTTTTAAGTCACTAAGTGTGTGGCAATTTGCTATAGCAGCATTAGGAAACCAATAGAGTGGGAATAAGAGGATGGTTGCAATGTAGAATGTGCACGTGTGTGTTTATGTGTTGGAGTGTAGAGGAAAGGAAGGTGAGAAATGATGGCAGGGCAAAGGAAGACTGGAATCTTTTGCAAAGGAATTTGATAATATGTATGGAATTAAGCAGTCTGAAATTTTATCCTTAAAGAAAGTGATCCTGAGAGTATGATCCCATGTATAGAAGCTACCATTTCATTGGCTCATTGGTCTAGTTTTGCCTGAGTTTCATATTTGGAAACTATATATCTTATCTTTCTACCTAGATTAAACTCCAGGTACAAATCTTGGGTTGTGTTTTCACTTTGGCATTCACTATTATTTCAACACACACACACACATCCCTCATTATAGTTTCCTGAATACCATTATTTTAGGGCTTATTGAGCATTTTAGGGATGATAAGTGGTAATCTGTTATAAGAAGAAAGCCACAATCTTTCATAAATGCTGTAAAACAAAAAGTATGATTCTGTGAGAGAGATTAATGAGGAGCTCTTCATTAGATTCACTAGATAAAGGTTTCTTTGAGGTCTCTTTGCCTCTCTTCCACCTCTAGCTTCCTGTGTCACTCACATCCTCTGTTTTTATTTCCTCCTTCATCACTTTGGTCGGAGCAAGTGGTCCGAACTGTAACAGAGGGGTCAAAAAGGTGCATTAACATTCTGTCTTTATCTTCTTAACCCTAATCCAGCTCATGTACGCATAATTCCGTTGTAAAACAGAAGCCTGGGTATATGCATGACTAAATTCACCAATCATGTTAGTTGTTAAAGAAACTCTCAAAATAGGAAACAGATCACCAAAAATTAGGCCTGGGAGAAGGAAAATACGCGGCACTAGAAGTTCTTGGAAACATAAAAAAGAGGCTTTTTGGATGTCAGCAGGATTTCTCTGGACTTGGAATCATCCCTCTGCTGTGTGTAACATTGCAAAATGCAGTAAGAGTTTCACAATCACCGTGTGGTTTGCTGTGAAGTCACTGGCGGCCTCTACTCCCGAAATCACTTCCCAGTGAACACTTTGATCCTCTGTGATATCAGTCTCTTGAGCCACTAATTGCTTCCAAGTGAGTTTTGGCTTGCCAAGAGTCTGGGTGGTGTCTCCCATCTGATACAGTTCTTTGCACTTACATATTTGTTTGCTTCCAAATTCCTCTGAACAGTTTATGAACAGAAATCCTCCCAACACACCCGAGCTGAAAGACATGCAATTGTCTTGAAAACAGAGTATCACGGTTCTTTCTTGCTACAGCAGCCAACCCCTGGGGAGATAACACTAAAGACACAAGTTCCTAAAACTTAGTTTTTCATCTCAAGAGAAATAAATACTTCTATAAGTTTCAAGGTAATTGTATTAGAAAAAATGTGAGAGATGTAAAAATCACTGGAGGAAGGTGGTTATATATAAGCCCCAAAACTTTCAATGCTCTAGAGACTTGGAATTCATTCTTTCACTATCACTGTCTTTCTTCCTCATGCCTACCTGCAACCAATGATTCTGTTAATTATGCCTCCTGAATTCTGAGTTCTCCAATATGCTGTGTTTCTTCTTCCTGCCCTTCTTTCTTCAATATCCCTCCTCTAGGATACACTCACTTTTGATCTCCCCTAGAATTGTGAATAGTTTCTCAATTTCTAAACCTTCTTCTATTCATAATTTCAAGTGTCACATTTGTATCTGTTAAATGAGCATACTAATGCTCATTTCTGATGGTGGCTGTAAAGATTACATAAAGCAAACTTCAGTGTATCTGTGAAATCCCCTAAAGTATATCCTGGCATATATAGACTTAGCTCAGTAAACGTTTTCTTCCTTCCTAGTTCCTGAGGATCATCTTCTCAAACTCAGCCTCAGTTGCCTTTCCAAGACAGAAATTTGACTATCTCACTACACTTAAAAAATATCGACGGCTTATTGTTGCTCAAGTGATGAAGTTCAAACTGGCATGGCAGGGTCTTTATAAACTGACTCCAGTCTATCTTGCTGTTCCTCTCTGTGCTGACTCTCCATTTGACATCCCCATTGTAATCACCACAAGTTATTTATAAACGTCAAACTTGCTCATTTATCTGCAGCATTTGCACATGCTGTTCCCTCTGTCTCTAATGAGGGAAATGTCTCATTGCCTTATTTAATGAATTTCCTCTATTTCACCACTGGTTTGCCATCTCATCCTTCTGTCTATCTTCATAACTTCTTCACTTAGCAAATTCATTCATCCTTTAGATCTTCAGGTTTATCTCTCTTCCTACGTCTTCTCAAAAGTCTTAAGCCCTGCCAATTGCCCATTATGTTTGCAGTGTTTATTACTGCTATGATACTTAGCACATTGAGTTATCCTTACTGGTTTGCATTCTGATTTTTCAACCAGACTGAGAGGTCCTGGTACACCAGGAATTGTTTTCTTCAACCTTGTTTTATTATAATTTTGATCAGAAAAAATATTGGTTACTGGGTCGGACCACTGTCTGTGTGGAGTTTACACATTCTCCCATTGTCTACATGGGTTTTCCCTGGATATTCTGGCTTCTTCGCACATCCCGAAGTTGTGCCATTAGGTTAATTGGCATGTGTACACGGTCCCAGTCTGAGTGAATATGGGTGTGTGTGTGAGGATGCCCTGAGGTGGATTAACATTCTAGCCAGGGATGGCTCCCTCCTTGCACACTTAGCTGCCAGGAATAGGTTCCAGCTACCCACATGACCCTGAACTGGAATAGTGGGTTAGAAAATAAATGAATGAATACAAATTATTGTAAGATAAAAATTCATCAGGTATATAATAGTCATATAAATGCACAACAATAAACAACGAGGGACAAAAAGCACTCAGAGGACTGTCAGAATTACTGTTTTTTAATTTTGTGGTGGTAGGAGGGAATCCTTAAAAATTTTGTTTTGCAAACATTTATTCCTTGACTTGACCAACCTCCACTAAAACCACTGTTACTCGCTAATTCACCAAAAATGAGGTAAATAATTATCTTTCTCGTTTTTGTTAATCTTTTACAAATGTATGTGTATGTGTAGTTCACATTTATTTCAATGTTTAATATCAAAAGTGTTTTTGGCCTTTATTTAGAAGCTTGGTTATATTTTTGTGATCAGAAATACATCATTGGAACTTAGCTCTTGTTTGTATCAATTAGCCTACAGTAAATTGGTTTCATTATACATTGTTTTGCTAAAAGTTTCAGTTATTAAGAACCTATTAAAGACATTAAGTGAGGACTTACTGTACACATCTTTATTTTATACTACACTTGTTCATTCATTCATTCATCCAATATAGATTGAGTATCTGTCATCTATCAAAAAATATGCTAGGCTCTGTGGAAGATGCATAGATAAATAAAAATGGATCCTGCTGTCAGGAAATTTACAGTATAGTTGGGAACATAGTGAATATTTCACATACCTAGAACAGAAAATGAAAGTGTCAAACAACTTTCAGAAAGCGAAACATAGGCCGGGCGCGGTGGCTCAAGCCTGTAATCCCAGCACTTTGGGAGGCCGAGACGGGTGGATCACGAGGTCAGAAGATCGAGACCATCCTGGCGAACACGGTGAAACCCCGTCTCTACTAAAAAATACAAAAAACTAGCCGGGCGAGATGGCGGGCGCCTGTAGTCCCAGTTACTTGGGAGGCTGAGGCAGGAGAATGGCGTAAACCCGGGAGGCGGAGCTTGCAGTGAGCTGAGATCCGGCCACTGCACTCCAGCCCGGGCAACAGAGCGAGACTCCGTCTCAAAAAAAAAAAAAAAGAAAGCGAAACATAAAGCTCTCCAACTGTTAAAAGAGACACATTGAGTGATCCTTATCAACCAGCAAGTGGTCCTGAGTCCCAACACAGTTTCCATTCAATCTATTATTGTGCCAGAAACTGATATTCTACTGGCTTAGAGGATGTCATCCTATACATGGGATATCTTGGCAATAATCTACAGGAAAGTGACAGGAGAGATTTGTTTCAATCCTAGAGAAAGGATGATATCTTATTCATCTTGTTTACCTTTTGGGCTCAGTAAGGTCTGGACCATTGTGAATACTTAAATGTGTCTTTGTTGAAATGGCTTAAATTGTTTATTTAATGAGATCAATGTGTAGTTCTAATGCAAATAATTTAAAGAGTTAACTTGCTTTGAATTAGTGACATTGTCAAATTTTAAAAGCACAGTCTTAATGCTCCAGTCTTCATTTGTTCTTTATTGTAATTATTTTCGTTCATTCATTTAATTATGTATGTATTTGTTTATGCAGTCAGACAATACTCATTAAATTAGCTCTTTTTACTCTCTTTCTTTAATTGCCCTCTCTTTCTCATGGATTCATTTTTATTCCCAAATGAATTTTAAGCTCTCTTAGGGCAGGGACCTAGCCTCCCTCTTACATTGAGCTAAGTAAATATTCAATAGTAAAAATTTACTTGATAATTTCTGCTCTCCTCTTAACTGTGACAAGCAGCTCATGCCACAAACATGTATTAAAATGAATTCTTACTTATAACAATTAGAATTGATCAGATGGACTCATTTCTGTTTCATCTCCATGGAAACTTTTATTTTGCCTGGCTGTGGATGAGGGAGGTGCATAGTGGGGGATGACCTAACCTTGGAACGACTCTCATTTCAGGTTGGAGCATTTACTCAGCAGCTCTGGCATATGTGAGGTTCCCAGCACAGGGAACTTTAGAAAATTCATAAATGCAGGTCTTGAGACGCCAGAAGATTAAACAAATGCCAGCTTCACAAGGCCATGCTTTTCCAGCAGAAGAGAGATACAATGTAAACAAAAAACTTGTAGGTAAAAATAAAATTTTGGTATAGAAAGAGGACACAAAAAAAGGATTTAAGACTGACAGAATGGGAGGAGGAGAAAAAACAACGATTCAACATACCAACCAAGCAAAAAGACTGCAGAGAAAGCAGTGAGTCCTTTGCTTCCTGAGTCAAGGGGGCCAGTGACAGAGCATTCAATCCAATCTAACAAATATTTATTAATGGTGCAGTGGAACTAGAGAAAGTGGGTGGGACACGAAGGTGGAATTGGGAGTGGGTTTTGACTGTGGGAATGGGAGATTGGGGAAAGAAATATTAATTATTTACATTGTGCCAATTTTTGTATATATTTAATGCTAGTGAGTACTTACAGCAAAACTTTGAGACAGGCAATGTTATCTTTCATTTAGTAGGTAAGAAAGCCAAGACTTGGGGGTCAGGTAACTTCTCCAATCACATCTACACTGTTAGAACCTATTTCCAAATTTATGTGCATCTGATTCCAAAAATCTATATCCTACTCCCTACATTGTTTTATCCCTATGCCTCACTCACAGCAGTGTGATGGAGTCTGAGGATGGGAATATAAAAAAGGAAGCAAAGTAGGCCTTATATTTTAAAGTGTTCTGAACTAATAAGGGAAGAAAGGCATGTAGACAATGAGCCCCATATCATGTGATAGAATAAAATATGGGCTTGGCTATATATAAACAATGTACTGAGGATGACAGATAAAAGAACATTTCATTGATATTTCTGTAAGGGATAGTACGTAGTCTGTAGTACTTACTAGATATGATGTTATTGGACCTAAATGCAAAGATATTGAATCAAGTTTAATAGGTTAAGAATTAAGGGACAACCATCATACACAAAGAAGGGGAAGGGATTATAATGCATAGACAGGAATAAAGTTGAAAAAATGCTTGCAGTTAGATCATGGAAACTCTTGAATACAACCACAGGCGGTTTGAACTCAGTACTTTGCACAATGGAGGTCAACAGGAGATATTAATATTTGGAGAAGGAAGAGAAGTAGTCTGTTGTATTGATATCGAGGGAAAAGCATTATTTAAAAAATAACCATAGCTTACTTTGAGTAGGTGCTATAGAGTTTGGGGAATTATACAAAAATCTTTTGCTTCAAATTCCCATATTTTCTCTTAGCTAGATGGCCTGGAATTTTCTTCCTTTGTATTCAAAATTTGTACGAAGTAATCTAAGAATACAAACTAGAAGTTTTATTAATGCATCTTCTCATTCATCACAAACCCAGAAGAAATGTCATAAACCTCCACATCTTCTCTACCTACCTACGAAGAGCAATATTTTAATAATAAGTAGTATGGAAAAAGGTGGAGAAGGGGGCCTAGCTACAATGGCGTAGGTTCAGAATCATGACTGTGGTCTTTAGAAACCCTAAAAGGAATAAAGGTAGGCATCCCAGTCCTAGAGAAACTGGAATATCAGGCAGGTAGTTAGGTATGAGACATTTACGAAATTCATACCTTGGATCCACAGTCTAGAACTTAGGGAAAAATTTGGAATAGAATCCAGAGCTTGACTTCCCTGGTAATGGGTGGCCAGGCCATGAGATTATTTTTCTTTTTACAGGGAAAAACTGGTTACAAAGAATGAGATGAGGTTAAGCCTGCTAGCAAAGCAGAATAGTTCCAGTTTTAGAGTCGGATAGCCAAGGGATCAGAAAATGTGGCTAATTTGTGCAATACAAAGAGACATCGAAGGTTGTATTTGGGGAAGTCAAAGGTCTATTGGAGTACTTAAATTTGAGAAAAGGCAATGAGTATCAGTTTTTCTAACAGGAATTTCTAATGAAACAACAACAACAACAAAACGATATTATGTTGTAAAGTAAGAGGTCAAGCAAAGCTCTCAGTAGCCAATAGATGCAGCCTTGATTACTGTCTTTCGCTTTGACTTGATGTGTTATGTTGATCTAGACAGAAAAGCTGTCTGAATCCTTATTCATTAATATGTGAAATGGTAATAAAAATGACTACTTCATAAACAGATTATGAGGACTTCAATAAAATAGTTTACCTGAAATGAAGATAAGCTGTCTATCACAAGCAGGCTCTAATACCATACCCACCTGCTAGTGTTTATGCCTTTATGTGATCCTCTTCCCTTGGTTGTGGGCTGGTTTGAGAATTTGCTTCTAATTAATTGATTGTGGTGAAGTGGCAAGATATCGCTTCCCTGATTAGGTACATATGATTGTGGCTTCTCTCTTGCTAACAAATTCTTCCTCAATGGTTTGTTGAAGTTAACTATTGCATGAAGAGGCCCATGTGGCAAAGAACCAAGAACAACCTTGTCAACCTGTCAGCAGTCAATGAGGAACTTAGACCCCCAATATAACAGCAAGCAAGGAATGGAATTCTGCCAATAACTAGATGAGTTTAGAAAGCAAATCCTTCCCTGGTTGAGCCTTCTGATGAGACACCAGTCCTAGCTAACATGTTGATTACATCCTGTGGTGGTTAATGTTGTGTCAACTTGGCTAGACTGTGGTTCTCAGTGGATTGGCTAAACATCAGTCCAGATGTTGCTGTGAAGGGTTTTTTTTAAATGTGATTAAGATTTAAGTCAGTAGACTGAATAATTATCAACATTCATATAAGTAGACTTTGAGTAAAGTAGATTCTACCCCATCATGTGGGTGGGCTTCATGCAATCAGTTAAAAGGCTGTAAGAGCAAAGACTGAGGTTGACCCCAAAAGAAAGAATTTTCCTTCAAGATAGCTACATAAAATCACTGCTTGAGTTTCTAACCTGTTCCCCTGTGGTATGTGGACTAAGATTGCCACATCAACTCTTGCCAGGACTTCCAGACTGCTAGCCTGCCCTACAGAGTTCAGATTTGCCAGTGCCCAAAATCACACGAGATAATTTCTTAAAATAAATTTATTTCTTTTTCTCTTTAAATATAAAAGACCTTAAAGCAGAAAATCTTGCTAAGTTATGCCTGTATTTCTGATCCACAAAAATAATAAAACAATATATATGGGCTATTTTGCCTCTATATTTGTGGTAATTTGTTATACCGCAGCTGTCCATTGAGAGATTTTAAACAATTTGGTTCACATTACATATCCCTTGACTACTGGGAAGTTCCGTGCCCTGTCTAAACTTTCTGTAACTTCTTAGTGGTGACATATTTACATTCTGCTACTTACTCTTTGTTCCGAGTTCTGGCCTTTAACAAACTACTCTCATTTTCATCTTGGCTCCTATTGATTTGTGATATTCTGTCTGTTTCAAACTAACTAAATATAAAACACATCCCCTTCCCTGGGCATAATCTCAGAGTCATTCATACCAGTTATTAGTGTGTCTTTATGGTGCTCTGCCATCTGATTTCCCATTGGCCACTTCTGTCTGTGGGCTCCAAGTTTCCATAAGGTTATTTAGGACTTCTGTCTCCCTTTCTGCTCCCTTCAACATAAATTTCCCTCTCACTTCTCTTGTAGAGTTTTATCTGTTTTGAGTCACCCGGCTAAGGTGGTCAATCAAGGCATTTTTCGAGACAAAAAGTTTCATTCCTAAAGAAGACTTTAATGTAAATAGTTAAAATATTTTCTTTGCTTTTCTACATATGTAAAACTCCCAGAAGATTGCTGGAAAGAGAGCAAATACTTGACATGTACAGAGTACCCTTCTTTTTCCTCCTCTCTCACTTTTAATCTGCTATCTCCCAGATAATTATGATGCTTATAAGGCCAGACCAATGAGGTTAGGAGACTGGTATCGCACAAGGTTTTAGTTTTTTCGACATGAAAAATATTTTCTCAAGTAGAGTTTTCCAAACTGTTTGTGATGAAGGACCAGATTTGCTTTTCCTTTAAAAAAAATTTCAATACATTACAGATGAACACTTCAGTAAAACATAATAAAAATGAATGCCAGACTAAGGAACTCAAGTTTTGTTTTCTCTGAATTTCGAAGCACTACTGAAAAGTTTTTGCTATAAAAGACACATGGTTAGACCTGTGGTTTAGAGGAATCATTCTAGCAGCAGAGTGGGGGATATATTATGTGTCCTGAGGTCCCTATAGGAGTTAGATGATAGAGCAGGATGATGAGAGAAAATAAAGTATATTGGGGGAATTTCAGAAGGTAAAATTGGCAGGATTTCATTCTCATTGAAGAAAGGAAGAAAGACAGATGAAAAGACAGAAAACCACTGAAAGTAAATGTCAGGATTCTGGGCCATGACCCATGGTCACTGCCCTAGACCAAACTGCCATAAGTCTTTCTTAAATTGCTGCTTGAGCCTCCTAATCAGTCTTCCTGACTTTGCCAATGAATTTTTTTAACTCTAGAAATGAGATTTATTCTAAAATGCAACTCTGATTACATTGCTCTCCTGCTTTAATCCCTCTGTGCTTTCCATTGCCTCCAGGAAAAAGACAAACCCATTTGCATGGGCAACAAGAACTCGTGGTGATGCCTGGTTATTTCTTTAGACTTACTATGCCTCCATTTCCTCATCTAAATATTAAAAATAAATTAAAAGACTAATGCCTGGACTTCCCAAACAACTGAACATTCCCAATAATCTCTGCTGTTTCTTCAAACCCCACTTAAAAGAACAGTGAGGAGATTTCTCTAAAAGGTATACATTCATGAAGTCAAAAAGAGAAGAAACAATTTCAACAATATTTTGCAATGCTGAAACCCAAATAAGAAAATATGAAGAACCTGAAAAGCAAGCTGATTTATACCACAAAACTCTAGAAAGTCTATGAGTTCAAGGGACCTGACAGCTCTTAAAGTGGTCTCAGGATAATTGCCTGAAAACTGTGTCAGAAAACTAGTCATCATCCTGGACTATCATCTAACTCCTATAGGCACCTCAGGATACATAATATATCCTGTACTCTGGTGCTAGAATGATTCCTCTAAACCACAGGTCTAATCATGTGTCTTTTATAGCAAAATTGAAATGTAAATAACTGTATCAGAAAGCTGTACCAGACCTTTAGAACTCAGAACTTTAGAACCAGAACTTTAGGACTCTCAAACAACAAGCAACATTCCCTCTTCTACCTCACATAAGAATGGAGGTTTATTTCTGGAGAGGTTAAACCAGAGGATAGCAGACAAAGGTCATGTTTGAGAACCTAACTGAAAATAGGGAGTTATCCAGAAGTCTAGATACCCTGCAGTGATATTCCTTTCCTTCATGTAGCAGCAACTCAATGGGAGACTGGCCTTAACCATCAAGGAAAGATTAGTGGATTCCTTTATGGGGTCTTTGGCCAACTAAAGAAAAAAAATACATATACATATATACTTATTTTTATGTAATTATTTTTGCATATTTACATATGTATTTTTAAATATTTTTATATTTTTATATATTTTATGTTTTTATATATTTATATTTTACATATTTTACATATGTATTTTTACATACATATTTTTGTATATGTATATGTAAAATTTTTGTATATGTATATGTAATTTGTACATATACATATGTATATTTTTTGTGTATATATGTATTTTTACATATGTATATGTGTGTGTGTATATTTTTTTTCTTTAGTTGGCCAAAGACCCCATAAAGGAATCCACTTACCTTTCCTTGATAGTTAAGGCCTGTCTCCCATTGAGTTGCTGCTACATGAAGGAAAGGAATATCACTGCAGAGTATATACATATATACACACACACACACACACACACACACACACACATGCATATGCATATGCATATATATACAATCAGTTCCATCAACCAACTCTCACCCCCTCCACCCCTGGTAAATTGGTTCAGGTCATCAAACCTCCCTGAGGTGACTATCACTGTGCTCAACTGGTCCCTCTGCCAAACCCTGCTCACCAGGCTGTAGCCCACAGCAGCCAGAGATCTGTGAAAGTATAAGCCTCACCTTGTCACTGCTTTGTTCAAGATCTTCCCATTGTTTTTTTCTCACCAAAAAATAAAGCCTAAGTCTCTTCAAGGTCCACAAGTCTATTTAGATTTGTTCAGGCTATGTCACTCCCTCCACTCAAATTCACGGGCTGAACTGTCCATTGCCCACAAAATAATACACTTTTCTACAGCGCTGTGAGAAATAAATACATATACACACAAATATACATATACACATATGCACACATATGTATATATACACACACATACATATACACACATACATATATATACACACACACATAAACGTGGGATTCTCTCTACACAATGAACAATCCAAGTCACCCTAGAGGGAAAGCAATCAGTTGACAAGACGTGTCCATACACAGTGAGTTTCAATCAGCCTTTAATATTTGATTATATGCTTCATTTTTATATGTGAACAAATAGCTAAGGATCACTTGAGAAAATACCTCCATATGATAAACAGAGATGAAAACAAGCAAACAGAAAAAAAGAGAAGGTAGAAGAGCCAAATGAGAAGGAGGAAGGAGGAGAAAAAGAAGAGGAAAAACAAACAAGCAAGAAAGAAATAGAAAAGGAAAGAGAAAACAAAAGCAGCAGAAAAAATTTTGAAGATAGGTTAATGTTCTCAGAGATGAAATAACAACGGAAAACTATACAAAAGGGAACTTTCAGAGAATTAAAATGAGTTCTTGAAAACTAAACGTATAATGGTCAAATGAAAAATGAATAGGAGATTTGGAAGATAAATGGAAAGAAAACTCCCTCCCAAAAAAATACAAAGAAATGGAAGATAATAGAGACATTTTACAAGATAATCCAGAAAGCAGAATAAAGACAAATAGGGAAAAATTGAAGAGTAAGATTAAAAAAAAAAAAAAAAAACTAAAACATCAATATAAGAGGTAAAGGCCTGAATTCTAAGAGTTTGAGAAAATGAAAAATCAAGGCAGTTATGATTGCCTTCATTACTGTCAGACTTGACTTCACACGATTAACAATTAGAAAATGGAACAAAATTTATAAGAGCTGTTTTTATAGTCCTTTGTACAATATGTAACACAGGACTGTAACCTTTGAATAAAGAGAAACAAGATTAACCCTGTGATACTTCAGGCTTTCTATCTAGCATTGCATTCCATGCTGCCTACAAGAATCTGGCTGTGTTGGTTTGCCAGGGCTATTGTAACAAAATACCACAGACTGGGTGGCTTAAATAACAAAATCCTATTTTTTCACAGTTCTGGAGTCTGGAAGTCCAAGATCAGGTTTGGTTTCTTCTGAGGCTTCTCTGCTTGGCTTGTAAATGCCCACTCTCTCACTGTATTCTCATCTGGTCTT
The DNA here is from genome assembly GCF_003255815.1 of Theropithecus gelada. NCBI lineage: Eukaryota > Metazoa > Chordata > Mammalia > Primates > Cercopithecidae > Theropithecus > Theropithecus gelada. The sequence goes on from NC_037676.1 coordinate 131,027,215, forward strand.
TTTTTCATGCATGTGCATTCCTGGAATCTCCTGTATAACCAAACTTCTTCTTATAAGGACACCAGTCCAATTGGATAAGGGCCAGTTGGTCTTCGAGGTTTATTGGCCTCAATTGGCCTCATTTTAACTTAATTACCTTTTTTTTTTTTTTTTCTTCGAGAAGGAGTTTCACTCTTGTCACCCAGGCTGGAGTATAATGGCGTGATGTTCGCTCACTGCAACCTTTGCCTCCCAGATTCAAGTGATTCTCCTGCCTCAGACTCCTGAGTAGCTGGGATTACAGGTACCTGCCACCACGCCTGGCTAATTTTTTTTTTTTTTTTTTTTTTTTAGTAGAGATGAGGTTTCACCATGTTGGCCAGGCTGGTCTCAAACTCCTGATCCTGTCAGGTGATCTGCCCACCTTGGCCTTCCAAAGTGCTGAGATTACAGGCATGAGCCACCATCCCTGGCCAACTTAATTACCTATTAAAGGCCCTACTTTCAAATCCAGTTAGATTCTGATGTACTGGGGATTAGGGCTTTAATATATAAATTTACAGGGAACACAATTCATTCCATAACAAAGGCCAAATCTAATAAAAGCTCGACAATCTTACTAAGTTGAAGAGGCAAAGATAAAAGTTCAAGACATTGAGTCCCCAGGATCGAGCAAGATGGCCGAATAGGAACAGCTCCAGTCTCCAACTCCCAGCGCCAGCGACACAGAAGACCGGTGATTTCTGCATTTTCAACTGAGGTACTGGGTTCATCTCACTGGGGAGTGCCGGACGATCGGTGCTGGTCAGCTGCTGCAGCCCGACCAGCGAGAGCTGAAGCAGGGCGAGGCATCGCCTCACCTGGGAAGCGCAAGGGGGAAGGGAATCCCTTTTCCTAGCCAGGGGAACTGAGACACACAACACCTGGAAAATCGGGTAACTCCCACCCCAATATTGCGCTTTAAGCAAACAGGCACACCAGGAGATCATATCCCACACCTGGCTGGGAGGGTCCCACGCCCACGGAGCCTCCCTCAATGCTAGCACAGCAGTCTGTGATCTACCGGCAAGGCAGCAGTGAGGCTGGGGGAGGGGCGCCCGCCATTGCTGAGGCTTAAGTAGGTAAACAAAGCTGCTGGGAAGCTCCAACTGGGTGGAGCTCACAGCAGCTCAAGGAAACCTGCCTGTCTCTGTAGACTCCACCTCTGGGCACAGGGCACAGCTACACAACAACAACAACAACAAAAAAAAAGCGGCAGAAACCTCTGCAGACGCAAACGACTCTGTCTGACAGCTTTGAAGAGAGCAGTGGATCTCCCAACACGGAGGTTGAGATCTGAGAATGGACAGACTGCCTGCTCAAGTGGGTCCCTGACCCCTGAGTAGCCTAACTGGGAGACATCCCCCACTAGGGGCAGTCTGACACCCCACACCTCACAGGGTGGAGTACACCCCTGAGAGGAAGCTTCCAAAGCAAGAATCAGACAGGTACACTCGCTGTTCAGAAATATTCTATCTTCTGCAGCCTCTGCTGCTGATACCCAGGCAAACAGCGTCTGGAGTGGACCTCAAGCAATCTCCAACAGACCTACAGCTGAGGGTCCTGACTGTTAGAAGGAAAACTATCAAACAGGAAGGACACCTACACCAAAACCCCATCAGTACATCACCATCATCAAAGACCAGAGGCAGATAAAACCACAAAGATGGGGAAAAAGCAGGGCAGAAAAGCTGGAAATTCAAAAAATAAGAGCACATCTCCCCCGGCAAAGGAGCGCAGCTCATCGCCAGCAACGGATCAAAGCTGGACGGAGAATGACTTTGACGAGATGAGAGAAGAAGGCTTCAGTCCATCAAATTTCTCAGAGCTAAAGGAGGAACTACGTACCCAGCGCAAAGAAAGTAAAAATCTTGAAAAAAAAGTGGAAAAATTGACGGCTAGAGTAATTAATGCAGAGAAGGTCATAAACGAAATGAAAGAGATGAAAACCATGACATGAGAAATACGTGACAAATGCACACGCTTCAGTAACCGACTCGATCAACTGGAAGAAAGAGTATCAGCGATTGAGGATCAAATGAATGAAATGAAGCGAGAAGAGAAACCAAAAGAAAAAAGAAGAAAAAGAAATGAACAAAGCCTGCAAGAAGTATGGGATTATGTAAAAAGACCAAATCTACGTCTGATTGGGGTGCCTGAAAGTGAGGGGGAAAATGGAACCAAGTTGGAAAACACTCTTCAGGATATCATCCAGGAGAACTTCCCCAACCTAGTAGGGCAGGCCAACATTCAAATCCAGGAAATACAGAGAACGCCACAAAGATACTCCTCGAGAAGAGCAACTCCAAGACACATAATTGCCAGATTCACCAAAGTTGAAATGAAGGAAAAAATCTTAAGGGCAGCCAGAGAGAAAGGTCGGGTTACCCACAAAGGGAAGCCCATCAGACTAACAGCAGATCTCTTGGCAGAAACTCTACAAGCCAGAAGAGAGTGGGGGCCAATATTCAACATTCTTAAAGAAAAGAATTTTAAACCCAGAATTTCATATCCAGCCAAACTAAGTTTCATAAGTGAAGGAGAAATAAAATCCTTTACAGATAAGCAAATGCTTAGAGATTTTGTCACCACTAGGCCTGCCTTACAAGAGACCCTGAAGGAAGCACTCAACATGGAAAGGAACAACCGGTACCAGCCAT